>NW_006408540.1:6986524-7002052 GCF_000296735.1 Chrysochloris asiatica
CTTCAATTCTTCTATTTGCTTTAGCTTCTCTATGCTGGAGAGCAAGTTTCAGTCTCTTCTGACATCCATTTTGAGCTTTTCCTTCTTTCTTGTCTTCTTAATGACTTTTTGCTCTCTTCGTGTATGATGTTCTTGATATCATCCCACAACTCTTCTGGTCTTTGGTCTTTAGTGTTTAATGCATCAAAGCTGTTCTTCAGATGATCTCTAAATTCAGGTGGGATAAATTAAAGGTCATATTTTGGCTCTCGTGGAGTTGTTTTCATTTTCTTCAGCTTCAGTTTGAATTTGTGTATGAGTAATTGATGGTCTATTCCACAGTCTTCCCCTGGCCTTGTTTTCACTGATGATATGGAGCGTTTCTATCTTTTCTTTCCACAGATGTAGTCAATTTGATTTCTTTGTGTTCCATCTGGTGCGGTCCATGTGTATAGTCATCTCTTATGCTGTCTAAAGAAGGTATTTGAAATAAAAAAATCATTTGTCTTGCAGAAATCTATCATTCGTTATCCAACATAATTTCTATCATCTGATATTAAATGACCATAACTTTTCTCGGCTCTTAGCCATATTGTGACTTAGCTACATTTTTATAAAATTTATTTTCCTTCCTCTTTCATTGATCTTTCCCCAACATTTCTTCCATGATTTTTGACCTATTGCAGAGAAGAAATAATGATCCAACGGAAACGCCTAACATTTATTCACTCAAGCACTGCTGATTAAATCTATTCACAAAAGACTGTGCTCAATGATACAATGCAAAATTATTTACTAGCATGGCCTCAAGGAGGTTACAGTCTTACAGCATCATTGACCACATTAACTACCTTATCAATTTCTAAATTAAGGAATCTGATTGATAATCATCAAGTTTTTGTTACCAAATCTCATTATAGTCTTCTTTAATGGGATAATTTTAGTGATCATTTCCTTTTATTTACCAAGCTTTTTCAATGATGTAAAATGGCCAATTTATCAGAATGATATCAGGTTAATGCATTTTAGTGTATTTAATGATTATATCCATTTTGATGCTTATTATGATTATTTTCTCTCAGATTAATTTACATTGCTCTGCCAAGAACTCATTACTTTTATTCTACTTTTGTTCTAACCTAATTGCTAGCCATACATAAAGTTTGATTTGCTTCATTTTAATCGTTATTTGATAAATCTCAATTGTTTTTCTCTATTGTGAAAGAAAGCACACACTACTATGAAATGATTTCATGAGTTGTTTCTTCTAACTATGACAGCTATGCTGGCAGCCCTGCACATTCTATATTAAATCATCCTGGAATTTGTTGGAGGAACAGCAAATTGACACATGTCAAAGTCCTAGATGTTACTTTCATTCCTGATCACTTGTGACTGGATCTTCTGTTTTAGTCTTCGTTTCCTAGTAAATGAGAACTAATTTAGTCTTACTTTTTTTTTCTTTTTTTTTAGTAATTCAATTTCTTTCTTATGTTTCTAGTTCTTATTATTTTGGTCCACTTTGTGTTTTAGTATCTAATTTGTATTTGATCTGCAGAGGCAGGAGTTGTACATAGTTATACGCTATATCCTTCTAGTTTTAGTATTCTTATGAATGCTCCTTATTTTCCAGATGTGGATTTTCCACTTGTTATGTCAATGTACTTTGAAACTCTTCACTAATACATAGCTTGATTAATCCCATTTTTGGATCCTTTTGAACATTGACTTATGCACCATAGATTTTGTCATGAGGACTGCTCTCACAGTTCAAGTCCCACATTGAAGTTTCCTCTATGGCTTTTCCTACGTCAGAAGGATTTTGAGATAAAATCCTCCTGGAGTTGATTCCTGCACTCAAAAGCAAATGTGCTGAAAAAGTTGAATTTTCACTTCAGGAATTGTAGGATCATCAATTTGTGTTGCTTGAATCACTAAATTGTTGGTAATTTATTACAGCAGCAATAGGTAACTAATACAAATGATATCATCAGCTTCATTTGAATAAGTAAAATGCAAAGGCCATTGTAATAGCAAGAACAGTAAGACTGACATGAGTGACATCTCCTGGAATGGAGATTTGACTATGGAAACTGAGGGATATAGAGGCAGAATTTGGAAAGATGTGGCCCAAATCCAAATTTTTCTGGGAAAGGCAAAAAAGAGATTATTTTCTTGCTCCTCTAGAAGGAATACAGCCCCAATAAGACTTTTTTTTTTTTTTTTTTTACTTTTGAACTCCAGAATTGTGAGAGAAATGTGTATTTCCTTTATTCTAGCAACCACAGGAAACTAATAGACTTACTCTAGTGCTAAGATCCCAAAGGGAAGCTTGATCCACAATTCGGTCTTTAAAATTATGGGTCATTTGTTGTTGTTAAGTGATGTGGAGTTGGTTACAACCCATAGCAACCATATATAGGGTTTCTGAAGAACGACTGGTAATCTTGAACCTCTGACCTTACAGTTTAAACTGACTTTGCATTCTAGCATATCAACCCACAGTCCCATACCAGCAGCTAATGTTGTTGTTAAGTACAATCGAGTCTGTTCCGACATTTAGAAACCCAGTGTCTAATGATATTGTTGTTGTTGTTAACTGCCATCCAGTTGATCCCGACCCATAGCGACCCTGTATAAGGTTTCCAAGGAGCAGCTGGTAAGCTTGAATCCCAGACCTTGCAGTTCAAACGGCTTTGCAGTCTAACACATTAACCCATAGTACCACACCAGTACTCTATCCAATTGTTGTTGTTGTTATTGTTAGGTGTCATCAAGTTGGTACCGAATCATAGTGACCTTATGCACAGCATAACGAAACACTGCCCGATCCTGGGCCAATCTCACTCCTGTGGCTACGCTTGAGACCATCGATGCTGCCACTTGACCAATCCATCTCTTTGGGAGTCTTCCTCTTTTTCACTGACCCTCCATCTTACCAAACATGATATCCTTCTCCAGCAACTTGTTCTTGCTGACAATATGTCTGAAGAATGAGAGACGAAGTTTGGCCATCCTGGCCTCCAAGGAGAACTCTGGCTGCACTTCTTCCAAAATGGATCTATTGGTTCCTTTGGCAGCCCATGGCACTTTCAATATTCTCCTCCAACACCATAACTCAAAACCATCAATTCTCCTATGGTCTTCCTTACTCACTGTCCAGTTTTCACATTCATATGAGGTTACTGAAAATACCATGGCTTGGGTCAGGTGCACCTTAGTCCTCAAGGTGCACTCTATCCAATAGGCTCCCTCAAAATGGCACCTTCTGTTTCCTGTTTTGGGCCATCTTACACTTCAGGTAATTAAAATTTCTCTTTCTAATTAATGTTGAATTTCTTTTTTCTGAAGACTCACATAAATTTTCCTTTATTTAATATATACTACCCCATGTGAGTAAACTTTTACTAAAGGTAATACAGAAACGGCTGCAAGCATACATTACAGAGAACTTCCAGAGGTTCAAGATGGATTCAGAAGAGGATGTTGAATGAGGGATATCACTACTGATTTCCGATGGATCTTGGCTGAAAGCAGAAAATACCTGTGCTTTATTGACTACACAAAGGCTTTCGATTGTATGGATCATGACAAGCTATGGACAATATTGCAAATTATGCGCATTCCTGAACACTTAATTTTGCTCATGAGGAATCTGGACCTGGACCAAGAGACAGTTGTTTGAACAAAACATGAGGACACTGAATGTTTTAAAATTAAGAAAGGTGTACAACAGGGTTGTATACTTTCACCATACTTATTCAACCTGTATTCTGAGCAAATAATCTGAGAAGCTGGGTTATATGAAGAAAAACGTGGCATCAGGATTGGAGGAAGACTCATTAATAACCTGTGATATGCAGATGATACAACCTTGCTTGCTGAAAATGAAGAGGACTTAAAATACTTACTGATGAAGATCATAGAGCGCAGCCTTCAGTATGGATTGCATCTCAATGTAAAGAAAACAAAAATTTTCACTACTGGACCCATAAACAACATTCTTATCAATGGAGAAAAGACCGAAATTGTCAAGGACTTCATTCTTCTTGGATCAACTATCAACACTCATGGAAGCAGCAGCCAAGAAATCACATATTGCATTAGGCAAATCTGCTGCTCAAGACCTTTTTAAAGAGCAAAGATGTCAGCTTGAAAACTAAGGTGTGCCTTACTCAAGCCATGGTATTTTCAATAACCTCATATGAATGCAAAAGCTGGACAGTGAATAAGGAAGGCCATAGAAGAATTGATGGTTTTGAGTTATGGTGTTAGAGGAGAATATTGAAAGCCCATGGGCTGCCAAAAGAACCAATAGATCCATTTTGGAAGAAGTACAGCCAGAGTTCTCCTTGGAAGCCAGGATGGCCAAACTTCATCTCTCATACTTTAGACATCTTGTCAGGAGGGTCCATTCGCTGGAGAAGGATATCATGTTTGGTAAGGTGGAGGGTCAGAGAAAAAGAGGGAGATCTCCAGGGAAATGGATTGGCCAAGTGGCAGCATCAATGGGCTCAAACGTGGCAACAATTGTGAGGTTGGCCCAGGACCAGACAGTGTTTTGTTCTGTTGTACATAGGGTCGCCATGAGTTGGTACTGACTCAATGGCACCTAACAGCAACAACAACTATATATTACAGGAAGACTGTTATGGCGCTGTGGATTAATGTGCTGGATTGCAAGGTTGTTTGAACTGCAACGTCAGTGGTTCAAGCTCACCAGATGCTCCTCGGAAACACTGTACAGGGTTGCTATGGGTTGGAACTGACTTGACGACACTTAACAACGACTCATATATTTGCAAAAGTAGGACAAATTAATTTGTTCAACCTTTTCCAATTAGTCAAATTACCAAGCTTCATTATTTGAAAAGTATTTATGTTAATTCATAATAAAGAAAATGTTATTTTTTCTAAATTGTTAAAAGTATTTCCCTTATCTTAAATTTTGTGAGAAAATCACAAGCAAATAATTCCTGCAATGTACATAGAATTCTCCATATCATCAGTGTTGTTCATTGTCATCAAAAACATTTGCAATTTATAGCGATTCTCTATTGGGTTTCTGATGAGCTGTTGCTTGGTATGAACTGCCAACCTTTTGGTTGTTGCTATGTGCAGTTGAGCAGGTTCCATCTTATAGCGACCCTGTATAGGATTTCCGAGGCTATAAATCTTTACAGGAGCAGAAAGACTCATCTTTCTCCCATGCAGAGGCTGGTGGATTCAAACTACTGACCTGCGTTTAGCAGTCCAATGCATAGCCCACTACACTACTAGACCTTTTGGTTAGCAGTCAAATTATTATAAGTGAAAAAATAAGATTTCAAGTTAAATTATTTTTAAAAATTAAGTATATAATCTTATAATACAAAGACCCCTAGTTTTTGACACAGTGGTTTATGTTGCAGTTTGCCAACTGCAAAGTCAGCAGTTGAATCCCATCAGCCAGCCACTCTGATTTACAGCCCTGAAAGATTTACAGTATTGGAAACACAAAGGGGCAGTTCCACTTTGTCCTAAAAGGTTGCTGTGAGACAGGACTTAATGGCAGTGGGATGGGTTTCTAATACAATACATTTAATTTATTGTTCAGTAAACACCCTCGGAAACCCTATACAGGGTCGCTATGGGTCGGAACCGACTCGATGGCACATATAAACAACAACAACAATATTTTCTTTGATGGAATGTAAACTAATTTCTTGTTTGATGTCCTCTATCATAGCTCTGGTAGCGTAGTGGTTACGAATCGGGCTGCGAACCTTAAGGTCAGCGGTTCGAAACTACCAGCCGCTCCGCGGGAGAAAGATGAGGCTTTCTACTCCCGTAAAGATTTACACCCTCGGAAACCCTGTACAGGGTCGCTATGGGTCGGAACCGACTCAATGGCACTTAACAACAACAACAACAATCATACCTCAAGACTCAAAATATTGAGCAACAAATCTCAATACATTTTTAAAAGAAACACATACTAAAAATATTTTTCCAACCACAAAATTTATCATATATGACAACAATAACATACTCAATTTGCCTTACTTTAACAAGGAATTTCTATGACTCATCACAAGGTCATTTTATGCAACTATAATAAACTTAACTGCCAATGGGAACACAAAACATGATAACCAAAAGTTGTTACTTTATTAAGAGCAAACACAGCAAGGTCATTTTTTTGTGAACTGTTGTCCTTATATAGTGACCTGTGCCACTGAATGAAACACTTGACTCTGTTAGCAATTGGCCCTGGGGGCACTAAACTGTTAGGAATCCTATATAGCAACAACCACCTTGGGAATAAATGCTTCTAAGGCAAATCGATGTAGAGAGGCTACTAACAAGATCAAGTGCAAATTTTAGGTCAAGATAAGAAAGATATTTGATAATTATATGAGCCAAATTGCCTCCAAGGTATCCTCTCTGACATATTAGAATCTGTACACTTAGTGCTCAAACAAAAAGTTCAGAAGTCGAATCTCATTATTTCACAAAGATTTTCAAATATATATTAAAAGAGAGAGAGAGCTCTGGTAGCGTAGTGGTTACGAATAGGGCTGCTAATCTCACGGTCAGCAGTTCAAAACTATCAGCTGTTCCACGGGAGAAAAGTGAGGCTTTTTGTTCCTGTAAAGATTTACAGCCTCAGAAACCCTGTACAGGGTCCCTGTGAGTTGGAACTGACTCCCCAGCACATAACAACAACATATATATATTTATTTATATTTGGAAATAATATTCATTCTGAAAATATGCTGTGGACTAAGTTAGAAACTATAAAGTTGAAACAATCAACTTTCCGATACATATATTTGTACATATGCATTTAGTAAATATTAAAGGAAAAAACCATAAGGCAATGTTACAGTGATTATCTTATTTGACTGTTGCAGTTGTTGAGTGCTATCCAATCATTTCTAACTCATAACAACCCTGTATTGGGTTTCCAAGGAGCAGTTGGAGAATTTGAACTGTGGACCTTGCAGTTAGCAGTCCAGTGCTTATCCTACAGCACCACATCAGGATCCTTAGTTTCCTAATGCTGCTTTAACAGAAATATCACAGATTGTTGTTGTTGTTAAGTGTAATCCAGTTGCCAACTCATAGCAATCCAGTTAGGGTTTCTGAAAAGCGGCTGGTACTTTTGAATTTCAGACCTTGTCCTTTAAGCCAAATTTGTGCTCCTGTGTGTTTCCTACAGTGCCACACCAGGTGGCCTAATAAGCAGAAATTAAATGTCTCACAACTTTTTGTGGCCTGGAATTTGAATTCAGTGCATAGGCGGGGCTATCTTCTGTTTGTTCTTGGAGCTCATTCCTTATCTCTTTCAGTTTATGGTAGCCCTTTGCATTCCTTTGTTTGTAGATGAATCCTTACTGGGTGCCACCTCCCCTGTTGTGTGTGTGTGTGTGTGTGTGTGTGTGTGTACATATCTCTTCCTATTGGTTTACCCTAAAGCTGTTTGAACATCAAGGTTGGCAGTTCAAGCTCACCAACTGCTCCTTGGAAACCCTATACAGGGTCACTATGGGTCAGAGTTGACTTGACAGCACTTAAAAACAACAACACTAACCACAAGGTTTACTGTTCAAACCCACCAGTCACTTCCTGGAAACCCTATACAGGGTTGCTATGAGTTGTACCCAACTAAACAACACTTAACAATAACAACACACTACAAACCAGCAATACTGTTTCAAAGTACTTAGTAACCCTCTCAGAAATATCCACCATGAGTCTTATCTAAGGTATTCACTAAAATTTTGAATCAACAAGGAGCTAGATTCAAATATTGTACTGAAGACTGATACATTTGAGGCATTTGAACTATATTGAATAGGTGCATTTGAATTATGGAGTTGGTGAAAATATTGACAGTAGCACGGACTTCTAGAAGAACAAACAAATCTCTCTTGGAAGAATTGCAACCAGAATTATCCTTAGAAGCAAAAATGGTAAGACTTTGTTTCTTATCACTTGTACACATTGTCAGGAAGGACCACTCCCTGGAGGAGGACATCATGCTTGGTAAAGTCAAGGGTCAGTAAAAAGAAATAGACCCAATGAGATGTACTGATACAGTGGACTCAGGACCAGCAGGGTTTTGTTCTTTGTGTAAAGGGTCTCTATGAGGGGGAACCAACTCAGCTGTAGTGCCACATCAAGAGTCTTAATAAACACAAATGAAATAGCTCACAACTTTTGTGGCCCATTTGTTCTAGGGGAAGGTCATTCTTTATCTCTTTTAGCTATAGCAGCCTTTTGCATTCCTTTGTTTGTAGATATATCCTCACAGGGTGCTATCCCCTCTGTTGTTAAGTGCTAACAACAGATTCAAATACTAGTTTATTGTTGTTATTCTTAAGTGCTGTGGAGTAAAAATTTGGACCCATAGTGACCCTGATAGGGTTTCTAAGGCTGTAAATCTTTATGGAAGCAGGAAGCCTCATCTTTCTCCCACAGAACCACTGGTAGTTTCAAACTGCTGACCTTGAGATTAGCAGCCCAACTCATAACAACTACACTACCAGAGCTCTCAAACCAAAATCAGACTCACTGCCCTCAAGTCAATTCCCACTCATGTAGACACTGTATAGGGTTTTCAAGGCTAGAAACGTTTATAGGAGCAGAAACAGCATTTTTCTGTCTTGGAGCATCTGGTGGATGTGAACAGACAACCTTGTGACTAGCAGTCCAGTGCTTATCCTACAGTGCCACCAGGGTTCCTTAGTCCCTTACTTGTTACGTGTTGATTCAGTCCTGACTCAAATAGACTTTCAGAGGAGCAGCTGGTTTGTTTGAACCACTGACCTTACAGTTCAAACTTTGCAGTCCAGTATATTATCCTGCAGTGCCACACCCTTACACCAGGATAAAAATAAAATGTATATATTTCATGAAAACTTATGCAGTCCTCAGAACCAATAACCTAGGTATACATATATGGAAGCATCCTATATTACTAAACGAAAAAAGTTATGTAAGAGAGATAAAATGGGACAACTGTGATACTACCCATATACACTTAAATAGACACACTCTAAAAGCAAAATTATATTTCAAAGGATAGATGGAAAATTCATGTATGTGAGATCATATTATGCATATACGTAGATTTTTATTCAAATTAATTGTGGAAATTATATTGTTGTCAATGTTGTTGTGTGCTTTTCAGTTGATTCCAAATCATTTAGAACCTATATGACTCTATATGATTTCTCCATAGGTTTTCCTAGACAGTAATTTTTATGGGAGCAGAAGACGAGGAGGTATTTTCTCCCAGAGAACATCTGATGGGTTTGAATGCTTAACCATTGTGCTACCAGAGTTTATAGCAAAGTATGGATAAGACATGTATTAAGTCCATTGTTGTTTTGTTGTTATGTGCCATTGAGTTTGTTTTGACTCATAGCAACCTTGTATTGGAGTACGGGGGTTTCCAAAGGAACACTGTTAGCACAATGGTTTATTAATTGAGCTGCTAACCACAAGGTGAGCCGTTCAAATCTACCAGGCACTCTGTGGGAGAAAGGTGAGACTTTCTGCTTCTGTAAAGATTTACAACCTCAGAAACCTTATAATTCAAGGTCACTCTGAGTGGGAGCCAACTTTAAAGTACACCACTACTACCAAGGCATTTCCAACACTGTAAATCTTTGTGAAAGCAGAAAACCTCATCTTTTTCCAGTGGAGTAGCTGTGGGCTAGAACCACAGACCTTGTGGTTTGCAGTCCAGTGTTTAATCCTACAGAGCCACTGTGCTCCCATTTAGTCCATTAGTGTAGGTCCAATTATGAGTGTGGGATAGAGAGGAAAGTAGTGTAGGAACAAAAGCTGAAAGGAAAAATTAAGATGGAAGCCAACATAGTCTTTATAAAGATGTTAAGTGCTGTGCATCAGTTCTGACTCACAGTGAACTTATATGGGGTTACTGATGAATGACTGGTGGGTTTGAAGCACTGAACTTACAGTTAGCTATCCAGGGGTTAACCTACAACACTAAAACAGGACTTACTTTATAAAAATTAATGTTAATAAAATTTGTTTGGACTTAGGAGAGATAAATTATTATATGATATAACTTTAAGAATGTATTTAAGCTGCTACTAGGAGTTGCAAGTCACTTTTGAGTAACAGTGACCCCATGAGACAATAGAATTATACCATAGGATTTTCTAGGCTATAACTTTTACTCTGGTAGCTTGTGTTGTTGTTGTTGTTATGTGTCGTGGAGTTGGTTCCGACTCATAGCGACCCTGTACAGGGTTTCCGAGGCTGTAAATCTTACGGGAGCAGAAAGCCTCATCTTTTGGTTACAAAATGGGCTGCGAACCACAAGGTCAGCAGTTCGAAACTACCAGCGGCTCCGCGGGAAAAAGATGAGACGTTCTGCTCCTATAAAGATTTACAGCCTTGGAAACCCTTTACAGGGTCACTATGAGGGAACCAACTCCACGACACACAGCCATCACCACCACCAACTTTTACTGAAGCAAATCTCTAGACATTTCTCCCGTTGAACATCTGGGTGGGTTCTAACTGCCATCTTTAGGATGAACATCCACTGTGAAGACAGTTGCCTCTTTGGTCTTTTCCACTTTGAAATATACATACTTCAAATTAAGTTCAAATGATCCATCATTTTTACTCCATAACTGGCTTTCGTGAGATAGTTCCTATTTGGTAAGTGATACTAATTTTCCAAGTAAAAAGGCTTGGAGTTTTCTTAGACCATGTTCTCAATTTCACCCAACTTTTTTCCATGTGTAGATTATGTACTATGTGTTTCCAATTGATTTCTAAGCCTCATACCATATCTCCCTTTAATTCATCTTTCTTTCTGCCCAGAAAAATCACTTTTAAGACATAAATGTGACATATGACTTCTACTGGAGACTAAGATGATTGAAGCAAGGCACATGAGCAGTCTTATATACCAGTTTATTTCCATACCTAAAAATCATGTTTGAAGTAGAATAGACACTTAATTCATATTTGTTACATGCATAGTTTGGTAAATTCTTCTGAGATAGCACCTAATGATCCTACTCACAGGTATTCTTACCAACTTGAGTAACTTTCTTTTCCTATAATCAATAGAATATTTCTACTTAGATTGTAAGAGATACTGACTGCCAACTTGCTAGCAGATTTTTTTCTTAGTTAGATTTTATGAAGCAAGTTACTCTGTTGGGGAGACCTACAGGGCAGCCTCTGGTCAATAGCCAGTTAGGAATTTAAGCTGTCAGTCCAACAACCCAAAAGGATTCTCTCAACCATTTAGTGAACTTGTAGACTCCCTCATTTGAACTTACATAAGGAATCCTACCATTGGCCAAAACTATGACTGTGGTTTGGGAAAGACTCTGAAGTAGTAGATATATACAAAAGCAAATTACAATCACTGACCCACCAGAACTGTGAGATAATGTGTGCTATTTCAAACTGTAAAGTTTATAGTAATATTTAAAGGAGAATTAAAAATTAAAAAACATAGAAAAGAAAGATTCATTTAATGAAAATATTCATTATTTTTTCAAACTTCCAGGATACTATTCAAATTTCTTGGCATAGTGGTCAAGAATCAATTTCACCCCTTCTTTGCTTCTAATATTTGCCACATTGATGTTGAAGTATTTTTCATTTTCATAAGGTGCAAAGCTACTTCTTGCTTTTGTAAGTTCATGCGTTTTGTCCTTTATTCCTAGAAAAACCTAAAACCTATCCACCGTGGGTGACCCTGCTAGTTTTTAAAATATCAGAATTACAGCAACATACAAGCCACTACATTTTGACAAAATGACAAACATTAAACGGTGGCTAATAGGAGCTCTGGTAGCATAGTGGTTATAAGTTGGACTGCTAATCTCAAGGTCAGCAGTTCGAAACTACCAGTGGTTCTGCAGGAGAAAGATGAGGCTTTCTGCTCCCATAATGATTTACAGCCTCAGAAACCCTAAATAGGATCTCTATGAGTTGGAACTGACTCCACGGCACATCACCACTTACCAGCACCACCAATCATTTGAATATACATATGTCATGGAATCATGAAGAAGGAAAGTAAGGTTCTGATGGAGATATGAATCATATGAAAAAAAAATTATTTTAGAGTAGAAAGGAATAGATATGACAGATACTTCTAAAGGTCTGTTTCACAATTTATGAATTTCTGTTGGTTCAGATACCTAACCAATCAGAATTCTGTGGGGTTATTTAGCTAATGCTAATGGAGTGTTAAGACAATTATGTGTCATTTTTTATGCATTCATTATAATTCCAGTTGCATTATGATAATGTTTATATAAAAAAATACCTAATGTATTAAAATGTATAATAGTGGAATACTGTGGACTATTATAATATGCCTATTTGTAAACCCTGTACAGGGTCGCTGTGAGTCAGAACCAACTCCATGGTACATAACAACACCATTCACATAATTAATAACATACAATGCCTTATGAGAGTATTACTTATCAGAAGAGGCATAATAAGGAAACTGAAATGAAGAAAAAAAATTGTTGAACTTCCATCCAGTTAAGTAAATTATAATTCATTTACATTTTTAGAGATTGCTATCTCTGTTGTGTGAAGATTGAAGTTAATGTTGCAAATTTGAATTTAAAAAACTGGCTGTATAGATAGTAAATTGGTAAATATTGTAGTGCCTGTGACTGAAATAAATGCTTGTTGGTGAGTTATAATTTGGTAATTAAGAGAGAACACAAGCCTACTTGTAACTCCAGCTTCCAGAGAACTTTCTAATTGGGTGGAGCAGAGTTGGATGTTAGCAATTCTCATAATATCACCAACTGCATACTGATGAGGCTAAGTTCTAAGCAAGTACAGTCAATAGGTGGGGCTGAGCCTTCTGCCCAGCCTTCATTCATAGACTATAACTGCTTTCTTGGATATGGTGCCACTGAGAATACTTGGGCTCTGATCACCTTTGCCATGGCTGATAAGGTAGTGGTTCCAAGTCAGGGGATAAAAACTTAAGGCTATTGTCCTCACCCTCCACTTAGTTCTCAGATCTTGAAGTGGTACTGCCACAGAGAGAGAAACTTGTCATTGTCTCCAACCTCAACTTTAGAGTTTTGCTTCAGATATTTTGCTTAAAAGGAAGAAGCATATCACACAACACATAGCTCCTAATGTTTTCCCAAATAAACAAAGTTTACCAGAATGCTCCTTGGAGGCCAAGATGGCCAAACTTTGTCTCTCATACTTTGGACATATTGTCAAGAGGGACCAGTCACTGGAGAAGGATATCATGTTTGGTAAGGTGGAGGGTCAGAGAAAAAGAGGAAGACCCCCAATGAGATGGATTGGCCAAGTGGACATTGATGGACTCAAGCGTGGCAACAATAGTGAGGTTGGTCCAGGATCGGAAAGTGTTTAGTTCTGCTTTGCAGAGGGTCACTATGAGTCAGTACCGATTCAATGGAACCTAACAACAACAGCAACAACTTGTATTACAGCATGGAGATGTTCAAAACTAAGGGTACTCTAAAAAAAAAAACAATACAGTTTATGATGGAAAGGTAATTAAGAAGGGACTCATGGATTAGGCAAAAATATTGGAGAAACCATAGATACTCTTGAAGGTTGAAGAGAATCAAGAATGGAGATGACTAGGAGCTTCCCCCTGGGTTTGTGTGAGCATGGGGGCAGAGGTGGGGTTGTTAGAAAACATGTTAAACACTAATGTCTGGACTATTATTTAAGGGTTCCTGAATTTTATTAGATTATTTTTAGAAACATTTATGCACAATGCATAAAAATGTTTGGTAAGGTGGAGGGTCAGAGAAAAAGAGGAAGGCCCTCAGCAAGATGGATTGGCAAAGTGGCAGCATCGATGGACTCAAGCATGGCAAAAGTTGTGAGATTGGCCCAGGACTGGGCAGTGTTTTGTTCTGTTGTATGTAGGGTCGCTATGAGTCAGCACTGAAGCGAAGGCACCTAACAACAACAATAAGGAGTCCTGGTGTGGCATTGTGGGCTAATGTATCAAACTGCAAAGTCATTTGAACTGCAAGGTTGGTGGTTCAAGCTCACCAGCTGCTCTTTGGAAACCCTATCCAGGGTCGCTATGGGTCAGAATTGACTCAATGGCACTTAACAACAACAACAATAAGCATGTGAAAATTGGACAGTGAATAAGCAAGACCACAGATGAATTTATGTATTTGAATTATGATATTGATGAAGAATGTTGAAAGTACTATGGGCTTCCAGAAGCACAAACAAATCTGTCCTGGAGGAAATACATCCAGAAGGCTCCTTAGAAGTGAGGACGGCAAGCTCATCTTGTACTTTGGAAATGTTATCCAGGAGCTCTGGTAGCGTAGTGGTTACGAATCGCTGCGTACCACAAGGTCAACAGTTCGAAACTGCCAGCTGTTCTGCAGGAGAAAGATGAGGCGTTTCTGATCCCGTAAAGATTTACAGCCTCGGAAACCCTGTATAGGGTCGCTATGAGTCAGAACCGACTCCACGGCACATCACAACAACAACAATATCCAGAGGGACCAGTCCCTGGAGGACATCATGCTTGGTAAAGTGGAAGGTCACCAAAAACAGAGGAAGATCCTCAGTGACTGTAATTTGGGTTTAAACATAGTAGCAATTGTGAGGATGGCACAGGACCAGAAAATGTTTCATTATGCTGTGCTTAGGGTCACTGTGAGTCAATACTGATCCAACAGCATCTAACAACAATAACAGCATATACCTAACAAAAGAAAATTCTAGGGTTTGAAAGTACAATAGCTGAAAATAAATAACAACCAAAAGACACTGAAGGGGGCCACAGTAGCAGGTTTCAACAGGCAGAAAAAGGACTTAGTAAATTTGAAAATTAATGATTAAAGATTATGCAATCAAAAGTACAAAGAAAAAAGATTGAAGATAAACGAACAAAGAAACAAAGACTAAGATAATTATGTGACGCTATTAAGCACACACAAAGGAGCTCTGGTAGCGTACTGGTTACGAATTGGGCTGCGAACTGCAAGATCAGCAGTTCGAAACTACCAGCTGTTCCTCATGAGGCGTTCTGCTCCCGTAAAGATTTACAGCCTCGGAAACCCTGTACAGGGTCGCTATGAGTCGGAACAGAATCCACGGCACATAACATCAACATTAAGCACACAAAAGGAGCTCTGGTGGTTATGAGTCAGACTGCTAACCTCAACGGAAGCAGTTTGAAATTACCTGCAGTTCCAAGGAAGAAAGATGAGGATTTCTGCTCCTGTATAGATTTACAGCCTTTGAAACCCTATATACGTCGCTATGAGTCGGAATTGACTCCATGGCACATAACCACCACCACTGCCATTAAGCACACAGACATGTAGGTTATCAAAAGGAGAGAAGAGAGGAAAAGAATTAGCAGAGTATTTAAAAAAATAATGGCTGAAAATGAATCCTATATCCAGATAAGTATTATGATTGTGATGGTAAAGTAAGTTTGTGTGTCAACTTGGATGGATCATGACACTCAGTGGTTTCAAAGTTATACAATAATATAGTTTGGCAGTT
>NW_006408540.1:7002552-7021955 GCF_000296735.1 Chrysochloris asiatica
AACTAACTCCATTGCACTTAACAGCAACAACAACAATATATATGTATGTTATTTAGTGCTGTTGAGTCAGTTCTGACACCTAGCGACCCTGTATAGGGTTTCCTCAAAGTGGCTGGTGTCTTTGAGGGGAACTTTCTGTAGGATAAACACTGGTCTGGAAGCCACAAGTCAGTTAGAATCCACCAGCTGCTCCATAAGAGAAAGATGTGGCTTTCTGTGTCCACTAAGAGTTGCAAATTATTGCTACACATATGGTGTGGCACTGTAGGATAAGTACTGGACTGTAAACCACAGGTAGGTGGTTCAAATCCACTAGTCTCTCCATGGAAACACTATACAGGGTTGCTAAAGCCAGTGATGAAGGAATTGAAGAATTCTACCAAATTCTTCAGACCACTTGCCTGTCAGTTTGTCACACAGTGGTGGCTTACTTCTTGTTGTGATGCTGAAAGCTATGCCACCAGTATTTTAAGTATCAGTAGAGTTGCCCATAGTGCACAGGTTTCAGCTGAGCTTCCAGAGTAAGACAGATAAGTAAGGAGAAGCAGACTGCTTTGAAATGTTTAGCCACTGAAAACCTTATGAATAGTTATGGAGCACTGTCAGATGGCACAATAATATTGAATATTGAAATATTATGAATAGCAACAAAGTATTGTCAGATATAGCGATAGAAAATGAGCCCTTCAGTTTGGTAGGCACTCAGAATATGATTGGGGAAAGGCTGCCTCCTCAAAGTAAGGTTGACCGTAGTGGCACAAATGTAGTAAAGCTTTTGTGACCTTCATTGGCTGGTGGGGAACAACCCAAACTGATGAGGACACAGTTGTAACCATCCTTTAATAATCAGAATATGGAATGTACAAAGTATGTTGTTGTTATTAAGTGCTGTCTCGTGGGTTCCAACCCATAGCGACCCTGCACTGGGTTTTTGAGGCTGTAAATCTTTATGGGAGCAGAAAGCCTCATCTTTCTCCTGCGGAACTGCTGGAAGTTTCAAACTACTGACCTTGAGATTAACAGCCCGATTCATAACCATTACGCTTCTGTGTACGAAGTATATATATGGGTGAATTGAAAGTTATCTAAAGTGAAATGGAATGCATAAAGATTAATATTCTAGGCATTGGTTAGATGAAATAGACTGGCATTTGCCATTTTGAATCTGATAATCATATGGTATACTATGCCAGGAATGACAAAATGAAGAGGAATGGCATCATATTCATCATCAAAAAGAACATTTCAAGATCTATCTTGAAGTAGCAAGCTATCTGTGACTGGGTAACATCCATATACCTGCAAAAAAGACCAGTTAATACTGCTATTATTCAAATTTACACACGAACCACTGAAGTCTGTGATGATGAAATTGAAAAATTCTACTGACTTTTTCAGTCTAAAATTGATCAAACATGCAATCAAGATGTATTGATAATTGTTGGTAATTGTAATGCAAATGTTAGAAACAAAGAGAAAGGATCAATAGCTGGAAAATATGGCTTTGATGATAGAAACAACATTAGAGATTGTATAATAGAATTTTGCAAGTCCCATAACTTACTTATTGTAACAACCTTTTTTAAAACATCATGAAAGATGACTATAAACATGGACCTTACCAGGTGGATTAGACAGATATAAAATGGACTACATCTGTGGGAAGAGACAGTGGAAAAGTCAAAGGTAAGGCCATAGCAGACTGAAACAGACCATAAATTGTACACATGCAAGTGCAGGCTGAAGATGAAGAAAATGAAAACAAGTTGACAAAAGTCAAAATATGACCTTGAACATATCTCACCTGAAATTAGAGATCATCTTAAGAACAGATTTGGTGCATTAGACACTAACGACAAAAGATCTGAGGACTTATGATATGACATCAACTAAACCATAAGCAAAAGTTCATTAAGAAGACAGAAAAAAAGGAAAAGACCAGAACAGTTGTCAGAAGGTACTCTGAAACTTGTTTTCCAAAGTAGAGATGCTAAAGCAAATGGAAGAAAGCAGAATTAAGAGAACTGAACTGAAATTTTCAAAGGACAGATTGATAAGAGAAAGCCAATTGTTTTCATTAAATATGCAAAGACCTGGAATTAGAAAACCAAAGGTGAAGAACAAGCTCAGCATTCCTCAAGCTGAAAGAACTGAGGGCAAGATTCAAGCCTTGACTAGCAATACTAAAGGATTCTATGGGCATAATATTGAAAGCATCGAAAGAAGATGGATGATGTTTAACCATTTCAAGAGGTTTTTTAGGTGCCGTCGAGTCGGTACCAACCCATAGCGACTGTATGCACAGCAGAATGAAACTCTGCCCGATTCTGGGCCAAGCTCACTACTGTTGTCACACTTGAGTCCATCAATGCTACCACTTGGCCAATCCATCGTGTTGGAGGTCTTCTTCTTTTTCTATGACCTTCCACCTTACCAAACATGATATCCTTCTCCAGTAACTGGTCCCTCCTGACAATATGTATGACGTTTGAGAGACCAAGTTTGGCCATCTTAGCCTCCAAGGAGCACTCTGGCTGCACTTCTTCCAAAACGAATCTAGTAGTGTATAATAAAGAGCCAGTAGTACTGAAGGAAGAAACACAAGGTCCACTGAAGGCACTGGCAAAGAACAAGGCACCTGAAATTGATGGAATACAAATTGAAATCTTTCAACAAACTCATTCAGCACTGGAGGCACTCACTGTTCTACGCCAAGAATTTTGAAAGAGCTGGCCAACTTATTGGAAAATATCCATATTTGTTCCCATCCCAAAGAGAGGTGACATAACAGATTACAGCAATCATTTGATAATAACATCAATATCACATGCAAGCAAAATTTTTCTGGAGATCATTTTTAAAGGACTGTAACATTACAATCTACTATCAGAAGAGGATGTAGAATGAGCAACATTACTGGCATCAAATGGATTTTGGCTGAAAGCAGAGAATATCAGAAATATGTTTATCTGGCTTTATTGACTATGCAAAAGTGTTCAACTGTGTAGATCATGACAAGATATAGATAACATTGTGAAGAATGGGTATTCCAGAAAACTTAATTGTGCTTATGAGGAACTTGTACATAGACGAATAGAACAAGAGGACGGTGAGTGGTTTATATCCAGGAAAAGCATGTGCCAGGGTTGTATTCTTTCACTGTATTTATTCAAATTTGTATGCTGAGAAGATAATCAGAGAAGGTGTATTATGTAATGAGTAATGTGGCACCAGGATTTTAGGAAGACTCATTAACCACCTTTGATATCCAGATGACAAATCTTGCTTGCTGAAAGTGAAGAGGACCTGAAATACTTACTGAGAAGACCAAAGACCACAGCCTTAGTATGGGTTATACTTTAATGTAAAGAAAACAAAAATCCTCACCCATGGACCAATAAATAACATGATAAATGGAGAAAAGATTCAAGATGTCAAATACTTCATTTTGCTTATATCTACTATCAACACTCAGGGAGGCAGCAGACAAGAAATCAAATGGCAGATTGTATTAAGCAAATGTGCTTCAGAAGACTTCTTTAAAGTGTTCAAGAGCAAAGATGTCTGTTTGAGAACTAAGGGGCATTTTACCTGAGTCACGGTATTTGTGATAGCCTCAAAAGCATGTAAAAGTTGGGCAATGAATAAAGAAGACGGTAGAAGAATTGATGCATTGAGTTATGGTGTTGGAGAAAAATACTAAAAGTACCATGGACTGTCAGAAGGACAAACAAATTTTCTTGAAATAAGTACAGCCCGAATGCTCCTTAGAAACCAGGATGACGAGGCTTTCATCATTCTAACTTGGGGCATATTATCTGAAGAGACCAGCCCATGGGAAATGACACCATGCTTTGTAAAGCAGTAGGTCAGTGTGAAAGAGAAAGCACCCCAAGAAAATGGATTGGTACAGTGGCAGAAGCAGTGGGCTCCATTGGAATCAACTCAATGGCACACAACAACAACAACATTTGCATAAAAAGAATGATAGTGTGCATAAGATTTCAAAGCACAGGCTGTGAAACCGTACATATAGACTCTGTTGAAAAGCTATCTCCTACACTAAATGTTTTGTGCCTCTAGAAGAAATTATTTAATATTTCCAATTTTTGTAAAATTGGAATGACCTAAAAAGGTTTTTGAGAGACCTAAATGTTAATTCATATAAAGTTCATACTGCAATATGTGCAATTGAATGAAGAGTTAAATATTTCTTATTAATTAGTTATTGTTATTGTTGTTGTTGTTATGTACCATCGAGTCGGTTCCAACCCAAAGCGACCCTATATAGGGTTTCCGAGGGTGTAAATCTTTACTGGAGTAGAAAGCCTCATCTTTCTCCCACGGAGCAGCTGGTAGTTTCGAACCGCTGACCTTGTGGTTCGCAGCCCGATTCGTAACCACTCCGCTACCAGAGCTCCTTTTAATTAGTTATATTTGAACAAAAATTGTCGTAAGTGACACTAAGTATATGGTCTGCAACAAGGTACACTGTATGCAAGTTCTAAATGCAATACTAAATAGAAAATTAAAAATAAATTCAATCTCCAGAATGATACCTTGGGGCACTTTGTGGTTTCACTTTGATACATAAACTTAAGCTTAGTCGAGATTTTCAGTGAATAGCACTCTCAAATATGGATCAATTTTTAATTTTTACCCCTTCATACCTGCATGTTTTACTTTTAAACTGGATACTCACACTATCTATTGCTTGATTACACTTTCTTAATTAAATAGTGTGTACAGCTTGCATTTTCAGTTAACACAGCAAAAGGAGCCTCTATCCTCATAAGTCATTTTTTATGAGTTGGAGTCCTATCATTGTAATGTGGTAATTAATTAAGTGCTTAATAAAACTCTGTTTTATTATAGCAATGTCTGTTTGCATCAGTCTAGCTATGGACACATCAGCATTTTTACTACTAAACCTTTTTTTATTCTCTCAGTAACTATATTATAAAATTTTGCTTTGAGTACAAATTTTGAAATGGTTTAAATTGCAGTAACAAGCTGTTCTTCAAATATAAAAAGAATGAATTTCAGGCATATCCCTAAGTATGAAGATATGGTAAACAGAATTATTTTTCCATCGCCCAGAAGTATGGATTATATAGCATCAAGAATTACAGACGTTTTCTATACAATAAAGATGTTTTTATTATGTTGATAGGTCTTCTTAGTTCTTTTTTGAGTGTTTGCAACTTTGTTGTTGTCGTTAAGTGCTGCCTAGTCACTTGTGACTCATAGCAACCCTCCAAAGGGTTTTCAAGGAGCAGCTGGTGAATTGGAGCTGCCTAGCTGACCTTGCGGACCAGTGCTTTATCCTACAGCATCACACGAGGACTTGTTGTTGTCAGGTGCCATCAAGTTAGTTGTGATTAAAAATGATCTTATGCATAGCAGCACAAATCACTGCTCGGTCCTGCTCCATCTTCACCATTTTTGTCACATTTGAGCCCATTTCTCCTGCCATTGTGTCAATCCATTTCATTGGATATCTTCTTCTTTTACAATGGCCCTCCACTTTATCAAGCATAATGTCCCTCTCCAGGGACTGGTCCCTCCTGATAATAGGTCTGAAATATATGATAGAGGAAGTCTTATCATCCTGGCTTCTAAGGGGCATTCTGGCTGTGGTTCTGCCAAATCAGATTTGATTGTTCTTCTTGCAGTCCATAGTGCTTTTAATATTTTCCCCCAACACTATGATTCAAATGTACTGATTCTTCTATGGTCTTCCTTATCCACTTTTCAACTTTCACATGGTTGGGTCAGGTGCACTTTAGTCCTCAAAATGATAACATTGCTCTTGAACACTTTAAAGAGAACTTTTGCAGCCCATTTGCCTAATTCAATACATCACTATAACCTTAATGATAATATATTCCTAAAGAAGGCTGAAATTTTATAAACATAAATATAGGATTAAAATTTAATTATTTTTATTAGAAACATACTTATATATTCCTATGTTTACATTATCTTCTTAAATATATTATCTAGGATAAAATTAGTACGGCAATAGTTTTAATTAAAAACCTTCAAGACACAATAAATAAGCTTTTTAAGTTTTAAGCATTACATACTGGGCAACAGTTTAGAAAGCTGAGATTTCAGAGATAATCAGTGAAATATTTATTAGAAGATGTTGAATTCCTAAATTGTTAACAACAGAAAAGATCAACTCTGTTTTTGTGTGCTCTCTGATAATATAAAGTAATTCAACAACCATAAATATGCAAATATTATATTTATAAATATATATCTTCTATCTAGCATGCAGTTTGGGCATTTTAACAAATCGATGTATTTAGAATTTTTTGCAATGGTTGATTGGTAGGAAGGAAAGCAAATAATGCATTTAAATGATAAGCTATCTGAACATAAAATTCTTGCCACTTTTTTAAACTAGCAAACCAAAGTACTACAATTTTTCTTTAAAGTGTAATTTGCTTTAGATAGATTTGAAACACAGCAGGAGAGTAAAATGATCTAGTGCTTTCTAGGATCTGCATTTGTTTTCCCTTTCTAGCTCTGTAAGACCCTCAATTGTGGTTAGATATGCATGAAATCATAAAACATGTTAACTGTGCACTATAGGAAGACTATAAAAACACAAAACCAAGGAAATATATTAAAATTATTATTATTTTATTTATATTTGAATATGTGTGTGTTTAAGGAATGTTCCTATCATCTTAACCAGAGAATATTACACGTTTAGCCATAATGAAAGTAATTGGATATAATTCATGGATGAACAAAATACGGATGATTAGTAATAATTTTCAGTAAAATACTTGAAATTTTGAGTCCTATACCATATTTCCCAAACAAGTTTTGAGTAGAAAATGCAACCCAGTATAATTAAGTATACAAGTTTTCTTGAATGCAATTTGGAGAAAAAGACAGAGTAAATGTCAAAATTAAAATACTAAATAGAATTAACAATGCAGGGCTCATTCTATAGCACCATAGTGTCTTAAGATGCAAATGTAAAGAATGTGTGCTCTCTTCAATGGGAATCATATAAAATAAAGAGATAACATGTCAATAACCTACATTCAGTGAAAGTGGGAGCACAATAGTTAGAAATGGAAAGTGCAGCAAACGACTTAAGAGTAAGTACAGTGAAACTCTGTCAGTAGAGGGTGTCATCAATGACAAACAAGACCTACCGAAACCCAAACCAAATTCAATGTTTTTGAGTCCATTCTGACTCATAGACACCCTGTAGGATAGAATAGAACTGCTCCACAGGGTTTCTGAGAATTAAATTTATGGGACTAAATAACTTTATCTTCCACTGATGGGTGGCTGGTGATTTGAACTGCCAATCTGTGGCTAGCAGCCCAGTGTTTATCCCCAACACCACCAGAATGCCCTCAGAAACAAAAACAGTATCTCTGAAAACTAAGTTCCTGGGTGGTGCAAGGGACTTGAACTGGAATTCTAACCTAAAATTTGATGGTCTAAACCACTCAGAGGCTCAAAGAAAGAGCTTGTACAAACATTCAAAACAAAAACAAAAGAAGGCAACTCATTACTCTCTAGTTGATTTCTACTTATGGCAATTCTTTTGGACTAAGTATAACTGCTCCATAGTGTTTCCAAGGTTCTAAACTTTATGCTCAGTGGTTTAAACACACCAGCTGCTCTTTGGAAACCCTATACAGGGTCGCAGTGAGTCAGAAATGACTCAACGAAACTTAACAACAACAATCAACATTATGGAAGCAGAATGTTATACCACTATGTTATAGTTCTACTATGTCAATGGAACTTAACAACAACAATAAACATTATGTTATAACTCTATGTTATAGTTCTACTATGTCACACAATAAGATTACCATTAGTAAGTATCAACTAGATGGCTATGAGTCTGGTTCCTGAAAATTCCATGAAAAATGTACAAAAGTAATGGCACAAGGTACTTTGGAAAGAAAAGATGAGAGCTAGTAGTAAAAAGCCAGGAAGTTGATTCAAAGATAGAGGAAGTTAGACCATCAGAAAGTCACCACATTGCTGAGACCTGGGTATTTTCCTCACTCAGATTATTCCAAGATAGAATTTTGTAAACTAGATAAAATAAAGCAGAAATCTCTGGATTTGGAGGAACAGACACAGTAAATGTCAGAATTTAACCACTGAAGAGAAAATAGGGTGTTAAAGAAAAACTATCTCAAAGAAGATAAGAGCACAGACAGAAGCATTTATTCAATGCAGTTAGAATATTCTCTGAAAGATTGAAAGCTCTCAGTAAAAAAGTCTATGGATACTGATATTTAGATGACCTTCACAAAATATCTTGCTTCCTGATCATACTATATGACAGGGTTTTAAAATTTTATGGAAAAATTCCATTATCTTTTCATTCCATTTTTCCACAAACCTTTTGAAGCTGCTTTTTATTTAATTCTACCCAATTTCTGTTCTTATAAAGAACTTGTAGCCATGTTTTATTTCTTCACCCTTACAGAAACCCTATAGAGCAGTTTTACTCAGTCCTAAACAGTCGCTACTGAGTTAGAATTAACTTGATGGCAGCACATTTGGTTTGGACAAAAGAGTAAATCAAGAAAAAAGGGAACATGATACTATGTGTATGAAAAAAAGAGAAGGAGATAGGATGAAATTTCAAAGAAAAAGGAAAATAAAATCATTACTAACAGTAGCTACTGGAGTCCTGGTGTGGCAACACAGAATAAGCACTCGACCTCAAAGGTGATTTAAACCGCAAGATTGGCAAGTCAAGCTCTTCAGCTGCTCCTCTGCACCCTATCCCTGGTCTCTGTAAATAGGAACTAACTCAATGGCACTTGACAACATTAACAGTAGCTACTATTTCTTCAACAATTTTGTGTAATGTATAGAATGAACAATTTGAATAATTGTGTAAATATGTATATGTCCCACAATTTTAATATTGAACTGAAGAAGCTGGCAACAAGGAGTATACACTGTAGTATGAAGATTTTCTATAGGATTAAAAAGCAGGGCAAACTAATATATGGCGATACCATTTGGAATTATGGTAACCCTTCAAGGCATCATAACAGAAAAGGTCACAGAGTGTTGGAAAAATTTTGTTTCTTGACATGGCTGTTGATTTTGATATGTCTTCAGTTTTAATAATATATTCAACTATATGATTTATTCACTTTCTATAAATATGTTATACTTCAATTGAAAATAATTGAAATAAGGTAGAATTCTGGAGTAGTATAACCGTTCACGGTATGCTATTTGATTTTTTTCAAGTACATAGGTAGCATTTATGGAAATGGATGGTGTTCTAGGGCAGAAATTAAATCTCAAGCAATGTCAAAACTGGTTTATCACAGACTATGTTTTCTTATCTTAATACAAGTTAGTAATAAATAATAAGAACACTGAAAGCCCTCATATTTGCATACTTGGAAACACATTTCTAAAAAGACTAATGGATCAAATAAGACAGTACAATGGACTATAGAAAACAATTAAATGATACATTGAAAATACCACTGCACTTTAGGATCCAACAGTATTACAATTAAAGGAATATTTAGTAGAATAATGATATTGTTTTGTTGAGTGGAGTCCAGTTTGTTCGAACCCATAGCAACCCTCTATAGGATTTCTGAGGAGCGGCTAGAGAGCTTGAACCACCCACCTTGAAGTTCAAACTGACCTTGCAGTCTAGAGCATTAATCCACAGCGCCACACAAGGACTACAGTAGAAAAATAGTCTTTGATAAATTAAATAAGCATCCAATTTAAGTAGGGAGATAAAAAGGAAAAAAAAAAAAAAGCAAAAGCAGAACACATTAAAAACAACAAAAAGGCAGATTAAATCCTTGTTGTTTTTGTTAAGTGCTGTGGGAGAGGGTCCAGCATAGGGCTGCCAAGGAGTGGTGGTGAATTTGAACCTCCCCAATCATGCAGTTCAATTAGATCTTGTGGTTCAAACCGACCCTGTGGTCGAGTACTTATTCCTACAGCTCCACACCAGGACTCCTTGTAGATAGAAGGAAATGAAGAAGGTGAGTTGAAATAATTTTAAAACAATTAAAAATGATTGCTATCTCTTTAAAAAGATGATTATGTTGACAAATCTCTGGGAATATTTACCAAATTGAAAAAAAAAAAAAATGGAAGGAAGTAAAAGGAAAGAGAAAATAACATAAAAATAGCAAAAATGAAAAGTTGATAATAAATATTTTGAATTAATGAGTCATCTCTTCTCATCTATATATTTTTTAAATATACATTTGACAAGAATCTATATTCATATGTCAGAGTATTGAATATCTTGACAAGTTTTGCAAAATAAGCAATTAAAGATATGGTTAATCGGTTTAGTTGTAATATTTAATGTAGCACGTGTTACTAATTTTGAAATGGTGTTAAATGTCCTCAAGTCATTTCCATCTAACCCGGATTCTTTCTAGGGTTATTAAGGAATGGATGGTGAGTTTTAACTGATATCCTTTTCATTAGCTTATCCAAAGCATCACACCAGGACTCCAATTAGCTATTAAAAAAAGTGAACCTCAAAATTCGATTTTACTGCTTTAAAACATACAAACAAAAAATACTGTGCTTGCTTTTCTTAACCTTTGATGATTTTTTAAAAGTATACAAAATAAAAATAGAGCCTATTGAACCATCTGATTGATTAACATTGTCAGTAGATTTTCATTCCTGAGTAAGGACATACTGCGTGCATATATCAATTCTATGAAGTACTGACTACTAGCGTAGTGGTTAAGAATCGGACTGCTAACCGCAAGGTCAGCAGTTCGAAACTACCAGCTGTTTCGCGGGAGAAAGATGAGACTTTCTGCTCCGGTAAAGAGTAACAGCCTCGGAAACCCTGTACAGGGTCGCTTTGAGTCGGAACCGACTGCACAGCACATAACAACAACAACTGTCACTGGTGTGACGCTGTAGAATAAGCACTCAACCATAAGTCGGTTTGAACTACAAGGTCAGCAGTTCAAACTCACCAGCTGCTCCTTGAAAACCCTATACAGGGTCATGATGAGTCAGAACCTACTCGGTGGTACTTGACAACAACGACTGTCACTGGTAATCGTCACCAATGGGTGTATTATTTGATCAGCCTTAACATTTTTGAAGAGGTCAAGAGGCTGTATTAGTATCTCTTGCTTCAGGGGGCATTCTATACAGAGCATCATTCCATATACTTTTACTCATCCAAGTTTCACTTTTTACTCATTTTGTGCTATTGGGATTCCTGTCTCTTCTTCTTCTTTTCTGTGTATGTGCTAATTATGCTTCACTTTTAGTTAGATATTGCAAACACTGTCTCCCATCATGTCACTCATTTCCTAAGTTTATTTGTGTCAATGTTTAATCTCAAGTTTTTAATTTTAAAGCAGTCAAAATTGTCTTCTTTTCACTTTTTGATTCAATACATTCAAGGACAAATATATCATGCTTTTATACATGCACAGTTTTATAATTCACCTCTGTACAGAAAGGAGATTCAACTTTTTCTTTTTCAGTAAACCATTTGTTCCCCAACTGTGTATTAAATATTTCATCTTACTCCACTTATTGTAAGAATATTATTTCATGAACATTCCTTTATAAAACATTTAATTTTGAACACTCTTTTTTTGTCCTATCAGTCTCTTCATATCTTATTGTCACTGTATTCAGTGTTAGGACTGTGCATTATGTTTTACTACACAGTACACAATTTCATTTATTTAATGTTTCTCTTCACTTTTTTTATTCTATTTGAGTTTGGCTATGATTTTTTTCTTCAGAATTTGATAAAATCACATTTATTTGTATAGCTCCTCAAAGTGTGCCTTTAGAATTATTATTATTATTATTTGAATGTATAGGATCTGAGAATAGAGAATATCTAACTTGGATTTATCGATGAAATGATTTGTATACCTACCCAAAATCTGGCTGTTTCTGTTCTAAAATACAGTACTACTGATCTTCACATTTTGTTTCACCCTCAATGTTCAGTGCCTATATTTAAGATGCCATTGTGAAGCAGGTAGCAGAATAAACAATGACTGTCTCAAGCAAACTAGAATGTTAATTCACCTTGTAAATTCTAGTTTGCTGCCTATTGTTTGCTTATTTGTTTATTTCTATTTAAAAACATAACGTTCTGTCTCAGTTTAAAGCATCACACACATCATAGGTGTTATGGATAAAATTATGTTTCCCAATGGTATGAGTGAATTTGGTGAAGTCTGGATTCTCAGTATTATGTCATTTTCCTCCAACATGTAATCTGATGTAATATCTTATGAGTTGTAAATCCTAACCTCTATAATGCTAATGAAGCAGGATTAAAGGCAGTTATGTTAATGAAGCAGAATACATTCTATAGGATTAGATTGCACCTTGAGTCAATCTTGTTTGAGAGATAAAAGATTGAAAAGCAAGCAGAGGGACTGAGAACCACAAGGTCAGTGATTCCAGCACATCCCAGCCCTGATGCTCCACAGAAGAAACATGAGGCTTTCTGCTCCAGGAAATATTTACAGCCTCAGAAACCCTATACTGAGTTGCTCCCTTGCTCATTGACCCTTGATGGCACTTAACAAAACAGCATTAATGAACTTAATACATGCCCTAGGGAAGATACTTATTCCTTACGATATCTGCAGGCCTGGTTTCCCATGGAGATCTCCATGTGTCTTGTCATCAGTTTTCCTAAGGGTGCACAAAGATAGGAAGTTCTCAGCACAGAGACTCCGGGCCCAAACGATGTACTCCACTTCTGGTTCTTCTTGCTTTGTGCTACAGAGGTCCCTCTGATCTCTGCTCACTTGATTTGTTGTTGTTGTTGCTAAATACCTTCCCCCAGAGAAACAGAAAGAAAAAGACTTTCCCTGAATTTTGACTCCTAAATTGTGAGAGAATTAATTTGTTTGTTAAAGCAGCACTAGATTTAAAAGAAAATAGATGTGCCTAACTTTATTCAACCTTTTTGTCTCATTTCATTCTTCTCTGTAATAACCGATTTCTTGTTCTTATTTATAAAGGTGATCTAAGTATAATTTTTAAATGTATATGAGAGTTGCAAAATAGTCAGTAAGCATTGTCATTATATAACAAATTTTAATATTTACTCTTATACACATATCAAAAGTATATATTAACACTACCAAGTGATAACCAAACCAGAGAGCTTTCAGTATAAAATATATTGTCTCTTTATCATAAGTAATCATTTTTGGAAGTGATAAAGACTAAAATTGTAAGGACATGAGGTTTCAGCAAGTAGGACTGGTAAGGAAACTGAATGCATAATTTGAAGGTTAAGATATTAATATAATTTAGAGATATTATAAGTATTTAAAATATCTAATACAAAATCTGTTACCTTTGAGTCAATAGTGTCACTTTAAATATGATTAATATCTAATAAACTAGTAGTTATTTCACTTTACAGCCGTTAAAATGCTTATTCTGTACAGACTATTTTTTCAGAGAGGTAGAGTAGATTAAAAACAATGAAGAAAACATTTTTTTTGAATTATAGCTGGAGAACCTTGGCTTTTTAAACATAGGGGATGCTTTTCCAAAGAGAGTGTTTTAGGTTATAATTAAGATTTTGGATGCACAAAATTGCACATGCAAAGAAATAGGATACTTTTCAGAGGTGTAGGTAAATTGCCTGCTACTACTGCAAATCTATATTTGTGCACCTTTCTGTGAACCTAAATGATGCTTCTAATTGCATGAACCACCTTTCATTAAACTCTAAAGATTAAGAAAGAAAAATACTTTATGTGCTCACAATTTTCTTTGGACTAATTTCTGCTTTCTCATTAGCCTACCTGTCCCCTCCAATTTGTTCCTTCACTTGTACCTTGTAAACAGTTTTTAACAGTTCCCTTTTCCTTTTCATTTAAATACTGATCCTGTAATCCCAAAGAAAATTAGAAGTGGAGAAAGTATTCATTTTTGCCACAACAAATCAGAGGGCAAATGGTTATTTAGCTTATACTGTGAATATTTTTTCTCTCTTAATTTTCATTAATTTGCACTTCTCCTCCATACCTGAAATAAAATACTCTTCTCTGTTTAGAGAATAGCTCTGTTGAGTTCAGTTATGAATAATGTCATTTATTTTATTTCTCACTATTTTAAATATGGAGTCCTGTTGTGGCTCTGTGGGCTAATGTGTCAGACTGCAAAGTTATTTGAACTGTAAGGTCAGTGGTTCAAGTTCACCAGCTGGTCCTTGGAAACCCAATACAAGGTCACAATGGGTCAGAATCAACTGGATTGCACTTTACAACAACATTTTAAATATACATAATTTTAAAAATGTAACAAGACATTTTGTAGGTTTTCATAGAAACGTGTGCTAGGATGTAAAATTCTTGCTAAAAAGAAATTACCATGTTTAACTGAATTAGATATAATGTAATGATCTTTCTATTTGATTTTGACAACACATACATTTTACTCAAAGCAATTCATACATGTATCTTTAAATTACACAAGTATACTGAGTTTTTGTTTTTATCATTATCCTTTTGATGCTTTTGTTCATGGCTGTAGTTACCTTATTCTCATCCTGAAACACTTTAATGTTAATGCTACTTTGATAATAATAATAATACCCTGAGATAAATAATTTTCTCAAAAAAATTTTAATATAGTAATTGGAAAGCAGTGTGTTAAAAATCATATGCTTTTAATAATCCATAATATCTTAAACATTCACACCCATCACTTCAGTTTAAAGAAATAATTTGAAATGTTCTTATTTCTTTAGACAGATGGACTTATCCTGGAATTCATACTCTAGCTTAAATGCACAGTTGACTTTATGCTGTTAAGAGCCTCTGATGAACAGACGTGGCAAGTGCATTAGCCTATTTGGGGTGTACAACACAGGAGACTCCATTTGAGAAATTTTATATTCATGACTAATGGACATAGTTTTTTGCATACATATTACATTTTATAAGTCAACTGCAGTAATTAGACTAAATAAAAAATGGTAATGCAAGCAATTCAATGTTATAACTTAAAAGTATGTTTCATAAAACTTTTAAAAATGTACATCACTTTATAATATTAAGTGGTTGTACTTACTACTTGTGACTACTCAAATATATAGTAATTATTACTCTACAACAAGAATGCATACTATAAACACTTCATTTTTCCATTATTTCATTTTTCATTAATATATATGAGGTTGAATTATTTTACATGTGTAATAATATAAATAAATTGATGAAAGGTTCTAAGAAACGCCTTCCTCCATGTATAAAAATTAAAGCAAGAGGTCTGAATTCTAGAATCTCTGCTTATAAGCCTTAGGTTTTATACATGGGGGGAAGAATGCAAGACTGTCAAGCTTCTTAATTTCTCAAGGCCTATGTTTATTCCTCAGTTGATAATATAGGAAGATTCTACAGAGAAAGGAAATTCTTACTTATATCATGAGGCTATTTTGAAAAAACAAAACAACAAGGAATACGAAAACCAAAATTTGAAAAAAGATTACACAATAGAGTAGTTTCTTAATTCTAGAATCTACCCTCACATATTACATCTCAATGTCAAGAAAACAAAAATCCTCACCACTGGACCAATAAACAACATTCTTATCAATGGAGAAAAGATTGAAGTTGTCAAGGACTTCATTCTTCTTGGATCAACTATCAACACTCACGGAAGCAGCAGTCAAGACATCAGACGACGTATTGCACTGGGCAAATCTGCTGTACAGGAACTTTTTAAAGTATTGAAGAACAGAGAAGTCAGCTTGAGGAATAAGGTGCGCCTGACCCAGGCCATTGTGTTTTCAATAGCCTCATATGGATGCGAAAGCTGGACAGTGAATAAGGAAGATAGTAGAAGAACTGATGCCTTTGAGTTGTGGTGTTGGAGGAGAATACTGAGGGTGCCATGGACTGCCAAAAGAACCAATAGATATGTTTTGGAAGAAGTGCAGCCAAAGTGCTCCTTGGAGGCCAGGATGGCTAAGCTTTGTCTCTCATACTTTGGACATATTGTCCGGAGGAAACAGTCGTTGGAGAAGGATGTCATGTTGGGTAAGGTGGAGGGTTAGAGAAAAAGAGGAAGACCTCTAACGAGATGGATTGGCCAGGTGGCATCATTGATGGACTCAAGTGTGGCGGCGGTAGTGAGGTTGGCCCAGGATCGGACATTGTTTCGTTATGATGTGCATGGGGTCGCTATGAGTCGGTTCTGACTCGATGGCACCTGACAACAACAACAACAACAACAACCCTCACATAACATTGGGAATGTTTTGTTAACATTATTATTAGGTTTCCAAACAGCACACTTAATAATATATAAATAGGTTACAAAATAAAAATAAATATATACATAAATATCTTTGCAACAAATTTATGGGCATTATTTCAAGGACTTGCTGTTTTGGATTGCACTGAAAATCTAAAGGTCAATTGTTTAATTCTTCTTCAATTCCAGGATAATGTCATATTTTTAGATCAGAGATTTTATTTAAATATTTATTTAACTATCTACATTGTACAAGAGCAATTTTTAAGACAAATACACTGACATATAATTTTTAATTTACTGTCATAAATTCCAATGTTGGTGTTAATAGATTGTTATCCTACAGTCAAAAGAGTACATGTATTGAGTTCTATATTAATTTTTGCTTAGCTTTAATTTGAACATGACTTTGGAAGTAACAGATACCATGGAATTCAAGTTGCTCACAATTTAAATAAATGAATTCATGTTAGGGAGGAATCAGGCTAATATTTTTGTCATCATAAATGGTCATTCTAATCATATCATTTGCTTAGGTAGACTGTCCTGGTGTGGCGCTGTGGGTTAATGTGCCAGACTGCAAAGCCGTTGAAACTATAAGGTCTGTGGTTCAAGCTCACCATTAATTAGCTCCTTTGAAATCTTATATAGGTCAGAACAGCTTCGATGGTCCTTAACAACAACAACTCATTATTGAAACTAAGAAAAAATAGTAGAGCAAGTATTGGACTAATAATCGCAAACTGCTATAGGCATCCCTTCTGTTTGTTCATTTAACTATCTAGTAACTCAAAGTATAATTTTATCTATTCTAATAATAATTTTTGTTTTTGTTGTTGTTAAGTTCTGTCAAATCATTTCCAACTCTTACCGACCCTTTATAGGGTTTCTGACAAGCAACTGGTGAGTTTTAACTACCTTCCTTATGATTCAAACTGACCTTGAAGTCCAGTGCTTATCCTACAGCACCACATAATAATTTTAGGAAAAAGGAAAATAAAATACCAAATAAAAAATCCTTTACACATGTGATGTTTGTTTTTCTTAGAAATGTGTTAACACTCTTGTTTTCACCTGGTAATTTTTTTTCAAATTTCGTATCCATATGTCAGGTATTTATAGATCAGTCTTGTTCAATTAAGTTTAGGAAACTTGAGGGCAGCATCAACATTAACTGTCACCATCATCTGTGAATATTTTACATCAATTGATTGCATCTAAAGAATGGTACAAACTGTGGAGTGATTTCTTAATGAAGATTGACCAAACATTTGCAATGTTTTCTTTGCTCAAGATAACACTCCACACATTTATCATCATTTGTGATGAAAGACTAAAATGAAATGAATGAAATTTTCATAGAGAATAGGGGGTACCTTTTCTACTCATATTACAACTTTAGTTAACTCCTATAGGAATTGGTCACTAAAGCAAAGATTTGTGAAAAGATAGCCTATGGAGAGTCCTCTTAAGAACAATAAATTTAAGGGAATAAGAGGAAGAGATTTGGAGTAAATGAGAAGCTAAACTCTCAGTAGCTCCAGAGATTCCAGGCTATAATACCATTTGTAGCTCTGCAGCTTGGATGACTCATTAGAATTGTTTAGCATTGCAAAAGGAGGGCCAGATCATTGTATACTATATCACTGGGTGTAGGCTGCCTTCAGGGAGACTATGTATTCTTGTCATCTTTGCAGGGTAATTTCCACAGAAGTGTCTAACAGAGAGTTAGAATCATGAAAAACCATTTGTAGCTGGGACTAAATACTGAGGGCTTAGGGGAGAATAAGTTGTCAAACCACAGTTGCATGGCAGTTAATTATTTATAATGGCACTCCTAGCCATGTTGTTCCATTCTATGGTGCAATGTAAATCCTAGACCTAGACATAGAGGTTAAGATTTACACTGCATCACAGAACGGAAAAATATGGCTAGAAGTGCCATTATAAATAATTAATTGCCCTGCAACTGTGGTTTCACAACCTATTCTCCCTCTAGGTCCTGTCTGGAGTTCTGGCATGGCGTTGTGGGCTAATACGCTGGACTGCAAAATCTGTTTGAACGGTAAGGTCAGTGGTTCAAGCTCACCAGTCACCCCTTGGAAACACTATACAGGGTCGCTATGTGTGGGTAACAGACTTGAGGGCACTTAACAACAACAAATGTCTGTGTGTATGGAGTCCTGGTGTGGTAATGTAGGATAAGCACTAGACTGCATGGCTGATTTGAACTACAAGGCAGTGTTCAAACTTACCAGCCACACCTCGGGAACCCTACATAGGGTTGCTATGTTGTTGTTGTTGTTAGGTACCATCGAGTCGGTACTGTCTCATAGTGACCCTACGCACAGCAGAATGGCACACTGTCTGATCCTGGGCCAACCTGTAATCAATTCGAAGGCACTTAACAACAATAACAAGGCGTAAGTATTAAGGTGGTGTTAAGGAGTAAGGCCACCACTCCTCTGTCAGATGGATGTTTGAAATGCCAGCAGAGGCACCCATGGTAGGTGGACAAGATTCAGCAGAGCTTCCAGACTAAGACAGACTAGGAAAAAGGAGAGGTGGATCGCTTCAGGATGGTTGGCCGCTGGAAAGTTTATTGTTAGCAGTAGAATATCGTCAGATACGTGCTGGAAGATAAGCCTCTAAGTTTGGATGGCACTCAAAATGTATTTGGGAACAGACTGCCTCTTTAAAGTAGAGTTGAACTTATTCTAAGTATAAAACAAAGCTCAATAGGTTTATCAGAATTCACTCATGCAAAGTATATTTTCTGATCACAGTGGAATTAAGTTAGAAACAGGTAAAAGGAAATTCCCTATTATTGAGATATTAATAAGTTGATTCAAAAGTCAACATTGAAAGTCAAAAGAACTAAAAATATCAGAAGAGTTTTGCAAAAGAACAAAACTGGAGGACTCTACCTGAATTCAAATCTTATATATTGAAGAAAAAAAAAACAAAAACAGCAATTAATTCAGAGTCATATTGGAAAGAAAGATGATCACATAGATTAGTGGTGCAGAATAGAGTCCAGAAATAGATCCACACAAACATCAATTAATTTTTACCAAAAACGCAAAGGCAATCCAAATTAGCTACATAATGGAATAAAC
>NW_006408540.1:7022421-7024453 GCF_000296735.1 Chrysochloris asiatica
CAATAATAATAATAATAATAATAATAAAAACAGCTAAAAGCATAAATGAACACTTCATTAAAGATATTAGGGATGCTGGAACTGAGATTCTATTATATTGCCACATAATAATTAATTTAGTAATCATATACTTCTCTTTTTGGTTGTTTTTGCTTTAATTTTATAATATTACAACTTCTGAAAGATTATTGCCATATTCAAAGGACTAATATTCCTTTTCCCATAGTTTTAGCATCAGCAATTGAATTAAAAAACTAAGGGAGACTCCTGAGTCTTTTTTAAGATGGAATGCTTTGGGGGATTTATTTTTTTCTTAAATCGCAAAAAATATGTTGTACCTTATTCAAAAAAGAAACGAAGCATTTAATTCCTCAAAGGAGCAAGGTAAATAGGAATTATAGAAAACTGAGTTTCAAAAGAGGATTTTATAAATAAATATGAGCATTTTTCATAAGCATGTTTTGATTACTTACAAAATCATGTATCAGAATTATTTCGGATATACTTGATTTCATTGGATTTCTTTAAAGCGTTAAAAGATGGATGCTTTTTTTTTTTTCACAGCTAATCTTTACCATGGTCATCTATATTGATATGAAATTGTTATCACACCATAAAAGTACATTTGATACACCAGTAATCATTAGCATATGAAGCCCCATTGCTATTGTGATTACTCTTTACATGATTCCTTAACATAGAATCTTCCAGTGATATCACTTCTTACTTTGTCTCTTGATGTCAGGTTTCATGATTTATGTCAGGATGACACTCTTTCTCTTTATTTTCTTTCACATAAAAAAAAAATCAATCATAATATCCATGCTACTTTTTAAAAAATTCCAAAAAATCTTAGTGTTTGCTATTCTTCTATATTAAAAAAAAGAAACCTCATAAAGCTAATTTATCAAGTTTACTCAATTTTTACTTGTTGTTGCCCAGTAGCGTCCAGTCGATTCCGACTCACAGCAACCCTGTATAGGGTTTCTGAAGATCAGCTGGTGGGTTTGAACATCCAACCTTGTGTTTCACAGTCCAATACTGATTCTACAGCACCACATCAGAAATCCAGTCACACCAAATTAAATAAATCAAAATATTTTTCCCCCAATTCAAATTTCCCTCTGCTTCACGCATTAAGGAAAACATTCCAATATTCCCAGATATTTGTGTGTTGATAGCATGAAACGATTTTGAGGCAAACAGTTGTCCTTGCTCTGCCACTCTATTTCTGATATAGAGTTAATGTTACTGTATGGAATGAGTTGTTTGACCCTAAATACATATGTTGTGGTCCTGGTGTGGCACCATAGAACTAACACTTGACCTCAAGGTAGGTTTGAAGGGCAAAGTTGGCTGTTCAAGTTCACCAATGAGTTGGAACCTACTTGATGGCATGTAACAACAACTCCTATACCTATGAATGTAACCCCATTTTGGGTTAGGGTTTTCATTGATATGCTATCTAGGTCTTATCAGTGTAAAATGCATCATAAACCTAATGAATTTTGAGATATAAAAACATCAGATTAGCCACAAAAAGATGCAAGCAAACAAGGACAAATAGGAGAAAAACAGATGCCACATGGAAATTGCCAAGGAACCAGGTAACACCAAAGTGAGAAAAGCTGATTGTCACCAAAAGCCAAGTAAGAGATAACCTTCCATAGAGCCAGTGCCCTTCTAACCTCCTAAACTGTGAAGGGGAGAAAAAAAAATGTGTGCACTAAAATCACCCATTTGTAGTTTGGCAATCTAAGACTTAACCACTTTGTACAGTATTCATTAGTTCAAGTACAGGGTTTGAAGAGATTATCTTTATTCCTATATAAAACATTCAATAAAAAATATTTAAAAAACCCAAAAATCTTCTAAATCTATGATTAAAATGAGAGGGCTTCAAAAAGTACATGGAATGGTGGAATTAAAGGATATGGGAATTTTTCCAGAAATATTTTGAGACCCCTCTCATTTGCTGACACTTTCAAAGCAAGCAAATTTACGTTTAAAAAAACATTTAATACAGTATTTT
>NW_006408540.1:7025682-7031120 GCF_000296735.1 Chrysochloris asiatica
TTGAGGACTAAGGTGCACCTGACCCAAGCCATGGTATTTTCAATAACCTCATATGCATGCAAAAGCTGGACAGTGAATCAGGAAGATCGTAGAAGATTCGATGCTTTTGAGTTATGGTGGATAATATTGAAAGTGTCATGGTCTGCCAAAAGAACCAACAGATCTGTGTTGGAAGAAGTGCAGCCATAGTGCTACTTGGAGACCAGAATGGCCGAACTTCATCTCTCATTCTTCGGACATATTGTCAGGAGGGAAAAGGATATTATGTTTGGTAAAGTGGAGGGTCAGAGAGAAAGAGGAAGACCTCCAGTGAGATGGATTGGCAAAGTGGCAGCATCAATGGCCTAAAGTGTGGCAACAACTGTGAGGTTAGCCCAGGACCAGACAGTGTTTCGTTCTGCTATGCATAGGGTCGCTATGAGTTGGTATCGACTCGATGGCACCTAACAACAACAACTGCAATGTCAGCAGCTTAAATACACCAGTCTGTCCTCTGAAAAGCTATGCAGGGCTGCTGTGAGTTGGAACCTACTCAACAGTATTTAACATCAGCAAACAATGCATTAGCCCCATCAATACTATGCTTGGTAAGAGTTTTATGAGTTGCTTTATTTCTTTTATTTTATGATTACAAGAGATAATTTTTGTTTGTGTTTTTATCTTTTTTTTCCACACTAATGATTACTTTTAAGGAGATTTTGGGTGTGCTTCATAGATGATTTTCCTGAATGAGAAAACAAGATGGTAACAAATCTTTTCTACAGATTAATAGCATTAATAGCAGTGGAATCTTTGTAATACATGCTTAAGCTTTGCATAAAAATCTGAATACTATATCTAAAAAACACTTTAAAGGCTGTTCATATATTTTAAAATAAGTTACTCAATTACTATAATTATGAATTGTGATGCATAAATAATTCTTACATTTTTTTATAATATAATACTTTTTAATTATTTAGCTTTGAGAATCATTCTATTTATTTCAAGCTATCCTTCAGTTTGTCTACAATACATTTCCTTTTTCCATCCCTCTTGAATTGTGGCAGTGCAAAGTAGAGAGGTATAATAAACTAAATTCCATATAGAAAAATATGTGGGGAATTATTAATTACCCAGGAAATTAGTTTCATTGTCTTGATAATAAAAATAGTTGCCGATTTCTGAATAGTTACTCTGACATACATTTTGTCCTAAGTCATATTTAGATGATGAATTATCATTGCACAGACAGAATAATTCAAAATTGAGTTTAGATATGTCTTCTCCATATTCTAAGCTTATTATATGTTTTCTTTTGACTGCTTAAGCATTATTTTCTTTAGCTTTCTGGATGCAAAATTTTTTGGATACATATCTGCTAGTGTTATGAAACTGAGAAATAAAAAAATGAAAATAAACACTCTATTTTATTCATATGCTTCCTAAATCATATTATTTAAGCAAATCTTCATATCCCTTTTTGAAAGATCCAGTTCCTAAATTTAATAAAAATATAAAATACTATTTTCTATAATACTGTTAAAATAATTACAGAAACACTTCAAAACTTCAAACCAGTGCATCTATGGTACAGTATATGCTTTACAAAATGGGTGTGTATAGAATCTAAGGAAATATAGTGTCATGTGGAATAAGGGAACAACACTTGCTGGAGATTAAAAATATGCATTTAATTAATTCTCACTATAGGGCAAATGAGTCATGCATATCTAATGGGATATATTTAAGAGAAAATTTATTCATAAATTAGACTAATTACCAATATTAAAAATAATAGATAGCATTTGTTTTGAATCCAGCAAAGTGTTTTATAATGCATTGTATAACTTTTGCAAAATATAAATTTATATGCTGTATTATCAGCACCATAGCAATGGATTGTTAGTTAACAAACCATAGAATGAAGTTAATGATGAACAGGGTAGACATAGTTTTCATGGTGTTAGGTTCTGAGTAAGATAACTTTGTTATTAATAATCTGAAAGAAATTATAAGTCTATTTTAATACGCTTTTACTGTCATATAAAATAGGCCTATATTTTGGAAGCTTAGAAAATATTACAAATAAAAGAAATAGGCATATATTTTACAAAAAGAAAATAAAAATCCTTTGAAATACAGCATGTGGAAATACATATTAAAGCTTTTAAGACAAAAAAAATCAGATGTATTGTATCAATGGAATGGGTTGGTTGGAAAAATATTATTTATGATGGTCTGTGAAGGATGGCATTGAATTGTAAATGAAGTCAGTGAGCATTGTATTGTGGCATATATCTGTGACTCAGTATTCAGAATCTGTCTGTCCTTATATAAGGCATTTCTATTTCTTTTCAAGTACTCCCTGGGAGAACTCAATTACATATTTAAAGAATTCAAGACTGTTATGTTCATATATTATAAACAGCATTAAACAGCTTTAAGACGAAGACATAGCACAAAACCTTGGAAGAAAAGGAAAACTTTAAATGACTAGAAATTTTGCCTGAGCAAGATGTTCACAATATTACTGGATATTTAAAAAGAATATACTTTAGGATATTTAATTTAAATATATTTACAAGGATATCACAAGTAGCTGGAAATGATCTTCTCATTTTACTTACTTAAGCAGTCAATGTAATTTTTTAAGTATGAGTGGTTGTGGTTATGAGCTGTTTAGTTGGTTCTGACGTACAGTGACATTCTTTAGGGTTTCCAAGGCTATAAATCTTCACTGGAGCAGAAAGCCTCATCTTTCTTTTGTGGATCAACTGGATTTGAACTGCTAACCTTGGGGTTAGCAGCCCGTTGTATAGAAACCATTTATTCTTCTAGGTTGATCTGAAAATAAGGCAAACTGAAACAATCCTGCAAACTAATATAGCATGGACAAATATAAGTAAGCTGCCAAAAGGGATCATAAAATATCTGACTTTCTCAAACAATTCTTCCTTTTTCTTGGTTTGAAACAGAATCATATATAGGGAAGCATATGCATTTTTCTAAGTGTATTCCATTACTCACAGTTTACTAATTCAGAGATGTTATCTGACCTAATAGTCTGGACTTTATGATCTCTTTGCCACAATTAATTTGTTAGTAGTTGCAATCACAGTAGAGCGGAGTCCATGACCCAAACAAACCATTAATCTTGATGTGTAATTGTTTATAAAATGATAGGGATTTTTTTTTTTTTCAAACCAGTCACAAAAAATTAGCACAAATTGACTATTATTTTTTTTTCTTTACTGATTAAAAAACAACAGAATGCTCTTAAAAAAAAAAAAAAATCTAACTACACTTCTCACTAATCTGCTTCTAGATCCAAACATTGGTCTCTGTATATTATGTTTGCAAGGGGTATTATCCCAGATTGATTTACCTGTTCAATACAAGTATCTGTTACGAGTTAGAGTGCTAATCTCAAGGTCAACAGTTTTAATTAATTCTCACTTTAAGGAACAGCTCTTCCATGAGAGAAAGATGAGGTTTTTCTGCTCCCATAAAGATTTACAGTCTCAGATATACAATATCGCTATGAATCGGAACCAATTCCATGGCACACACCCACCACCACCAAAAGTACAAATGAAAAATATAAAAGTAAAATCAAAATTTTTGAAATTCATGAAGCTTATCATGTTTATTTTATTTGAATGACAATTTGCCAGAAATTTTTGAGTATTTCTTCTTTTAACTTGTGAAAATTAGCATTAAATATTTATCAATTTACAATAGCTACACCTCAATTTCTCTTGTATATATAGTAATGACTATTATTTTCCATTGGGTAGGAAGTACTTTTCAAGGTCTATTTATAAGGGAATTTAGTCAAGATAAAAGGAAGGTGACTTCAGTTTAGTCACAAATGCAAGAACATCTAATTTTCTGAACTAAATAAGAGTGAACTGTCCTAAGTGTGAAAAGCTATTTCTCAACTAAAATAGGAAAAGATCACATCAGGCCACCTGTGACCATTATCCATATCTAGCACAAATGGCCCTGGTGAGAGAACAAAATCAGTTCATTTTCTTCTTGTGAACACGGTGTATTTGCCAAGAAGGTTTGTTGTTTTTCTGCCTCCCACTGACATACAGAAATAATAAACCATATTCTCCCCAGTGCCAAGTCACTCCCAGATAGCAAGTTAGATACTGAAAGAGGAATGTTCACTCCTTCTGACCTCTAGATGACAACTTAAGGTGTTGTTATTAAAAAAAAAATCATAAAAATCAAATGATTATGAGATCTATTGATGTTTCAATTACAAGTTTGTATGTTTGTATGTATATAGGTAGGTGTTCATTATACAAAAGAGTTTATTAGTATAATTCACAAAAATATTATTTTTACATGGAAAGTTTTGCTGTTTAATTGTTTATTTACATTTATATTTGACTGAAATAAAAAGTTGGGTTAAAAATGATGCAATTGAGAAACTTTAGTGCATCAATAATCTGACACCTTTAATACTGTTTAATAACAAATAAAATCATTATTTCCAAATGATGACTTTGAGATGAAAATGATTCTAAATTTCCTCACACACATTAAGATTTAAAAAGGAAACTTCTTGACCTATAGGGATATTTCTTAGAGAAATCATTTCACCTTCTTAATATTATCTGCCTTCTGTCCAAAGTCAGGATACTGAAACATTTACCTTTAGTGTTAACCTCTAAAATATAGTTGCCTAAATCTGAAATTCATTGAATTATCTGCATTCAGATTATGTCAACTTTGAAACCTCAGTATTTTGTGTCTTACAAATGCAAACTTTTCTGCATTCAATCATGATTTAAGAACATCTATGATATGTTAAGGACTATGGTAGACAGAAAACAAAAACAAAAACAAAACAAACTTCCAAACAATTTCCTTATCTAGAATGTATAATTAAAGTCTTAGAATAACACATTCCAAAGAGGTCTAATGTATCAACTATGCCAATATTTGTTTGCAAGAGCGAGTAGCCTGTGTAAAAGAGATGCTGGAAGTTGATAAAATTATGTTTCATCCTTAGTGAATATGGTACTCAATCATATCTCCTATTATTTAACACATAACTATAATATTTTATTTTGATATTTCAAATAGTATACCTTTATTTAAGAGTATATACATCATTTACATATCTAAGAGAAGGGTAAAGAAACAACAAAGAAGAGTTGACAAAACTATAACCTTACTACTAATATTTTGGTAGTTTTACTCCTTATCTTTTATCCTGGTGTCCTGGTGTGGCGTTGTGGGTTGTTGTGCTGGACTACAAAGTCAATTTAAACCACAAGGTTATTGGTTCAAGCTCACAAGCCACTCCTTGGAAACCTTTACAGATCAACGGCACTTCACAACAAGACTATGCATTGTGTATAGATAAAATATTGTTGTTGTTGTGAAGTGCCATTGAGTCAGTTCCAACCCATAGCAACCCTGTATGTAGTTTCCAAGGA
>NW_006408540.1:7031555-7033350 GCF_000296735.1 Chrysochloris asiatica
TGCTGACCTTGAGGTTCGCAGCCCCATTCGTAACAACTACACTACCACAAATATTTGTAAACTATGTTCTTTATTCATTGCCTATTCTATATTTTTCATATACGTAGACACTATTTGTCCTTTTATGATTTATTTTACTCAGCACATTGTACTGTGTTTTAAGACGTCGTGTCTGAGTAATATTCCATTGCACATATGTACCACATTTTGTTTATCCTTTCATCTGCTGACGCACATTTAACTTGTTTCCATGTTTCAGGTTTTGTAAAAAATGTTGAAGTGAACATAATGTACATGTGTCTCTTTGTGCTCCTGCTTTAAGTATACACTTAGGAGTGGAATGTATAAATCATAGAGTGTTTCTATGTTTAAATTGTTTCATAACTACAAAACTGGTTTTCACAGTATTTGTGCCATTTTATAATCCTATGAGTAATAGATAAAGGTTCTGATGTCTCTAAATCTTTTCCAATACTTCTTGTTTTCCTTTTTTTATATCATAGCCATTTTAGTGGCGATGAAGTGATATCTCACTGTGGATTTGTTTTTTGTTTTTCGTTTTTAACTTGGATTGTAGAAGTTCTTTATATAGTCTAAATACTGTATATATCACTTCCCAGTTTTATCCCAGTCCAAAAGTTGTCTTCAGTTTGTTGATAAAGTCTTTTGGTAAAAATCTTTTATATTTTAAAGAAGTTCCATCTACTGTTTTGTCTTTTTTTGTGTGTGTTGTCAGCATCATATCTAAGATTATTAAAGTTATGACATAGTATATCTATGAATTCAGAAGTGAAAGGATGCAAGATTAACATGTAAATATCAGACATATTTCAAAACACTGACAATTCTGAAAAGGAAGTTAGAGAAAGAATTAAATTTACAATAGCATTTAAAAGAATAAAATGCATATGGATAAATTTTACAAAGGAAATCAAAGACACTTAAAAATATAAATCATTACTGAAACACATTAAAGAAAACTTAACTTAATCATTACTGAAACACATTAAAGAAAACTTAAACGAATGGCTCATAGTGACCGTGTATAGAGTTTTTAGGGAGCGGGTGGTGAGTTTAAAATACCAACCTTGTGCCAACTTTGCAACTTTGCAACTTGAAGTGCTTTATCTCACATCGCCACACTGGCTCTCTATTTAGTGACATTAATGGACTTGTGGTGTGACGCTGTGGTTTGGCACTGGACTGTGAACCACAAGGCCTGCAGTTGTAACCCACCAGATGCTCCGTGGAAACCTTATACAGGGTAGCTGTGAGTAGGAACCAAATCAACAGCACTTAACAACAACAACAACAAATGTCATTAATAATAATAATAATTGAATGTCTTTAGAAGAGATGAAAGTAATGTCAACTGTAACCTTGTAAATATACATATTTAAGTAGATGCTTATGTTTAGGAATGTGTTTTTCTCACACTCTTTACTATTAACAATATGGTGATAAGAATTTTTATATTAATACTTCTTGGTTGTCACTGCTCATTGTATCCCATTTATGTATTCCTTGTAGTGAAGACCTCCCTTCAATACAAGTGCCATTGAAAGTTTCTCATGAGAACTTTATTTTATTGTGAGAAACCTCTATGAGTATAATTTACAGCTTTCGCCACAAGTTAAATGAATTTAATTTCTGTAACTTGATATTGAAAGTGCCATGGACTGCCAAAAGAACCAACAGATCTGTGTTAGAAGAAGTGCAGCCAGAGTGCTCTTTGGAGGCCAGGATGGCCAAACTTCGTCTCTCATACTTTGGAAATATTGTCAGAAGGGACCAG
>NW_006408540.1:7034320-7035871 GCF_000296735.1 Chrysochloris asiatica
ATAGTTTTATTTCTTATATGGTTCTGACTCATAGCAACTGTTTATAGGGTTTCTGAAGAGTAGCTGGTGAGTTTGAACCACTGACTTTGCAGTTCAAACTAACTTTGCAGCCCAGCGCATTATCTCATAGCATGACACCAGGACTCCATGTATTTCTTATTTTAATCCACATTATAAATTAATTGGAAATAAGGGTTTTGTATAACTCTGCTTTTTATTCACTATAGCACAATGTACTGCAAACATATAATAGGTTCTTGATAAAATAGTTGTTGATTAACTGATTGATTAATGTACCTACAAATATGATAACAGTGTTCATAATTATAGTAATGATGCAGATTTTCAAGGAGATAACATAACAGACTGAAAAATCTATAAATATTTTTGCCTTTGTTTCATATTCTTTTGCATGAACCCATTTTAAAGAAGTTGAAGTCCAAACTAGAAAATTTTCCTTATGAAGTCATTAATAGATACAGAGAAAGCTGTTATAAAAAGAGACATTTTTTTAACCAATTTCTAAATGTCTGTCATATAATCAACTCACCTCATTGAGACTGCCTTTTTTTCTTTCTTTTGAAAAGAAAAGTTATAAATAACTTGCTCATTCCTCATGATTGTTCTTAGAAACAAATGAAATAATGAATTTGATAATACTTTTGAAATTGTAAAATGGCGTTTTTCCTTGTACCTTCCTTTCTAGCAAGTTATTTTGCATTTTCACAGTAACAAACATAAGAACTGGGTAAATTTGTGCATATAACAGAGACAAATGCTCAGAAAGGAAAGGAAAAAAATATCATGATTTTGTATTGTCTCTTTTTTGAAATCAGTTAGCCTATTGATGTGAGATATTGGAAAAAAACTTAATCATCAATTTCAAATATTTCTTCATGAAGCAAAGTAATTTCAAAGAATAAGAGGAAAAAACAACAACAAAAAAAAAACTTCCAAGACATTTCTACGTATTGGAAATGTTAAAGGTTTGCAAAAGGTTAGCATTATTGCTGTTTCAACATGGTTTAAAAAAAATATATACAAAATTTAAATAAGATCAAATGGAATTGGAGAGGATATGTTGATTTTGTTATAGTAGTTTCTAGTCCAGTAATAACAAAAAGAAACAGCCACCAGTATTACATGAACATTTGTAAATTCTTTTGTGGGTATTATTACCGTAGTATTACTGTTATTGCAGTTCTTAAGTGCCTTTGAGTCGGTTCTTAGTGACCTTGTATAGGGTTTCCAAAGCTGTGCATCATTGTGGGAGTGAAAAAACTTATTTTTCTCACACAGAGTAGCTGGTTTCTTGAACAGTCGGCATTGCGGTTCACAGTTCAGTGCTTACATACATATGGGTATAATATTAGGTAAAAATAAAATACTACGTATGATTTTAAAAAATAAAGTTTCTTTATGATGAAATTTCCAGTAGGAAGGGTAAAGAGGTGAAGTCCCTGGTATATTTCCATCTCCTACATGAGCAGAATGAGGGGTACACATTTTAAAACCATTTGTTGTTGTTGTTAGGTGCCATCGAGTCAGCAC
>NW_006408540.1:7043181-7046489 GCF_000296735.1 Chrysochloris asiatica
ATAAACTATTTTCTTATCAATGGAGAAAAGATTGAAGTTGTCAAGGACTTCATTCTTCTTGGATAAACTATCAACACTCACAGAAGCAGCAGTCAAGAAATCAAATGATGTATTGTATGAGAAAAATCTGCTGCACAAGACTTTTTAAAAGTGTTGAAGAGCATATATGTCAGCTTGAAGACTAAGGTGTGCCTGACCCAAACCATGAACTTTTCAATAACATCATATGAATGTGAAACCTGGACAGTAAATAAGGAAGACTGTAGAAGAATTGATACTTATGAGTTATGGTGTTGGAGGAGAATGTTGAAAGTACATGGGCTGCCAAAACAACCAATGGATCCATGTTGGAAGAAGTGCAGCCAGAGTTCTCTTTGGAGGCCAAGATGGCCAAACTTCATCTCACATTCTTCGGAAGTATTGTCAGGAGGAACCAGTCGCTGGAGAAGGATATCATGTTTGGTAAGGTGGAGGGTCAGAGAAAACGAGGAAGACCCCCAGCGAGATGGATTGGCCAAGTAGCAGCATCGATGGACTAAAGCCAGGCAACAGTAGTGATGTTGGCCCAGGATTGAGCAGTTTCGTTTAGCTGTGCATAGGGTCACTATGAGTCGTTACTGACTCAATGGCACCTAACAATGGTGACTCAGAGAATGTCAGAGTTGAATTATGTTTCTTAGGGTAGTCATTAGCCTACTTTTTTTTCAGAATTAAATTGCCAGGCCATTCTTTAAAGGCACTTTTAGGTAGTCTCCAATCTCCAAACTTTTATTAAGTGAGTGATCATATTAAACATTTATCCCTCCAAGGGACTCTATCCAGTTGCCATAGATTTGATCCTGACTGTGGCCAGAAAGAGACAACTGTTATTCTTACTCTAATCCATTGGCTAGAATAGTTAAAGGACATTATCTAGTTAAAGGATATCAGATTTGTGACTCCCTATGAATCTGCCTTATGTGCCAACCACAGTATTAAGCGTAGGGCATCAATTTATTTATGTCCTTCTGAAATTTTTTTTCAGAAAGAAATATTTTGTTTTATTTAATGTCTTTTATTCTTTAAGGGAAAATGATTTCTTGAAATAATTAGGATTTTCACTCCCAAATTATTGAGGATTGGTGTTAGATCAGATAGAACCACATAAATGAATGTTGTTTTTCTTATTGTTGTGGAGTGACAAGTTGGTTCTGACTCATAGAAATTCTATGTATGGTTTCCTACAAGGAGCTGCCTAGGAGTTACGGGAGGGTTTGAACATCAGAATTGTGGTTAGTAGTCCAGTGCTTTTCCTACAACACTACATCAGGAATCCTGAATGAAAATAGGCAGACTTCAAGATTCATATGCTATACAATGAATATGTTCTTAATTGTATAAATTCCATAATAATTTTATTTCAGATAAAGCAGTAAAAAATAAATGTTAAATTTCCTCTTTATATATATTTTTTTAACTACATTTCCAATAATAATAGAGCTGTTATGGTGTTGGAGAAGAATATTAAATGTACCATGGATAGCCAGAAGAACAAACATATCTGTGTTAGAAGAAATACAATCAGAATGCTCCTTAGAAGCCAAAATGGCCAAACTTTATCTCTCATACCATGGACATATTATTTGGAGTGATCAGTCCCTGGAGAAGAGCATCATGCTTGGTAAAGTAAAAGAGGGAGGCGCCCAATGAGATATCCTGACACAATGGCAGCAGCATTGAGCTCCAACGTAGCAGCAATTGTGAGGATGGGAAAGGAGCAGGTGGTGTTTCCTTCTGCTGTACATAGAGTCACTACATGTCAGAGCTGACTCAATGGGACCTAATAAAAATCAACAATATTCTTTGGTGACAACTGGAAGCTAATTTCAAATCTTCTTCATTAAATAGATAAGAATATAGGAAATGAATTCTGAATTCTCTTGATTGACAACTATCTACATTAGTATTCAAAACTAAAAGTTTTTCAAAATTCCATATGGTGCTCTTGAACAAAAGAAAAACAAATCTCATTTAAGTAATTTTAGCAGCTTATCCTTTGCCTAGTATTTGGTAGTAATTTTCAGGGTTCAGGCTAGAATCATTTTTAGTTGAAAGATATGTAAAGACGAGTAATCTAAACCTCTTTCTTCTGTCTTTTTTTCTTTCTTTTTTAATAAGTGTTGAAACAGAAAGAGCCCAACTCACAAAGCTCATTAGTGACATGCCCAGGGTTAGAATTCAACCCCTCTAGTTTACCATAGTACTTCTTCCATCTTAAAGCAAGAACTTTGAAGGTTAACTCTGAAATCATAGTTGTGATCAGATTTCTAAACATATCGTAGCCTTCTTTAAAAGTCATCTGTCACACATCGCTATTTTAATCATGGCTAAGCTCACTTTTGCTCTCCTCTAGAAGCACCTGATAAATGGGAAGTAGTACCACCTGGATAATTAAAAACAAAATGAAACAGAAAACAGGAAGAAAAAAAAAAATGAATGCATTTCTTCCTTTTCTTTTATGGCTGACTTAATATCGGCTCTCTCCAGGCCACCTGATGGGCAGCTAGAACAGTTAGAAACAAATCACACATCAGAAAGATTGCTAGCAATATAAATTCATAGTCACCAACCTCAGCTGGACCCCAATGCTGGCTGAAATTTTTATTATTACATTTCTTTTGTTTAGTTTCTGTAGTCAAACTTTTCCATTCTCCACACTCTTCTACCTATGTGCTTCTCAGTATATGACCTTGCCTCCACTTCACAGAACAAATAGCATCTATCAGAAGGAATCGCCTCAAATTACTGCCCAAAAAATCTCCAATCCTACTTATATCTGCACCTATTCATTTATATTTTTATTTATACAACTGGTATTTTTCAGTGGAACTTTCTTTTTAGTCTCAATAGCATTTTCAAGGTATATCTTTGATGCTGTGTTTGTTTGTAATTGGTGGTGGTAGTGTGCCATGGAGTCGGTTCCCACTCCTAATGTTTGTAATTGGTTGCTCCTAACTACTACATTGAATAGAGTAGCATTTATTCACTCTATTCATAAATGTCTTCTATTTTCCTCCACAGATGAATGTCTGAGTGACCTCTGAATTTCTATTACCATAGATGATTCTATGATGAACATATTTAAATATATGCCTATGTGAAAATTTTTTGGAGTGTGTTATTGTAGTTAGGTGCCATCAAGTTGGTACTGACTCATAGCGATCATATGTACAACAGAACGAAACACTGCCCGGTCCTGGGCCAACCTCACAATTGTTGCCATGCTTAAGCCCATGGATGCTGCCATTGTGCCAATCCATCTCACTGGG
>NW_006408540.1:7046589-7049454 GCF_000296735.1 Chrysochloris asiatica
GCCTCCAAGGAGCACTCTGGCTGCACTTCTTCCAAAACAGATCTATTGGTTCTTTTGGCAGCCCATGGCAATTTCAACATTCTCTTCCAACACCATAACTCAAAGGCATCAATTCTTCTATGGTCTTCCTTATTCACTGTCCAGCTTTCGCGTGCATATGAGGTTATTGAAAATACTATGGTTTGGATCAGTCGCACCTTAGTCCTCAAGTTGACGTCTTAATTCTTCAACACTTTTAAAGGTCTTGTGCAGCAGATTTGCCTAATGTAGTATATCATTTGATTTTTTGACTGCTGCTTCCATGAGTGTTGATAATTGATCCAAGAAGAACGAAGTCCTTGACAACTCCAATCTTTTCTCCATTGATAAGAACGTTGTTTATTGGTCCAGTGGTGAGGCTTTTTGTTTTCTTTGTATTGATATGCAATCCATTCCAAAGGCTGTGCTCTTTGATCTTCATCATTAGTGATGAAAACAAATAGTATATATTAAAGTCAAATTGCCTTTCAAAAATAGTCTTACAGATCCATTAGTAATTTCTATCACTACCATGGAAATTACCCATCTAAAACTTAATACAAAATAATTTTCATTATTTTTATTTACTTATTATCATGCTTGATAAAGTGGAGGGTAGGGAAAAACGCAGGAAAACCCCCAACTAGATGGATTGGCAGAGTAGCAGCAGCAGTGGGCTCAAACATAGCAATTATTGTAAGGTTGGCACAGGACCGGGCAGTCTTTCCTTCTGTTGTGCATGGGGGCTCTACGAGTCAGTACCGACTCGATGGTACCCAACAACAACAACAACAATAATATATACTTTTATTTGCTTGATTTTCTATCATACACTATTTTCTTTTCTTTAATGTCTACAACTTCCTCAGAAACTCTATACAGGGTCATTTTGAGCTGGAACTAACTCAGCAACACTAACAACAACAAAAACTAACCAAATATACGACTCTGGCGTGGCTCTGTAGCATAAGCACTGGATTGTGAACCACAAGGTTGGTGTTTCATTCCCAATAACTACTCCTGAGAAAACCTGTACAGTGTAGGAATCGACCCAATAGCAATTAACAACAACAACCAAAGGCAATTTAAAATATTAATCACAGACACAGAAATTATATAGTTGAAATTTTGTTGAAATGTTTTATTACAAATATTGCCACCAATTTAGCAGATCTTCTAGTTACCCAGGAACTAATGACTCTAAAATGATATTTACTAGCAAAATAACTGTGCGTTTTAGATTTGGAATAAAAGGGCATTTAAAGTAAATAATTGAAAAATATTCTGTAACATTTTTTGTAATCTGATTTTGTAAACTTGACATCAAATAGAGCGATGTGTTGTGGTAATGGGGAGTCTAGCCTGTGATTTTCTAACAGCTGCAGCATCCTGAAAACTGACTTTCAAACATTAGGTTATTTAATCGATCCAATTTTACTGGGGAAAAAACTGGTTGTTTAGTTCAGAACTGGATTAGCATTTGCACATCTTCTAATCTGTTGCAGGAGACCCCAGGACAGACATCTGTTTGGATGTCTTGGATGATTCACATACAACCATCTGTTTATGGAAAAGTAGCCTCTTCAAAACTGGTCCCAATTTTGAGAGAACAATTTTTTTATGTTAATGAACTTCTTCCCTATGTTCCATTGGAATACAAACAAAAGAATATTTGGTAAAACAGCAGAAACCATCTAAATTCCATTCTGAAAGAGCAATTTTAATATAAATGAAAGCAAAAATAAGAGAGCAAGATAAATTTTATTCCCACATGAGAAATCTATAAGCTATGAAAAACAAAGAAAAATATTCTGAGTATAAAATGGTACTAGGTAGTGTTTACTTTATGTAAAAAAAGTAAATAGGGTAACAATAGCAAGAGAAATAAAGGTAAAATCTTTAAACAAGTTGAATTTTCTGTCATCTAAAGACAAACACAAAACAAGTCCTGGCCTTTTGTCAATAGGCAATAATAAATAAGTAGCATATAAACCACCTACCACATTATCAAATTTATGAACATTTTCAATTTTTCTTGTGAATTGTGACTGTGATCATCAATAGTTTATAAAACAAGAGCAAATATTTTACTAGACCATATGTCATTTTTAAGCTATTTAATATGGTACCAGCCTAGTGTTGATCTAAGTCACAAATATATTACTACAAGGTTTCTCAAAATAGTTAGTGAAGGGAATAATTGTGATATATATAAGTCAGTATAGGATATTGTGCTTTGTGTAAGCAATATAAAATTTCAGTAGTAATACATCAAAAGTTGTTTTTGTTTTTGATTATTAAGGAGAAGATTTTAGGTTTTTCTATGTGTTTATCTGCTTTGTTCTTTGTTCTTTCTCACTCAAAATCACCTCCAGGTTTTGGTTATTTGACAAAACAGCTGATTTCCCAGGAAAACATACACATTTGTAATCATCTCCAAGTGTAGAAAGAAATTTTGTCCCAGGTATCAAATGCTTTAGCCAGAAAGAACCAACCAGTTGCATTGAAATTGATTCTGACTCATGGTGACTCAACCACCAATCCTCTGTCAGTTAGTCGTACTGTGGTGGCTTGTGAGTTGCTGTGATTCTGGAAGCTATGCCACTGGTATTTTAAATACCAGCAGGGTCACCCATGGTAGACAGGTTTCAGATGAGTTTCCAGACAAAGATAGACTAGGAAGAAGGAGTGACAAACTACTTCTGAATATTTAGTCACTAAAAACCTTATGAATAGCAGAGAAACACTGTCAGATATAATGCCAGAAAATGAATCCCGCAGGTTGAAAGACACTTAAAATGCAACTGTGGAAAAGCTGCCTCCTCGAAGTGGAGTTGACCATGATGA
>NW_006408540.1:7058167-7060376 GCF_000296735.1 Chrysochloris asiatica
AAAGATTTGCAGCCTTGGAAAACCTGTACAGGGTTGCTGTGAGTCAGAACTGACTCCACAGCACACCACCACCAGTAGTACCATATTTACGTTGACTAAGCGCAGCTCTTCTCTCTAGAATGCCTGCATTTCATTACATTCTCAACACAAACCAAAACTTGCCATTATCCAGGTTTTCCTAATGAATTATGATAAAGTAGTCACTTGTTATAGTTTAAAATTGCCATCCTATAATTCATGAATTTAATATCTCTCTTTATATATTTGACTATGTTTTAAGTTTCCTCTTCTCTGAAATGGATATCCATATTTATCTGCCAATGTTTCCATTAGTTTGCCTACATATTTACTGAAGACATTTAATTTCCACATTCTTTTATTTTCTATACATATACATCATCAGGTTATTTATTTATTTTTGTGGTTATTGTTAAGTGCATTGGAGTTGCTTCCAATTCTTAGCGACCCTGTGTAGGGTTTCCAAGGAGCTGCTGGTGATTTTGAACCGCTGACTTTGCGGTTGAAACTTACTATGAGTTTGAGTGTTTATCCTTTGATGCCACACCAGGACTACATAGGAGCAGATAGTCTCATTCTTCTCCCAAGGAGTGGCTGGTGGGTTTGAACCGCTGAACTGTTGGTTAATACCCCAACACTAAAACCACTTGTGAATATCTTTCAAAGTGTCATTTCTCTGTTTATCTGTGGTGTAGTGAATTACTTCATATGTCTCTTCTAGTAAGGTCATTGTTGTTAAGTGCCATCAAGCCAGTTCTGACTTATAGTGACTTGGTATAGTGTTTCTGAGGAGAAGTTGGTGGGTTTGTGGTTCAAGCTGACCAAGGTGTCCAATGCTTTATCCTACAGCCCAAACCAGAATTCCATAGCCTTTGAAAATTCCCACCAAATAACTTTCCTGAAGAGTATGGGTAAGAGAAGATGGGGGCAGATGCTGATCTATGATTCAGTTGTGATAGTTAAACAAGTTTGTTGATTCTGAAACCTTAAAACTCTAAAGTAGGTATAAAATGAGCCATCTCTAAAATAGGAATGGGGACTGTCTCTACCATCGAAGAAAAAGAGTCAGTAGTAGAGTATGTCCTTGGGACCCAAAGATCCTTGTGCATTGAACTACTTCAACCCAGACACAGGAAACTATGACCCTGGAGAAGTGGTGGAGGAGCAATAGAACCAAAAGCCAAAAAACAAGACAGAAGACAGAGCCATGGACTTTCCACTCTATAAAACAAAAAGACTCTCGGCCTGAGGGTTGCTTGCATAGTAGGTTGCCTCCAGGCACTTACTTGGGGGAGCTAAGTTTTCTGGCTCACAGACCTAGAGTCAAGTGCCTTCAGGCTGAGGCTTAGAGTGGAAAGGTATGCACTGTGAACATTTATCAGCAGCCCTAAAACAGTTTTGTATCATTGCTTGGGAAGACCTGGCTGAGAAGCTATCCTAACTGGAAGTATTGTGTGCTGAGCATTTCTAACTGAATTTTAACCTGTTAACTTCTCTAATAAACCAAATAAATGAGGGCTGTTGTTAAGTGCTATTGAGTAGTTTGCAACTCATAGAGACCCTTTATAGGGTTTCTGAGGAGCAGCTGGTGAGTTTGAACCAAGACCTTGAGATTCAAACAATCTTGTGGTTCAGTGCTTATCCTACAGCACCACACCAGGACTGTGAGTACGATGTCTGAATTCTGAGAGGCCATCGCAATCCAGTATTGAGCCCAGCCAAGCAAAGTGCTCTACTTGGAAAGAGTGACTGGTGTCATTCTTGTTTGCAATACTCTTTTCCATTAAAAAATTACTCTTAAATTGGATTTAATAAAAACCAACAATATCCTATGAGGTTTCATTAATAGATATTTCTAACATCAGAGTGCATTTGATTTTGGTTTGTTTTTATTTGATTTGGTTTTTAAATTAGATTTCTACTTTTTCCTTATCTATGTCTTTAATCCACATAGAGCCTTCATTATTTGTAACACTTCAGTAACTCAGTTTTTCACATCTGCCAAAATATCCCATACTTTTACCATTAAATAAATCTATCTATTTCTACTTCTATCTTTATGTCCATATCTATCTCTATATTATGTCTGGGCCTATGTGTTCATGAACTCTCTACTTATCCTAATATAATACTTTCTTTTATCAATCCTACTATATTAAAAAGGAATCCTGGTAACATTGTTGTTGTTGTT
>NW_006408540.1:7061615-7077354 GCF_000296735.1 Chrysochloris asiatica
TTTGAAAGAGTTTTATTGTTGTGCAAATTGACAAAGCTGTGAAATTCACAGATCCTGTGTGGACACTTCAATCAGTTTGGACAAAGGCATAATAAGCTTGGTAACCCAATCCTCTATCAATATAAAGGATATTTTCTTCACCCCAGAAGATTTATTTTGCCTAATATCAGTCAATTCTTTCTCTTCCAGGACAAAGTAATACTTTAATCTATCACTGTACATTATATTTCCATTTTGAAACTTCATATAAAGAAAATTACGTAGTAGGTGTTCTCATTTCTTCTTTTAGTCAGCTCAGTACCATTAGCATTTTCTATATTGTTGCATGAAACAATAGTCTATTATTGTTATTGCTTAGTAGTGTCTCATTGTATGGTACATTAGGTATACTGTTTTTAAAATGTGTTTTCCTATAGATACAAAAATATACTATATTCAGTTATGTCCATTATAGGTAAAATTTCTAATAGTTTCCTTAAATGGCTTTTTATGGATAATTAAAAAACTTTTTCCCAATAATACTTAGAAATATAATTTCTAAAGTATGCAGTAAAATAATATTTAGCTTAAAAGAAATTTCTAATAATTTTTGTAGTTATTGTGTTGTTTTGTTTTGTTTTAAGTTTGAACGATTTTATTCCAATCAATGGAGAGTTTCCATGGCTTCATATCCTTGCCACCATTTGATATTGTTAGACATTCTTATGGTTTTTGTTGTTGTTTAATTTCATATATCTTTTTATCTTAAGCATTAAAACCACACATGTTCCTATAAGGAATGCTATATTTACAACCCACACATTTTGTGTTTTCGTATTATTCAGTTAAAGTATATTTTAAATTCCTTTAAAGGTTTACTTTGATTCTTAGCTTATGTGACTATCCTCTCCACTGATTGGCAAAATACTAAAAGAAAAATATTGCTGTAAAATCATAGAAATCTTTATTAAACATACATATCAAAATGTGAAGCTACTACTTCTCTACATATTCTGTATCTGTTGTTGTTGTTATGTGCCGTGGAGTCGGTTCCGACTCATAGCGACCATGTACAGGGTTTCTGAGGCTGTAAATCTCTACGGGAGCAGAAAGCCTCATCTTTCTCCCACGGGACACCTGATAGTTTCTAACTGCTGACCCTGAGGTTCACAGTCTGATTCATAACCACTACGCTACCAGAGGAGTATGTCTCTCATACTCTAGACGTATTGTCAGAAGGGACCAGTCTCTGAAGAAGGATATCATGTTTGTTAAGGTGGAGGGTCAGAGAAAAAGAGGAAGACCCCCAACGAGATGAATTGGCCAAGTGACAGCATCAATGGACTCAAGCGTGGCAACAGTAGTGAGGCTGGCCCAGGATCAGGCAGTGTTTCATTCTGCTATGCATAAGGTCGTTGAGTAGGTACCGACTTGATAGCACCTATCAACAACAACAACAACAACAAAAACAAAGGACTAAAATATTGTTCTTTTTAAATGTTCTTTGTGTTTGGGAGGCAAATTAAAAAAAAAAAAAAAAAAAAAATGAAGGGTATATTGCTCATTTCTTATTCACCTTAGGAAATTGAGTCAAGAAGAGTTTGAGTCCAAGAAATAGCAAAAAAAAAAAAAAAAAAAATTCTGCAGGGGCAACAGCAGGGATGTAGAGTGAGATTCCTTAAGATTTCCCAACAAAATTGTCATAGGACAGCCCTTAGCACCCTCAAACAATGAGCAGGTACATTGTCATGATGAAAAAGAAAAAAATATAATAAATTCCTCAGCAAACTTTCCTGGCTTTTTTGCCACCAATGCAATTTTCAATTTTTTGAAATTTTGTTTATAATAAGCCAACATAATCATCCTGTGATCTTCAAGGAAATTTATCAAGAAAACCTTTTTGGCATCCTAAAAAGTAGTGGACATAACCATTTGAACTGACCTCTCTACTTTGAATTTAACTGTCCCAGCAGATCCCCTCTGGCATCACTGTTTTGATTGACGCTTTTTTTAAAGGCACCCAAATGACGCTAAGGCAAGTGTATGACTAAAAGAGCATTTCTATAATCTTCCAAAAACGTTAGAGGTACGATTAAACAAATTTTGTTTGGAACAAACACATGCATGTATGAACTCAAACTCTAGCAGCAATACTTTTTTGACTTAGCCTCATATATGTATGTTTTGTATAATTTTCAAATATCTGAGATTTGACATTATTGATTTCTAATTGAAATCCTTTGTTGCTATATTATTCTCTTTGAGCCCATTGCTGTTCCTCTTCTTTGCTGATGCTCCACTTTAGTAAGGATGATGCCTTTTCTCCAGCAACGGTCCTTCCTGACAAAGGGTCCAAAGTACAAGAGGCAAGTCTTGCCATCCTGATTTGTAAGGAACATTGTGTGTGTTCTTCTTCCAAGACAGATTGGTTTATTCTTGTGTGAATCCATGGTACTTTCAATATACTTTGCTAGCATCATAATTCAAATGCATTGATTCTTTTATGGTCTTCCTTAAATATATCCAGACTTTACATGCATATGAAGGGATTGAAAATACTTAGTCTTCATAGTGATATATTTGCCTTTTAACATGTTAAAGAAGGTTTTTGTTTTGTTTTTCAGAGTATTTGCCTAATACAATACGATGTTTGATTATGACCTCTGTTTCCATGAGTGTTGATTGTAGATCCAAGCCAAATAAAGACTTTGACAAATTCAATATTTTTCCATTTATCATAATGTTATTTATTGGTCTATCTGTGAGGATATTCATTTTCATTAAATTTATCCATATTGAAGGTTGTAGTCTTTGATCTTCATCAGTAAGTACTTAAAGCTTTCTTCACTTTCAGCAAGCAAAGTTATAGTATCTGCATACCACAGATTGTTAGTGAGTCTTCCTCCAATCCTGATATCAAAGCTCTTCATATAACCTAGCTTCTCACATTATTTGCTCAGCAGGCAGATTGATTGGTATGGTCAAAGGATACAACCCTGATGCATAACTTTCTTGATTTTAAGCCATTCAGTCTCACCTTTTCTGTTCTAACAATTGCCTCTTGCTCTATGCACAGGTTTCCTATGAGCACAATTAACTGTTCTGTAGTACCCATTCTTTGCAATGTTATCCATACCTTGTTATGACCCATGAAGTTGAATGTTTTTTGCATAGTCGGTAAAACACCTTTCTGATATTCTCTGCTTTCAGCAGATCCAGCTGATGTCAGCAATAGTATCCCTCATTCCATATCCTCTTTAAAATCTGGCTTGAGTTTCTAGCAACTTTCTGTCAATGTATTGCTGCAGTCGATTTTGAATTATCTTCAGAAAAATTTTATTTACATGTGATACTAACGATATTTTTTGATGATATCCACATTCTGTTGGGTTCTCTTTCTCCTGAATGTGCACTAATATAGATTTCTTCTAATCACTTGGCTAGGCAGCTGTCTCCCAAATTACTTGGTAAAGATGTTTATTAATATTCAAAATAATATTTTGACTTACATGGGCCTGCTTTAGCTTGAACTTGCATGTAAGTAATTGATGATCTGTTTCACTGTCAACAACTGACCTTATTTTAGCTTCTGATATTCAGCTTCTACATAGTCTCTTTACAAAGACCTAGTCAATTTTATTTCTGTGTATTCCATCCGGTGAGGTCTACATGTATAATCACTGCTTATGCTATTAAAAATTTATATATTCTCAGTGAGTAAATCATTGGTCTTGCAAAATTCTATCATGTGATCTCAAGAATCCTTTCTAGTTTCTATCACCAAGGGCATTTTTTCCAAATACTGATCCTGCCTCTTTGTTTCCAGCTTTCTCATTCCAGTCACTAGCAATTATCAATACATAATGTATGCAATGTAGTTTGATCAGTTTCAGACTACTGAAGCTGGTAGAATTTCTCAATTTCATCGTCATTGGTTTTATTGGTTGGTTGTGTACATTTGAATAATAGTGATATTAAGTGATCTTTCTAGTATGAGTATGGATATTATTGTTTCACAGATGACATTGCACTTCAAGACAGATTTTTAGATGCTCGTTTCCATGTTGAGTGTGCTACATTCTTCTTCAATTTGTTATTCCTGGCATAGTAAACCATATGATTGACTGACCCAAAATGGCCAAGACCTGTCTGTTTTAGCTTATTGTGTTGTTCTTAAGTTTAATTGGTTTCAACTGATAGCACCCTTGTATAGGAGAGGCTGGTGGGTTTGATCCACCAATCTTGTGGTAAGTTAGCTCAGTGCATAATACAGAATGTCATACCAGTACTGCTCATCAATGCCTAAGATACAGATCTTTATGCATTCTGTTTCACTTTTGATGATTTCAAATTTTTCTAGATTCATACTTCATATATTCCATGCTACAATTATTGGATGTTTGCATTATAATGGATGTTTACAGCTGTTTCTTCTAGTTTTGAGTTGTGTTCCATCAGCAAATGAAGATCCTGAAAACGTTGCTCCAATTATCTCATTGAAGTCAATTCTATTTTGAGGAGGCAGTTCTTCCCCAGTGAGATTTTGAGTGTGTGCCAACCTGAGAGGCTTATCTTTTGACATCACATCATACAGTATTTCACTGCTATTCCTACGGTTTTCAATGAATAACCAATCAGAAATTGTCCCCCTCTCCTTTCTAATCTGTCTTAGTTTGGAAGTTATGCTGAAATATGTCCATCATGGATTACCTGGTATTTAAAATACCAGTGATATGTCTTCCAGTATCACATTAACACACAACCCACTGAAATATGACATATTTCAGTGGATGGTACAGGACTGGACCTTTGCTTTGCTGTGTCGTGAACAGGGTCACTATGAGTTGGAATTAACTTGATGGTTTTTGACAACAACTGAATACCTTTACGGTCAGAAGGGAGGAGCTCTGGTGACACAGTAGTTAAATACTCCATCACTAACTGAAAGGTCAGTGGGACAAGGATGTGGCAATCTATTTTGATAAATATTTACAATTTTGGAAACCTACAAGGCGGTTCTACATAGTTTCTATGAGTTACCATTGACTTTATGACAGTGGGCATGAATTTGTGGTTTTGTGATCATAGAACCTGCTCTGTATGATTTTGATCCTCCAAGTTTATGGAAACATTTTTTGTTGTTGTTGTTTGTGTGTGTGGACATTTTTGGTGAATATTCTATATGCACTTGAAAATTATGTACTTTCTGCTTTACTTGGCTCTATTTCTATCCCAATGCCAAAAGTTGATTCCAACTAATAGTTACACTATATAGGGTTTCTGAGACTGTAAATCTTTACTGAAATAGAGATCCTCATTATTTTTCCACTTAGTGGCTGGTGGGTTTGGACATGTTATCAGGAAGGGCCAGTGCCTGGAGAAGGATATCATGCTTGGTCAGTGAAAAAGAGGAAGACCCTGAAGGAGGAGTTAGATTGTAGCACAGTGGCTACAATGGTGGATTCAAATATAGGAAAGATTATGAGAATGTAAAGACTGGGTAATATTTCTTTCTATTTCAGTATAAGGTAGCTATGAGCTAAGCCAACTCAAGGACACCTAGCAACAATAATAAACGAAATTTTCTCTTGTGTCTTTTCTTATCTTTCCTGAGATGAGATCCAATTTTGTTTCTGTGTACTATGATTTTCAAAGACATTCTTAGAGCTTATAATGCTTTACTAATTCTTTACCAATTATACTTGGACCCTGTGATTTTACGTATTTAATTCCTGTTATTCTCTTACCTTATCAGGTTTTTATAAACCATAGTTACTATGGTTTCCATTAGTCTCCAAATGTCTAAATTTCTTTCTCCCATTTTTTCCCCCTTCAAGACAAGTTTAAAATATTAGTTCCATATACTGGCTGCTAAAACTCATCATTAATTTTGTTTACCTGTTAATGTATAGCAGTTTATTATCCCTCCTGGTGTGATGCTATAAGGTCAGCAGCACAGGACTTTAAATCACAAGGTTGGCGGTTCATACGCATCAACTGCTTCTTGGAAACCATATACTGGGTTACTAAGAGTCCAAACCAACTCAACGGCACTGAACAACAAGTATCCCTCCTGTCTCATTTGCTTCTGCTGTATTTGTTGCCTGTAACTTTTATTTGAACTTTACTTTTTAAACTTTAATGAAAGAAATGTGTGTAAATGTGTGTGTGTTGCATCCTATTACTTTCATTTTGTGCCAAGCAATCAATACTATTTATTTCAGATTCTGTATCTTTAACTAGTTTATTTTATAATGTAATGACTATTATGTATCAAGGTGTGAATTACTGTCAATGATACGAATTCTTTATTACAATTATTATAAAAGGTACTCATTCAGGAGGTGATCATTTTTATCCTTTTACGATTTGTCCCTACCTCAGCTTTTTTTTTTTTTTTTTTTCCAAACAGATAGAGTGTAAGTCAAAGACATATGGTAAGAGCAACAATAATCTAGTGAGAAGAAAACTGGAAAATCATTACATAAGCAAACCACAGTGTCTGTGCTATTCAGTTAACAGTGAGGTAACAGACAAAGACAGTGCACTTGTGAATACTAATCAAGAACTGTCACTAATAGTATGTTTTTCCATGATTGTTTGACTTTGTGTTTATTGTTGTCAAATTGAAAAGTAAGTTTTAGATACCTTGAAAATTCGAGATAAGTTTGTTTTGTATTTGACTCAGTATCATGGCACTTTCAAATGCTTTTTAAAGTGATTTCAGAGTTTGATAAGAAAGCAGTTTATATATATATATATATACACATATATGTACTTATATAAAGTGTAAATAGGCATAGATTAGTATGTTTTAAAGCCAGTTAGAATTTGTTAACTTATATATATGTAGGCATTTTTTTAGATGTTGTATTAAGCCATTTCTCTCCAAAGTAGCTGCTGCTTTCTATTAATTATATATAATGGTGCACACATAGGAATAAAAAATCTTCAAGAATTTTGCAAACTAGGAAATAACATATTTATATGTCAGTGAGCAAAAAGAGTCAAAAGAATAAAGAAATATCACAGAAGAAAATTCAGGTGTTGTGTGAATGCACTCAGGATTTGCAATTGTCATCCTAAGCAGGAGCATATGTGAGTAGAAAATCTACCAACAAAAGACCAAGATTTTTTAAAAGATATTTTATTTAATGAGGGAATGATCATGGTGCTATTTAAATAGGCTTTCTGCAGATTTTTTTCCTATTCTATCTCTGTGGTATTTTCATTGCCTCTGCATTTAAAAAAAAAAAAAAAAAAAAAAGTCTCATAAGAAGTTTTCCAATTGAAAACTGGAAACTGAATATTCTAACAAAGCAAATATAAATCCAGTGGAATTAGGTGGTGGATATTCAGAAAGAGATGTCCCTTTTAGCCAAGACCAACTTTTGGAAACAATCTGCCAACACTAAGTGCATTTTAATAAACTTCATTTCGCTGCCTCAATATGCATGGTAAACTGCTGCAAGTGTCAGCTTCAGATAAGCGGAAAGCAAGATGGCTGAAAGGTGAATTTGCTAATCAGCTTTCTGAATTATCTTTAATCCTGGTAAAACCTAACATGTGACCTAATTATGAAGCATAACATGCCAATATTTTCATAATAAAAAATTGAAAATTGGTCTTTGAATTCTTTGGAAATGATTTGTGATACTATCTTTACCTTTTTACTCTAGTAAAGTTTAGTTAGGTATGTCTTCCCTTAAACTTTGTCTTCCGACTAAAAAGTGGCAGACACCATTTTTGGTGACATCACTTTCATTCTCTGTTCCATTATGAACATTTTGCAAGTTCTCAAAATTATAGATTGCTGCAGATTTTTTTTTTCTTTCATTCTTCCATGAAGCCATAGTTGGGTAAAATATTTTAAAATACATTTTATTTTCTAGGACCTGGCTAAAGAGGTTTACTTCTCTAAAAGTGAGGAGACATGGGAACTCAAAATAACACGCAAAGTGTGTTTCTTAACAGGATGATGGAGAAATATGGCTTATATTATGTATTCGTACTATTTTCCTGTTATATGCTACAAAATTATTTTTTGGCTTTGATGTGCTATCAGTTTGATTTTTCTCATATTTCCCTCATTTCATGGTCTTCCTCATTCAAATCTGTCTTCCTCTTTTCTGTTTTTTCCTGGAAGTTTTTTTGTCTTTTACTTTCTTATTTTTCATGGAGAACTGTATCTCCTTAGCTAAAGCTAGCAATGAAAAATTTGTGTATGGAAAGATGACTAAGAATTTCAAGAAATAGGTGCAAAGGCCCTGATACAGGGGAGAGAAAAAGGAAACTAAAAAAAAAAAAAAAAAATGCAGTAGAGAAATGAGAGGTTTAACTGATAAAATTTGTGAATATGGATGTTGATTAAAGATTATCAAATTAAAGCAGAGGAGAGAGATGTGAACAAGTAATTAAATTCTTCAGTGATGGGAAGGGAAGGTAAACAGTGAAGACAATTAGTGAGCCATGAGAATGGCAGAGCCTGTCATTTACAACAAAGGGAACATTGCTCTTCATGTGCTACTGGTGGCATCTTTTCAGAGTGGCAATTGTGAACAAAGACAACCTCTTGCATTGGTGTATAAAACAACAAGAAAAAAAAAATTCAGATCCTAGTATGACAGATCATGTATTTCTCCCAGCAATAACTATTTATTTATTTAAAAAAAAAAAAGATAAAACAAAGAATAGAAAATTAGTACAGATAAAGGAAAGTTTCTGTTTTTAAAGCAGTGGAAATGTTTAGAAGAGCAAGAAGTAATTGGGATTGAATCAGGTCAAGCCATGTTCAGAGTTAATATTTTATGCTGAATTCTGTAGCAAAGTGGATTAATTTTGACAGCCTAAGATGAGGCAGGTAATCATTGTCTAGTGTTTTGTTGCCAAATGCTTCCCCAATCTGTAGCAGCCTATTATACAAAGACTTAAAAGGTCATACCTCCCAACTCAAAAATTGTCTCTCTAAACTTCAGTGATTGCAGCTATATAGTAGAGCTCATGAACAAATATCAATATGCGGTGTTTTCTGTTTCTTGGTCACTTAGGTTGGTTGGACTGACACTTTCAGTTAAGGTGAAAATTATATTAGTAATAATAGAGAAATCAGAAACCACAATATTGAAAGCAATGAATTATTCCTAATGCATATTCAGGAATTAAAACAAGGAGGTAAGGTTAATGTGATTTTTCTTAAAGATCTATCTGTGTGCCTTTACAGCAAGGGGCTGTCACCATTTATAAAGGAAAGAGTGTGTTAACCCTAACTGTTAAGTGCCACTGAATCAGTTTCGACCCATAGTGACACTGTATAGGGTTTCCAAGGAGTGGGTGGCGAGTTTGAACTGCTGACCTTGAGGTTCAAACCAACCCGTGATCGAGTGCTTATCCTATAGCACCATGCCACAGTTTAAGTTCTGGCCTCATTGTAATTCATGGAAGTGTGAAACAGTATATGCAATTTGGTGAACAGATACAGTGTGTGACATATCATTCTATAAACATAACTGCATCAATTCATGGGATCTGTGTTAGTTTTCTAGGACAATAGTAACAAAGTACAACACTGTGGGTTACTTCAAACTGCTCCGGATGATATAGTTTAAAATTCAGGCAGAGTTCTGCTCTCTCTGGTCTCTGGTGTAGATACTTTTGTTCTCTGTATGCCTAGGGTGGTGTTGTAGGATCAGCAGTGGACTTTGAACCACAAAGTCCTCAGTTCAAACCCACCAGCTGCTCTTTGGAAATCTGTACAGATCGCTATGAGTCTGAATTAACTGACGACACTTAAAAACGACCCTTATGGTAGCTTCCAGCATTCCTCTTTTGTTACAGATGCATTTTCATATGACCCTAATTCTTTTCTGTCTCTTCTCCTTTTTGTTGTTGTTAAGTGCTGTCAAGTAGGTTCTGATCCATAGTGACCCTGTAGAGGATCTCTGAGGAGTGACTGCTGAGCTTGAACTGCCGTTCTTGCAGTTCAAACGGCTTTGCAATCTGGCACATTAACCCACAGAGTCACTAAGTGCTTTTAAATTGACGCCGACTCACAGGAGCAACTCATGGATTTGAACCAATGACACTGTGGTTACAAGTTCAGTGCTTATCCTATAGTGCCACACCAGGACCCCCTTCTAGGCGTACTCAAATTGGATTGGGACCTACCCCACTTCAACCTTATACTGACTGATCACATCTTCAAAGAGTATTTCTGAGCACAGTCACTTTCACACGTACCAGGATTTGGGACTTCAACATATCTTTTTGAAACACATAATTCCATTCATAACATTACCCATTCTACCATTATTTTAAAGAAAATGAAAGCATTAATGATTAAATCTCAGATTTAAAACAATACTTAATACATGTTGTTGTTGTCAGGTGCCATCGAGTCGGAACCGACTCATAGCGACCCCATGCACAGCAGAATGAAACAATGTCCGATCCTGGGCCAACCTCACTACCACTGCCACACTTGAGTCCATAAATGATGCCACCTGGCTGATCCATCTCATTAGAGGTCTTTCTCTTTTTCTCTGACCCTCCATCTTATCCCAGCATAACATCCTTCTCCAAAGATTGTTTCCTCCGGACAAAATGTCCAAAGTATGAGAGACGAAGCTTAGCTATCCTGGCCTCCAAGGAGCACTCTGGCTGCACATCTTCCAAAACAGATCTATTGGTTCTTTTGGTAGTCCATGGCACTTTCAATATTCTCCTCCAACACCACAACTCAAAGGCATCAATTCTTCTACGATCTTCCTTATTCACTGTCCAGCTTTCACATCCATATGAGGCTATTGAAAACACAATGGCCTGGGTCAGGCACACCTTAGTCCTCAAGCTGACATCTCTGCTCTTCAATACTTTAAAAAGTTCCTTGCAGCAGATTTGCCCAGTGCAATATGTCGTCTGATCTCTTGACTGCTGCTTCCGCGAGTGTTGATAGTTGATCCAAGAAGAATGAAGTCCTTGACAACTTCAATCTTTTCTCCATTGATAAGAATGTTGTTTATTGGTCCAGTGGTGAGGATTTTTGTTTTCTTGACACTGAGATGTAATCCATATCGAAGGCTGTGCTCTTTGATCTTCATAAGTAAATGTTTCAAGTCCTCTTCACTTTCAGTGATCAAGGTTGTATCATCTGCATATCGCAGGTTGTTAATGAGTCTTCTTCCAATCCTGATGCCACGTTTTTCTTCATAGAACCCAGCCTCTCGTATTATTTGCTCAGCATACAGGTTGAATAAGTATGGTGAAAGAATGCAACCTTTCCCAATTTTAAAACATTCAATCTTCCCATGTTCTGTTCGAACAACTGCTTCTTGGTCTAGGTACAGATTTCTCAGAAGTACAATGAAGTGTTCTGGAATACTCATACTTCTCAATGTTGTCCATAGCTTGTCATGATCCACACAATCGAAAGCCTTTGCATAGTCAATAAAGCACAGGTAAACATCCTTCAGCTAGTCTCTGCTTTCAGCCAAGATCCATCGAACATCAGCAATGATATCCTTTGTTCCACGGCCTCTTCTGAATCCAGCTCGAACCTCTGGAAGTTCTCTGTCAATGTATGATTGTAGCCGTTTCTGTATTACCTTTAGCAATTTAATACATATATGGCACTAAACACTTCATATAAATTTTATTAGACTGGTTGATCTCCTCAAAATGACTGCTTTGGATGAATGCTATCTAGGAACTCTTTCAGTTCTAAAAGTCTCTACATAGTTTATCTTGGAAAATATTAAATAACACTAGCATGAACAGAGAAGTAAGAAATCAAAGAAATGTATATGGACAGTAATAACATAATGTTCTTTATAATCTTAAGATCATTTTTGTGTTTGATATGTATTTACCTTGTGAATGCAGACTTTAATACTGTATTTCAATTTTTTTTGAGAGTTGAGACCTTGGGTATGCCTTCAACTGCATGCAAAGCTTACACTTCAAGTGTCATGTTAGATTCTGCCTCCAGTAACATCACTTTTATTACTTCAGAGAATCATCATGAACTTTAACGTTTCCTTGCATTTGCAAAGTGAGGCAAGAACTTTGAATATTCTCTTCCTGCTCCTTCTACTTACTGGGAAGTCTTATATTGTGCAGTTCATCTGCTAGATAAACTTCTAGCACAGTATTATGTAAAATCAAGGTGAGAAATAAAATTCATCAAGGAAAAAGGAATAAAAAACAAGCTTATAAATACAAAAACTTAACTTATCCTCATCTGTGCAACATACCTTCCAAATGAAAAGTTATTTCTCCAAACTTCATGTGATTTCAGCATACTTTGGATTGCTCACTTGTTTTTCATGCAAGATTCCATGTGTATCATATGTGTACAAAAGCTGGACAATGAATAAGAAAGATTGAAGAATAATTATGTTACAATTATGGTGTTGGGAAGAATATTGAGTATACCATTGATTGTCAAAAGAATTAGCCAATTATTTCTTGGAAGAAGTACAATCACATGTTCCTTGGACATGAGGATGGTGAGAATCATCTTGCATATGTTAGACATGTTATCAAGAGGGATCAGTCTCTGTAGAAGGAAATCACGCATGGTAAAGTAGCATGCATAGCATGCTAAAATCATAGCAATGATTTTTAAGAATGGACAAGACAAGTCAACATTTTATTTCTGGACATAGGATTGTTATGAGTTGTAATAGGCTCAATGGCACTTAACAACAATTACAGTATATCTGACTAAGCCTGTCTTTGCTTCCTCTACATAATCATATCAATATTATAAAGTATGACAACATGAAAGTGTTCTATTTTAAATAGTTACAACAGAATAATACCAAGATTTATGTTATCAGCAAAGGTAGTATTAATTATTTGGGCCAACAGTCCTTCTGTTACCTGATAAATCTTTGTAACTTCTATGATATTTATTTCCCTATCCACTGAAGAAATATTTAGGAAGAATGACATAAACTATTTCCTATGAGCATAGAGGTAAAAGTAAAATGTGATATTCAATAATTTATTTAGTTTGTTCAGATTATGTAACTATATAATTATAGGAAAACTAAACAAATAACCCTAAGGTTATGTGGCCTCTGTATTATATATGAAATTCCATGTCACAGTTCACATCAATTAGCAATGAATATGAAAATATCATTGTAAACAGAAATATCTGGGAGGCAAATGCATTTATATAGTCTGGCTGTTGATTTATTCCCAAATTACTTAAAACTATTATATTTAAGTATTTAAGATAATTATACTTGAAAAAATTTACAAGATATTAAATGCAAACATTTACTTTGTGCTGATATAATCAATTTAGTTATCTTTGTATCGTCCTGTATTTAGCATAGAATTAAAATCTGGGTTGTTTAATAATTAATTCTTATTGTATAGCTTAATTCATTAGAAAAGTACTTGCTACATTGTTTTACATAGTATTTATTTTTAAGTTTAATGTCAGACAATCTCTCATGGTGAAAAATAGATGAAAAATGTCCTTATGCTGTTTCCATTTAAGAATAAAGCCAGGGTTCCAAGTGTTACTCCCTCACCATAGACATCCCATAGGACTCTGAGCTGAACAAATAGCCCTTTTGTGTGGATCCAGGATACTTTTCCTTCCTGAACACAAATCCCTCCACATCTGTTCAACCAACTCTGCTCCAGGTTTTTTTTCTGTTTTTTTTTTTTAAATGTATTGATAAATTACAAGTCTTGTTTCACATTCTGTTATTCTTGGCAGCAAATTTCTTTTTTGTTGAAGAAAACCAAAGAGCCATTTTTAGTGCTATAGCTTTGTTTCATGCAAGCCTCCATATAAACACAAACTATAAAACATTGTCGTGATTTTCTCTGAAAATGCAGTGTTTTCATATTTGAATATAAATTAAGATATATTCTTCAAGTGAACATGAGTTTTAGACTTATGCATGAACATTGTGAAAAATAGAGACAAAAGGAAGAGAAAGATAGGATACGAGAGTCACCTTCACTGAAACTGCCAAATTCTGGTGTTTCCTTTCTGAAAGATGATACATGGAAGGTATTGAGTTTGCTTTTCTTTAGAAAAAAGTACAATTTTGTAGCAAAGCAATACCTAGTACTAAATAACTTTGGTATTTTTAGTACATTTATTATAATAGATATGGAGAAGCTTCCAAAAGTTCATGAAAAAATTCCATTATCTTTTAATCCCATTTTATCATGAACTTCTTGAAGTTACCTTTTTCACCCCCTAAAGCTCTTGCTCCTTCTGTAATGTTTTATTTTTCTGAATTGTTTACAATAACATTCTTCTTAGTTTTGTTTTCTCTTGAGATGAAAAGTCTACTCTCTCTCTACTGCCAAAGGCATTATTTTACAAAAGTCCTAGCAACTAATACTATGTAGAAATTCTAATCTGAATATTATCACAGGTTATCTTTCTCAAAATACATCAATATAAAATAGAATTGAATAAGTTGTTGTGTATTCACCCCAGATATAATAATAGAATAAGTGGACTTTGTCACTTGCTCTAATGCTCAATTATCTAAAAAATATTTTCTCTAATTGCTGATCTATGCTGTATACATGAGTATCTTTAGTGTTATACTTCAAAAGAAGTATATTTCCTATTGGTCTAGTTTGAAGCTATATATTCCTAGCTTGAAATAATATGCCTAAGGGGTTATTCACATAGGTTCTAATTGTTTCTATTTATATCATCTACAGAAGGTGTAATTAAATGTTTTAAATGATTTTGAACACCTAGTATATATTCTGTATACCTTTTCTTCTACAGAGTAATCATGCCTTGATCTTCCAAACAAACATATTTTGAGCCTTGAGTACGTTCACACTGTTATACAGTTTTGACTGTTTATTTGCTTGTTGTACTCTAAAAGGTCGGCATTCAGAGGTGCAGCAGTAATCAAAATATGGTGCAACCAGCGCAGAACACATCTGAAATGTACTCATTTGTTGCCCTAGAGTCCCTTCGGTTACTCAGTTGGCCTAGAATTAATTGCATAGATGGCTATGACCCAACTTAAACACATTTTTATCTTTATAATTATATTCACAGTTTGTCTCAAGCATTTTAGGTATATGTTTTCCAATAAAATACGTGTATGATAATATTTATTTAATGAATATGCCTTAACAACCAAGATCATCACTTAATACTTCCTCCATGATTGGCTTAGGAAGTACAATGGCTCCATAAGATAAACACTGGATTGTGAAACACAGATCGGTGGTTCAAGCCCACCAGGCATTTTGTAGGAACAAGATGAGACTTTTTGTTCTCACAAAGATTTAAAGCCACAGACATGCTAAACAGGGTCACTATCAGTCAGAACTGACTTGACAGCACTTAACATCAACCCTGCTTAACTTGAAATCTTTCCATCATTCTGTGCTCTAAGGAGATGCTGTCTTTTTCAGCTCTCTTATGTTTATGGTCGCACTAATGGAGGGGGCGGCAGCTGAACGATGTACGAGAACTGCACAGATCTGGTGGAGATGTTAAATGAAACCGAGACCACGGAGCGGCGGGGGTGAGAGGTGTCTGAAGACCAGGTCGATGGGGGACACTGCCTAGCCAGAAGAGACTGCAGCGGCCAGCTAGGCTGTCCTACTTAGCCCAGACGCGAGAGCACCGTCCCAGCCTAGCCATTGGATCATGGCTTTGTTTTGGGGTCAACCAACTTAGAGACCCACAAGCGCAGCCCAAAGTGTCTCATTACAACCCTGTGGCCCTGCTGCGCTTCCGCCTCTTGACTGA
>NW_006408540.1:7080534-7120670 GCF_000296735.1 Chrysochloris asiatica
GGTAGTGAGGTTGGCCCAGGATCGGACATTGTTTCATTCTGCTGTGCATGGGGTCGCTATGAGTCGGTTCCAACTCGATGGCACATGACAACAACATGTTTACTGTCATGTTTCATGAATACTATTGTGATAGTTAAGTTTCTCTGTCAACTTGACTGAACTAGGTTTCTTTGTGCTTTGGCAGTCAAGGTGTTGTCATCCAAAGTAATGATATCTGTTATAATTTAATAACATTTTTGATGAGATCTGCTATGAAAAGCCAATCAATTGAAAGAAGTTTCCTCAGGGGTCTGGTCTGTTTCCAGTATATTAGATACTCGAGCCAAGTTTACTTGCTTTCTATTGGGAATCGATCCTGCAGCTGGTTTGTCATCTGACTTACTATCCTTTGAGCATGAGCCAGTAGTCTGCTCAATTGTCTGCTGATCCTGTGGAGTCATCAGCACCCACCCATCTTATGTGCAAGACATGCTTGACCTGCCTACCTGCCATCTAACTTGCTGTCTTGGTTCATCAACCCTCCACCTACATGAGTCAGATACCTCCAATATGACTTATGGACTTTGAACTTGAACACCTCTTAACTGTGTAAGCCATTTCCTTGATAGAAACTTTTCTTTATATATGCATATATACATTTCACTGTTTTTTCTTCTCTAGAGAATCCAACTTAAAACATTTGGCAGGGAGAGTGGTTTAGGAGAAACAAAATCATAAGGAGGAGTTTTCTAAATTGGTTCTATAGTCTGACTAATTTTAAAGGTACTGATATTTCAGCCTCTACTAGTAAAGTGGGTATTGTTCTTAAGTTTCATCAAGTTGGTTCCAACTCATAGTGACCCTGTATAGGGATTTTTAGGAGTGGCTGGTGAGTTTGAATTGTTGACCATATGGTTCAAATAAACCTTGTGGTTGATTGTATTATCCTGAATTGCTGACCTTGTGGTTCAAACAAACCTTGTGGTTGAGTGTATTATCCTGCAGCGCCACACTACAAACCCATGGTGTGAGATGGCAATATTAATACTAAAAATACCACCAATAGATCACATATTGGAGAGAAATTAGGCTCTCAGTAATTATGTGTTTGATTCTTTTCTGCAGTTTTGTCAGAATGAAAATGATAAAGTATCTATTTACAATAGATCAAATGGTAAAACAAAGAGATGTGCTCAGGGTTACTGAGCCACAGAGCACGTGCCACGTGAAACTCCCCCAGAGTATCCACACGTGGCCTGAAGAAAGACTTAAGTTTTGTACTAGTGTGAGGCAGTCAGAGTAGGGGATAGGGATAAGCACGTATCAACCACAAAGAGTGCAGGAAACTACCTGATGTGACAGGAGAGTCTAGTAAAAGGAAAGATCCACCAGGAGATCTTCACCAAAATCAGGCCTACACAGAGAAGAATAAGAATGACCTAATGTGAAGAAGGTTCTAGTCATAACACCGCTGTTATAAATCAGCAGTATGGTTAGTTCAGGAGTCCTAGTGTGGCGCTGTGGGTTATTGTGCTGGACTGCCAAACCAGTTTGAACAGAAAGGTCGGTAGTTCAAGCTCACCAGCCACTCCTTGGAAAACATATTCAGGGTCACTATGAGTTGGAACAGACTCGATATCACTTAACAACAACAACTACAGCAATTGTTAGCTCCTGGATACAATTAGAACACACTGATGTAATGGGAAAGAAGTACATCAGACCCAGGAAGAGAATTTTGAATCCTAAATTATTATTTGAAAGCATAAGAAACAGAGACAATTGTTTCTCCAGCTGATTAGCATGTTTTGTGTGCATAATGTGCCTTGTTCTTGTTAAGTACCGTCAAATCTATTTTGACTCATAGAAACCCTGTATAGGGTTTCTGAGGATCAGGTGGTGAATTTGAACTGCTGACCTTGCAGTTCAAACCAACCTTGTGGTCCAGTGCTTATCTTACAACAAGGTGTATTGTACCTATGCCCTACCAATTCTTTGGAGAGACAGTAGGGCCAAACCAGGTCACATCATCTCATTCATCTGTGATACGACAGCAGCAGAATTAATATTGCTGAAAATCAAGCCTGAGTCTAACAGTAAGAGTGGCTGGATTTACAACAGCTGAATTGCCAACCTTGAATGATGTCTGATGTTAAAATGAGGGCAAAGATTTGGATGAAATGGAGTCCTGAAACTTGGTATAGGAACATATGGGCAGACAATCAGGAAGCTGGAAACAGTGAGCTCTTACATTTAGTTGAATCAATTCTAACAACAGAACAAGCCCCCCTTAGCCTCTGGTGATGAGATTAAATCAGGTGTGCCTGATGAGTCATTATCTGAGATAACACCTAGAGCAGCACCTGGGGAATTATCTGAAGTCTCACTGAAGCAGGTACCTCACAAGACATTGCTGAAAATTCCCAGGAAACAATCACCAGCCATTATTTCTTCTAGTACTGCTAGATTTAAGTCCCAGTGAGCCCCAAAGGGTGCAGTGCAAATTGAGACACAGAAAAAGGTCCATTACGTTCTAAAAGAACTGCTTGATTTTTCTAAAATGTACAAACAGAAACCTGGAGAATATATGTGGGATAATGGTACAAGGAACTTACACTTGGATAAGTCCAGTTTACTGATCCACTAAACACAGATTCTGCATTTAGTATTAGGTGAAGTTCTAATAGTTTATATGGCTGGTTCATTGAAGTATGGTTTTCAAGGTGGCCTGCAATGAATCAAGTTGAAGTATCAGACCTGCTTTAGTGTGAAGTAGAAGAAGGTATCTAAATGTTTAGGGAAGTTGACACATTAGTGGATTTATTGGGATAGACTCATATACCCACACAATAAAATAACCAGAGGACACACCTTTTACCACAACATTGAGAAACATGCCCCAGTATCCTTGTAGTATCCATGTAGAACATGCCCCATATCCTATGAAAGATGCTTTATGTAAATTAGATTTGACAGTGGGAACTGTCCAAATTGAATCATTTTGTGCCCATTCCAAAGAGAAGTGAGCCACAGAATGCAGAAACCATCAGAGAATATTATTAATATCACACACATGTAAATAAAATCTTGCTAGAGATAATTCAAAAACAGCTTCGGCAGTACATTAAGAGGGAACTGCCAGAGGTTCAAGCAGGATTCAGATGGAGACGTGGAAAGAGGAATATCACTGCTGACAACAGATGGATCATGGCTGAAAGCAGAGAATATCAGAAAGATATGTACCTGTGCTTTATTAATGGCACAAAGGCTTTTGTTTGTGTGGATCATGGCAAGCTATGGACAGCATTAAAGAAAATGAGTATTCTGGAACAATAATTATGCTCAAGAGGAACAAGGAGATGCTGAATGGTTTAAAATCAGGAAAGGTGTGCAACAGTTGTATAATTTCACCATACTTATTCAATCAGTTTGCTGAGCACATAATCCAAGAAGCTCAATTATATGAAGAAGAACATGCATCAAGATTGGAGAAGACTCATTAGCAACCTGCAGTATGCAGATGATACAACTTTGATTATTGAAAGCAAGGAGAACTCAAAACATTTACTGATGAAGAACAAAGACAACAGCCTTCGGGATAGGTTGCCTCTCAATGTAAAGAAAAGATAGATACCCACCACTGTTCCAATACATAACATCAAGATAAATGGAGAAAAGGTTAAAGCTGTCAAATACTTCATTATGCTTGGATCAACACTCAACATTTATGGAACCAGCAGTCAATAAATAAAACAATGTATTGTATTAGGCAAATGTGCTGCACAAGACCTCATTATAGTGTGTAAGATCAAAGATGTCAGTGTGATGATTAAGGTACACCTGAACCAAGGCATGATATTTTCATCAGCCTCATATGAATGTGAAAGTTGGACAAAGAATTGATTCATTTGCATTATGGTTTTGGATAAAAATGTTAAAAGTACCATGGACTACTAGAAGAATAAACAAATCTGTCAGTCGGAATATTCCTTAGAATCCAAGATCCCCAGACTTTGTCTCTCAATATTACAGACATATTATCAGGACATTCCCTAGAGAAGGACATTATGCTTCATAAAGTGGAGGATCAGAGAAAAAGAAGATGACTACCAACAAGATGGATTTGCATGGTGGCAGCAGCAGTGGGCTCAAGTATGGCAACAATTGTGAGATTGGAGCAGAACCAGGCAGTGTTTCACTCTTGTGCATAAGGTTGCTATGAGTTTGTACCAACTTGATGCACCTATTAGATGCAACAATTAGAATGGTGTCTTCCACCACATACATGTCAGTTTGTTATAGTTTGGTGGCTTAAGTGATACTGGACGTTATGCCACTGGTATTTTAAATACCAATAGTGAACAGGATTCAGCGGAGGACCCAGATAAGACAGAATAAGAAGGAGAGGCAGACCACTTTTGAATGTTTACCAGTGTTAAAACCTTTTGAATACTAGTTGAACATTCTGACACACTGCCACAAGATGAGTCCTTCAGGTTAAAAGATACTCAAAATCTGACTGAGGAGGAGCTATGTCCTAAAAATAGAGTTGAACTTAATTAAAGGAAAGTAGCAAAGTTTATGGAACATTCATTAACTGATGGTGTAAAACCAAAAATGAAAAAAACAGCTGCAAACATCCATTAATAATCAGAACATGGAATGTACATACTATAAATCTAGGAAAATTGGTAGTTGTCGAAACTGAAATGGAGACCGTAACGATCAATATTTTACCCATTAGTGAGATGGCCATTTTGAATGACATAATCATATGGTCTAGGATTGACAAACTGACAAAGAATTCAAATACCTTCTTTCAACAACATAAACATTTCAAGATTATCTTTAAGTACAATGCTATCTGTGATAGGATAATATCCATACAGCTTCAAGGAAGACAAGTTAATACAGCTATTTTTTTCAAATTTATGCATCAACCACTGAAGCCAGTGAACTTGAGGATTTCTGCCAACTTATTCAATTTCAAAATGATAAAAAGTGGCATCAAGTTACATTGATAATTATTGGTGACTGAAATTAGAAAGTTGGAAGCAAATAGGAAGTATCAGTAGTTGAAAATTATGGCCTTGGTGATAGAAACAATTCTGGAGATCACATGATATAGTTTTTGCAAGACCACTAACTTATTGCATTTTTCAAGTCATTTAGCAAGATCATTGACTTACTACCATTTTAAAACAACATAAATAGTGGTTATACACATGAACCTTACAGGTATAGTATGTAGGGATAAAATTGACTACATTTGTGAGATGATGGGGAATCTCAATATCATTAACCAAAACAAGGCCAAGGACCAACTGTGGAACAGACCATCTAATGTTCATATGCAAGTTCAGGCTGAAGTTGAAGAAAATTAAAACTAGTTCATGAATGCCAAAATATGTCCCTGAGTACATACCACCTGAATTTAGAGATTATTTCAAGAACAAATTTGATCTAATAGATATTAATGACAAAAACCAGGAGAGCTATTGGTTGACAGAAAAGGACATCATATATAAAGAAAGAAAAAGATGATTTTAAAAGGCACGGAATAGAGACAGAGAAAAAAACTGGATGTCATAAGAGACTCTTGTTCTTGAGCATAGAAAAGCTAAAACAAATGTAAGAAAAAATGAAGTAAAAGAGCTGAACAGAAATTTTCAAAGGGTAGGTCTAGAAGATAAAGTCAAGCTATATAATGAAATGTGCAAAGACCTGGAGTTATAAAACCAAAAGGGAAAAACAAACCATGGATCATCACCCAACCAAAGCATATCAACATATAATGTCAACAATGAATACATTATATTTAGTACTAAACTGAGGACCTTCCCTCACATTAAGTTACTCTGCTTTCAAACCTGATTCCCAAAATAATAACTTGACTATCATCTGTGTCTCCTCTGTTAACCCTTACAGGAACAATTCAAACATCAAGAATCGATCCATTTTATTTCCTAAGCACTTCATAAATTCATTTGCAGTCATCCTTCCAGATAGACAAAGATCAGGCTAAAATCTCTTGACTGAACTATTACAGCTTATTAAATGGCCTCTCAAGTTTGTACATAGTAGTAGAGCTTCTCTTGTCTTTTCTACTTTAATTCCATCGTTTGTTTCCTTGTAACCTGAGAATAAGTCAACTTGTCGTGTAAGACTCTATACTCTGGTCCTGGATCTTTCTCATGCCTTCTCCCAATCACACATTCAGTGCACTTAAACTTTAAACCACAGTGACTTACTGACTTTTGCGTGCGCAGGTCTGTTATAAACAAGCTTCTAACTGTTCACTTCATCTCACCTCCTGCTGCATAGTTTTACTTTCCCTGGGACACTCCAGTTGTATGCTTTAAAAAGTGGAACTATATTGTAGCACTTTTCTGGCCCACAGTTTAAGTTAGTTTTACTTATTTTTATTTTATTTTATTTTTAACCACATCCAGTAGTTTCAATTGCAAAACATATTACAGCTTAGTATAATTGGCTTTCTACTCCATCAAATTATAAGTTTGTAAGAGTAGGAGCTAGGATCTATCTTTTATTGTGGTTGAATTTCCAAGAATTTGGGGGGGGGGGGGGAAGGGCCAAATAAATATATATTAAGTTAATGGAATAAAATCCAGTAGTCAACAGAGCTATATTAACTATGTTGTTGTTAAATGTCATTGAGTTTGTTCAGACTCACAGCCACCCTGTATGGAGTGTCTAAGGAGCAACTAGTGGGTTAGAAGCACTGACCTTGTGGTTAGTTGTTTAGTGCTTATCCTACAGCACCACTCCAGGACTAACAATATGGCGCCGTGAGTTAATATGCTGGACTGCAAAGTCGTTTGAACTGCAAGGTTGGTTCAAGCTCACCATCTGCTCCTTGGAAACCCTATACAGGGTCGCTGTGCATCAGAACATACTTGGCGACACTTAACAACAACAACCGTTGAATGATTCAAGTACATACAGATAAACGTTGTAAAATGAAAAAAAAAAAAAAGTGATATTAGAAGCACAAATCCTCTGAGGAGTATGCCCATTCATTCTTGTTGTTGTTAAGTGCCTTGAATCAGTTTCAATGCACAGCAACCCTATTTAGGGTTTCTAAGGAGTGACTGGTAAGTTTGAACCTCCGATCTTGTGGTCCAGTGCTTTATCTCTCAGTGCCACACTGGGACTTCAAGCATGGCATACCAGCATTCTAATTTGTTAGCAGGTATTGAAGATTATGATAAGAAGGGTATTGTTTTAGCTATTTTTTTTTTAAGTCAAGGACATGGGAGATTCTTTATATATATATGTATATATATGTTTTATTTATATATAAATATATATATGTTTTATTATGAATTATGTGATAGTTTACATGGGAGAACATTAGTTTTACATTCAGTCTATCATATATCATTTCATTACCATAGTTACCATCTCGTCCATGCATCATAACCCAACCAAAGGGTATACACATGGGAGGTTCTTGTGTGGCACTTTACAGGTGATTCCTGTATCCAGCAGCTTTTGTATTTCCATAATTTCATTGCTTTGAGATAAATGACTGAAAAACCCTTTGGAACAAAAGAATTGAGGGGAAATCCTATAGCATTTAAATGAATATGGCAACATATTCGAATGTGAAGGAGAGCCATCTAATTAACACAAAAATTAAATAATGCAGCAATAAACTATTCCACTTCTCTCAGGCTTAACAAATATAGCCCAAATTCCAAAGTAGGAAGCAGTTTTGTATGTTAACTGTTCTTGTAGATCATTTTTCTAAATAGAGTGTCTTCAGCCCTATCATTTCTGGCGTACACCGAGACAGGATCTAGCAAGCTTATAGCTTCCTTCTTAAACTTTTGGGTCTACTCTTTTGTGCTTAACTTTGGGTGTCAGTTATTTACTATTCAAGAATCAGTTTTAAAGTGACTTCCTCTGTAAGGTCTTCCTTAATAGCCTTCTGAAATCATCATTCTCATTCATAGCACTTTCTTTTATGTAAATTGATATTGCAATAGGTGACTATATATTTATAAGCTTAATTTTGAAAATCCTCAATATGGGTACATTATCTTCCTAACTCATTTATATGGGTTCATCATCCCAGCAATTATATATATATATATTTTTTTTTTTTCTTTCCTTTTTTACCAGAATTTTCTCATAGACTAATCTTGTGCTTGAAATTCAGTGGTCAATTAGTGCATTCTTTTTGTATGAATTCACAAATGAATGAATTAATATGAATAAAAATATATCTGTCAAAGTTCCATTATTATTGTTATTGAAACATGCTTTTTCTTTCATGTTTATTTTTGCATATTTCTAGATTTATGATGCTTATAAAAGCAACAAGCATTCTTACTGTGATTGTTAAAATGGTACCATATTAGTATGATAATATAGATATGGTTTTACTGAAAGAGCTCAAGATACATCAGTTCTTCTGTGCTCATTTTACTGAACTCTGATTGAGATATAAAAAATTACCATTATGATAATAAATCCTGTATCATATGTATCTGTTATACAAGAAGAGCCTATTTTGATAGTTGGACTTCTACAGAGTACTGATATAGTAAAAATTTGAAGTTTCTCTAGATAACAAAAATAAATCAAGGTAGTGGATTCTGTATATTATTATCTTGATCAAGAATGTTCAGTTATGAAATGTGTACATTTACAAAAAGAGTGGTTAAGTTACTCGCCATATTCAGTCTATTTTATTAATTAACTAGTGTTCTTTTCTTTAAGCTTTAAAACCAAGTCACATATTTTTTTATAGTGAAGCAATTACAATATGTATTAGCCATTATTTAACTTACATCAGCACTGAGACAGTAACAACATAGCAATAAAACTCTTCTATGACCTACAATCAATCACGGTGACTGACATATTACATTTAAATAATAATTTGCATTTGCATTAATTTTGTAGTAGTCATGACATTTACATTACCAATAAAATATTAAAATTCATACAGATTTATTTTGCTTCATTAATTTATTTAGATCATTCATATTGCTGAAAGGAGTTAAAGAGAATATTGAGATATGTGTATAGCTCATAGTTATGGATTAGTATTTGCTTCTTTTTCCAAAATAGCTATGAAAAACTTGTGGATATTTTAAACACTTTTTTTTTAAATCTCAAATTATATACTTACATAAAATCTATTGCTGAAAAACCAATGACTCCAAATCTTAATTGTTTCAAACACCATCACTTACTGTTTCATTGTTTCTGTGGGCAAGGTTTTAGGGCATGGTTTATCTGGGTCCTGGTTTTGGCTAACTCAAAAGGTAAAATTAAGGCATGGGTACAGAGCTTATGATCATAGTAACTATATCTTGCTGCCTACAATTACGGACACTGTTAACTCCAAGGTCAGCAATTCAAAACCCACACCTGCTCCTTGGAAATCCTATACAGGGTCTCTGTGAGTCAGAACTGAGATGACAGTACCTAACAATCTAAGTTTGTCTAGGTTTAAGACCTAGCTCAATCACTTATTATATTATTTCCTGTGTGGCCTTCACAAGTTATTAATACTGGACCAGTTTAATTTTTCATCCCTAAAGTACATTAAATAATGGTTGCGAACCACTAAATTTTGTGACTTACTGCATATAAAGGAATCACAGTGGCTCTAGAGGATAAGCACTGGAATGTGAACCACAAGGCTGGTGGTTTCAGCCATCATCCGCTCAGTGAGAGAAAGCTGAGTTTTTCTGCTGACACAGATTTATTTATATGGATACTGTTTATTGGTCCAGTGGTGAAAATTTTTGTTTTCTTACATTGAAATGCAACTCATACTAAAGACTGTAGTCTTTGATCTTCATCAATAAGAATTCCAAGTCCTCTAATGCTTTCTGCAAACAAGGTTATATCATGTGCATATTGCAGGTTGCTAATGAGTCTTCTTTCAATCCTGATGACATGTTTTTCTTCATATAATCTAGCTTCTTGAATTATTTGCTCAGCATACAGATTGAATAAGTATGGTGAAAGAATACAACCCTGGTGCACACCTTTCCTAATTTTAAACCATTCAGTGTTCCCTTGTTCTGTTTGAGCAGATGCCTGTTGGTCTATGTACAGGTTCTGCACGAGCATAATTAGCGGTTCAGAACACTCATGCAGGGTCGCTATGAGTCAGAACCAATTGGAGGCATTTCACAGAAACAACAGCAATTAGGTAGAGGAATCCTGGCTGTAAGATCAGCACTGGACTGCTAGTCACAGGCCGTCAGTTCAATCTCATCAGATGCTACTTGGAAACACTATACAGGATCGCTATAGGTTGGAAGTGCCATCAAATTGATTCCAATCCATAGAGACCTTGTATAGATTTTCAGGGGAGAAGTTGTTGGGTTTCAACGGCTGACCTTGTGGTTCACAGTCCAGTGCTGATTCTATAGTGCTACATCAGAAGTCCAGACACCAATCAGGAAGAGAAATAGAAATTGTTATTCCCAATAGAATTATTAGTACAACTGAATGAATATGCATATTATTATAACAATGTTATGTGTAAATTATTTTAATGAATTAAACGTTTTAAAATATGTGTTATAATGATATGTGCACATTTTTATAAGAATTTATAATTATTTTTTTTTTAGTATGCATCTATTTTTGCTGTTTTTGTTGTTGTTAAAGTGCCGACAAGTAGGTTCCAACCCATAGCGACCCTAAACAGGGTTTGTGAGGCTGTAAGTCTTTACACGAGCAGAAAACCTCATCTTTCTCCCGCGGAGCAGGTGGTAGTTTCGAACTCCTGAACTGCAGTTCGCAGCCCGATTTTGTTGTTGTTGTTGTTGTTGTTATGTGCCGTGGACTCTGTTCCGACTCATAGCCACCCTGTACAGGGTTTCTGAGTTTGTAAATTTTTACGGGAACAGAAAGCCTCATCTTTCTCCCGCGGAACAGCTGGTAGTTTCGAACTGCTGACCTTGTGGTTCAAAGCCCGATTAGTAGTCACTATCCTACCAGAGCTCCTTGTTATTGTTGTTGTTAAGTGCTATCAAGTCGAGTCTGACCCATAGCAACCCTGTATAGAGTTAGCTGCTATTAAATTGGTTCCCAATCCATGGTGAACACATACACAATGAAATTTAGTCATTGTGATCTACAAATTTTTGTTCAGCTAATTTTTGGAAGTAAATCATCAGGCCTTTCTTTCTAGTCTGTCTCGGTCTGAAGGCTCTGTCTGCAGTGTATCATGGGGATAGTGTACAACCTAGTAGAGTTTGTTTCCATAGAGCATAGGATTGCCAATTGCAAGGGGTCTACTTAACAGCCACTAATAACAAAAACTTGAGTTCAAGTAATTGTACTTTTCAGGAAAAAGCAGGTTCCAAGAATATCTTGAAGGACTAAGAAATTTAATAACATAGTATATCAATAATTTATTGATATCTTAGGCTTTCATTTCCATTTAAACTTAATTTCCCCATTTTATTCTTTTAAACAATTCTGTAATGCCTCTGTTTCTATGAATTAATCTAAAGGTAACATAACATATCAAATGCATATTTTAGAAGCCCTCAGAGCCCTGGGGGATAAAGGCTGGGCTGGGCTGCTAATGGAAAAGTTGGAATTTCAAATCCACCAGCTGCTCTGCTGGACAAAGCTAAGTCTTTCTGCTCCCATACAGATTTACAGCCTCAGAAACTCTATACCGGGTTGCTCTGAGTCATAATTGACTCAGTGACAGTGGACTTGATTTTGGCTTTTTATATACATACTCTAAAGGAGCCCCCACCACTCATCTGTCAGTTTGTGGTGGGGGCTCCTTTAGAGTATGTACATAAAAAGCCAAAATCAAGTCCACTGTGGTGGCTTGGGTATTGCTATGATTCCTGAAGCGCTATCACCAATATTTTAAATACCAGCAGGGTTACACATGGTGGACAGGTCTCAGAAGAGCTTCCAGACTAAGACAGACTAGAAAGAAAGAGAAACAGATTATTTCTGAATATTTAGTTTGTAAGGATTAAGAAAGGAAGAGAAGAGGAAAGAGTCTTGGCTTCAACAGCAAGCAGGTTTACTTTACATTGAAATGTAATCCATACCGAAGGATGTGCTCTTTGATCTTCATCAGTAAATGTTTTAAATCCTCTTCACTTTCAGCAAACAAGATTGTATCATCTGCATATTGCAGGTTGTTAATGAGTCTTCCTCCAATCCTGATGCCACATTTTTCTTCATATAATCCAGCTTCTCGAATTCTTTGCTCAGCATACAAATAAGTATGGTAAATAAGTATGGTGAATGAGTATTGTAAAATAATACAACCTTGTTGCACAACTTTCTTAATTTTAAAACATTCGGTGTTCCCATGCTCTGTTTGAACAGCTGCTTCTTGGTCCAGGTACAGATTCCTCATGAGCATGATTAAGTGTTTAGGAATACTCATACTTCACAATGTTGTCCATAGCTTGTCATGTCCCACACAATCGAAAGCCTTTGCGTAGTCAGTAAAGCACAGGTAAACATCTTTCTGATATTCTCTGCTTTCAGCTAAGATCCATCAGACATCAGCTATGATATCCCTCATTCCACAGCCTCTTCTGAATCCAGCTTGAACATCTGGAAGTTCTCTGTCAATGTACGCTTGCAGTCATTTCTGTATTACCTTTAGCAAAACTTTACTTGCGTGGGATATCAAAGATATTGTCCAATGATTTCCGCATTCTGTTGGGTCACTTCTCTTTGGAATGGGCACAAACACGGATCTCTTCCAATCAGTCAGCCAGATAGTTGTCTTCCAAATTCCTTGGCAGAGATGAGTGAGTGCCTCCTATGCCACCTTATTTTCTTGAAATATTTTAATTTTTTTCCCATCAATTCCTGGTGCCATGTTCTTTGCCAATTCCTTCAATTCATGTTGGACTTCTTCCTTCAGTATCATTGACTCCTGATCATATGCTACTTCTTGAAATGGTTGAACATTAACCATTTCCTTTTGGTACAGTGATTCTGTGTATTCCTTCCATCTTCTCTTGATACTTTCTGCATCATTCAATAATTTGCCCAGAGAGTCTTTCAAGGACAAAAGTCGAGGCTTGAATTTTTTTCTTCAGTCCCCCAAGCTTGAGAAATGCTGAGCGTATTCTTCCTTTTTGGTTTTCTGATTCCAAATCTTTGCATATTTTATTGTAATATTTGGCTTTATCTTCTCAAGCTGATCATTGAAATTTTCTATTCAGCACTTGGACCTCCTCATTTATTTCATTTGCTTTAGCATCTCTAGCTGGAGAGCAAGTTTCATTGTCTCTTCTGACATCCATTTTGACTGTTTCCTTCTTTCTTGTCTTCTCAATGACTTTTTGCTTTCTTCATGCTAGCTGCAGAGAATATGGGCTTTTGTGAGGTCTTTCCAGAGGGTGGAATTTAGGTGGGGTGTGGAGCTGTGGGTTAATGCGCCAGACTGCAAAACTCTTTGAACTGCAAGGTCGGCAGTTCAAGCTCACCAGTCACTCTTTGGACACCCTATACAGGGTCGCTATGGGTTGGAACCAACTCGATGGCATTTCACAAAACAACAACTGGTAGTAATGGGAAATTTGAAACTTAAGGAAAATAGACATTTAAGGGAGTTATAACAGTTGATAGAAAAAGGCTTAGACAAAGAGGACCTTTGACTACTTTGCGTTCCATTGGAGGAATTTCTCTAGATTTCTGAGAATTCCATAATCGAAGGTGCCATTTTCAAAGTGTAAAGAGTTGTTTAGGTTTGATTTCAGATTGTAAATGAAGTTTTTTGAAATTGAACAAGAGAGGCACTAATGGGTCTCCTTTTCTATTTTTGAGATATTGGTTCCCATAATTTTCTGTGTGTTCAGTTAAAGGAAGATGTAAGAGACGGTGGCCAGGGCACACAAATTATCGAGGCTGGAGACGGGAGGGAGGGCCAGAAGAACAACCAGAATGTTCTCTGTATTGTTCTAATGGCATTCCTTGAGACATGTAAGGAAGGCCTGCAGAGGCCTATGTCTGGAATCCAGAGAAGGTGTTCTCTAGGTACCTTAGAGAAACTTACTTTCCCTGTGGGAACAACTAGGGAGCAATCAGCCAGTGGTGGATGGTTGAAGCCGGTCTGGAACGTGGTCCTGTGTTCTGCTGAAGCCAAGAAGTTAGGAAGGAGAAAAAGGGAGACAACTGCCCAGAGAGGCGACCAAAGTTGTGAACGCTGCAAGTCCCTTTAGAGGCTACTGGAGAGTAACCCTGGCCAAGCCTCTTCAATTGGACTGGGTTTGCTCACAACTCCGAGATGTCTCAGAAGGAAAAAGTTAGTCTCATGTCTAGGATTCACCCATCTAGCTTCTGCTGACTACAGCACCTTAGATCGTGAGGAAAGGAAGAGAAGAGGGTGTGGGGAAATGGGAATAGGGCAACCCAGAGCCAGCCAGGAGCTTCGGTGTACTCTCCTGTGCCCCACGTTGGGCACCAAAATGTAAGGATTGAGAAAGAAAGAGACTAGGAGAGAGTCTTGGCTTCAACAGCAGGCAGGTTTATTAAGAGTAAAACTGGGAGGGGATAGTCTATGTCACCAAAGGAGACCAAGAGCCTGCCTGTTTACTTACAGATTGGGGTATCTAAGGTGGTGTGGTCCTGATACAGTTCTGGGGACTTTACAATGGGTGGGTGTATGGAGATTTTCCTGAAACCTGGAATTATGGGCGGAGGTGGGGGTGGGGGGGATAGGGATCTGTATGTGTAACAAAGACTTAAGCTTTCCAGAGACTGGAAGCTTAAACAGAACTTTATTCAGTGTTAATTGGGTGTAGTTGCAATGCCATTTGGCTGATAAAAGTGCAGGGTCCTTTATTGTCATGTAAAACCTATGAACACCAGTGGAACACTGTCAGCACCAGAATATTGAATATTGAAACACGATTAAGAGCACCAGAATATTGCCAAATATCGTACCAGAAAATGAGCCTTTCAAGTTGGAAGGCATTCAAAATATGACTGACAAAGAGCTGCCTCCTCAATGAAGACTTGACTGTGATGACATGAATGGAATAAAACTTTGGGACTTTTATTTGCTTATGAGACACAACTCACAATGAGGAGAAACAGCTGTAAGTATCCACTAATAATATGAACATGGAATATACAAAATAAGAATCTAGGAAAGTTGGAAGTTGTCAAAATGAAATGGAACACATGAATATCAATATCATAGTCATTAGTGAGCTGAAATGGACTGGTATTGGTCATTTTGAATCTGACAACCACATGGGTCTCTATATTGGAAATGACAAATTCAAGAGGAATGATGTCACATTTATCATCAAAAAGAATATTTCAATATCTGTCTTGAAGTACAGCACTATCTGTAATAGTATAATATCCATACGCCTAAAAGGAAGACCCATTATTAATGCTAGTACTCAATTTATGAACCAACCACTAAAGCCAGTGATGATGAAATTGAAGAATACTAGCACTGTGGGTTAATGTGTCAGACTGCAAAGCTGTTTGAACTGCATGGTTGGTGGTTCAAGCGCACCAGCTTCTCTTCGGAAACCCTATACAGAGTCACAACCGACTCAATGGCACTTAACAACAACAATCAGCTTCTTTAGTCTGAAATTGATTAAACATGCAATGAGGATGTAGTGACAATTACTGGCAATTAGAATGCAAATCTTGGAAAAGAAATGGAAGGATCAGTAATTGGAAAATTTGGCCTCAGTGATACAAATGATGCTGGAGATTACAGGATAGAATTTTGCAAGACCAATGACTTCTTCATTGCAAATAATTTTTTTTAAACAACATAAAAGATGACTGTACACATGGATTTCACCAAATGGAAGATACAGAAAACAAATTGATTAAATCTGTGGGGAGAGACAATGGAAATGCTCCATATCATCAGTCAAAACAAGAATAGACCATCAACTGCTCATATGCAAGTTAATGTTGAAGCTAAAGTAAGTCCACAAGAACCAAAATAAGACCTTGTATCCAACTTGAATTTAGAGATCACTCAAGAACAGATTTGATGAATTAAACATTAATGACAGAAGACCAGAAGATTTGTGGAATGACATTAAGATCAGACAGGAAGAAAACAAAAGTTTATAAAGAAGACAAGAAAGAAGGAAAAGACTCTGAAATTTGCTCTCCAGCATAGAGATGCTAAAGGAAATGGAACAAATGAGGAGGTAAAAGAGTTGAATAGAAAATTCCAAAGGGCAGCTTGAGAAGACAAAGTCAGATGTTAAAATGAAATGTGCAAAGATCTGGAGTTAGAAAACCAAAAAAATACACTCAACATTTCTTAAGCTAAGGGAACTGAAAAGAAGATTCAAGCCTCAATTTGAAATACTAAAGGATTCTATGGGCAAAATATTGAATGATGCAGAAAGCATCAAAAAAAGATGGAAGAAATACAGAGCCTCTATACCAAAAAGAAATGGTAGATGTTAAACCATTTCAAGAGGTAGCATATGATCAAGAGCCATGGGTACTGAAGGAAGAAGGCCAAGGTACAGTGAAGGCATTAACAAAGGAGAATTCTTCAGGAATTAGTGGAATACAAATTGAAACCTTTCAACAAATTGATGCAGCACTGGAGACATTCACTCATCAATGCCAAAAAATTTAGAAGACAACTACCTGGACAACTGATTGGAAGAGATTCATATTTCCAAAGAGAGGTGACCCAATGGAATATGGAAATCATAGTATAATAGCATTAATATAGCATTTAAGTAAAATTTGCTAAAGATAATCCAATAACTGCTGCAATAGTACATTGACAGTGAGCTGCCAGATTCAGATGAGGATGTGGAACTAGGGATGTCTGGTGAAAGCAGAGAATACCAGAAAGATGTTTAGCTGTCCTTTATTGACTATGGAAAGGCTTGAAATTGTGTTGATAGTGACAAGTTATGGACAACGTTGCAGAGATCAGTATTCCGGAACACTTAATTGTGCTTATAAGGAACCTGCATGTAAACCAAGAGGTAGTTTTTGTCAGAGAACAAAGGGACACTGAATAATTTAAAATTAGAAAGGTGTATGCCAGGAGTGTATTATTTCACCATACATACCAGTCTGTAAAGTGAGTAAATAATTGAGGTATTAGATAATATGAGCTAAAACATGGTATCAAGATTGGAGGAAAACTCATTAACAATGGCAATATGCTTGGTGAAAGCAAGGAAGACTTAAAATACTTACTGAAGAAGATCAAAGAGCACAGCCTTTGGTATGGGTTTCATCTCAATGTAAAGAAAACAAAAATCCTCACCACTGGACCAATAAACTGCATCCATACAATGGAGAAAAAGATTGAAGTTGTCAAAGAATTATTTTGTTCTGATTAATCGTTAACACTCATAAAAATAGCTGTCAAGAAATCAAATGGAGAATTACATTAGGCAAATCTGCTGCATAAGACCTCTTTAAAGTGTCAAAGAGCAAAGATGTCATTTTGAGGACTAAGATGTGACTAATCCAGGCTATGTTATTTTCAGTAATCTTATATGTGTGTAAAAGGTGGACAATGAATAAAGAAGACCTTAGAATAATTGGTGCATTTGAGTTATGGTGTTGAAGGAGAATATTAAAAGTACCATGGACTGCCAAAAGAAAATTAATCTGTGTTGAAAGAAGTACAGTCAGAATGCTCTTTAGAAGTCAGTATGGCCATTCTTCATATCTCATTCTTCTGACACATTATCAGCAAGTTAGATCACAATTATATCACATTCCAGTCCCTGGAAAAAGACATCATGCTTGGTAAAATGGAAAGTCATTTAAAAGAGGAAGACCTCCAATGAGATGTATTGTCACAGTGGCAGCAGCAATGGGATTAAGTGTTGTAATGATCATGTGCTTGATGCAGTACTGAGCAATGTTTTGCTCCATTGTGCATAAGGTCATTATGAGTGTTACTAATTCAATGGCACGTAACAATAACAAAGGAACCTAGTGACCCAGTGAGTTAAGTATTGGGCTGCCTATTAGAGAGATGCAAATAAACAACAATGATATATCAACTCACAACAGTGAAGTTCAAAGAAGCAGAGGACAATAAGTGCTGGCGAGGCTGTGGAGAGACTGTGATCCTCCTACATTGCCGGTGGGAATGCAAAATAGTCCAACCAATCTAGAAAACAGTATGGTGTTTCCTCAGAAACTTGGAAATAGAAATACCTTATAATGCAGCAATTCCTCTACTTGTTACATATCTACAAGAGATACAAGCCATAACACGAGTAGATATATGCACACCAATGTTCATAGCAGCACTATTCACAATAGGAAAAAGATGCCTAAGTGCCCATCAATGGAAGAATGGATAAACAACCTTCGGTACATTCACACAATGGAATATTATGATACCTTGAAGAATAACTAGGAAGCTGCAAGCCACCACATAACATTGAGGATATTATATGGTGAGTGAAATTAGTCAGTCAGAAAAGGACAAATACTGTAAAAGACCATTATTGTAAATGCTTAAGAAAATATACCCACACTAAAAGGGGAAAAAAATATTGGTTAATGGTGGAGGTGGGATGGGGAAAGTTTGAGAGAGGTGGAGGGAGGGAATAGTAGAGTACAGGGTAGGGGGCAGACACATCATAGTTAAGGTGTTGGGGAGGGCACACAAGAAGATGAAGAAGGTGGAAAAACAGGTAGATGGGGCAACACTGAGACAGGTTTGCATGGGTTAAATGGGACAGAGGTAAATAGTGATGCATGCTCAACCTTGGAACAATAGGGCTCTGTGATACAGGGACTAGGCATAGACTGAAGAGGAAAAATAATACTAAGATGCTTGATTGTCATATTAATATTTGTTTCCCAGGCCTACTATTGTAAAATAAACACTTGAGTTGGATAGAAAGGAATATCAGGAAACATGATTATAGAAAGTTTGTAAGCCCGTCTTCAGTTTATAACTGATTGGAATTCCTAAAAGGGGTTCTACAACTTGTCCAGTGAAATAGGCCTGTTGCAGAGCCTTTGCAGTGTATAGGACCTTAGGTGGAATCCTGAGTCCCATCCAGAAACTTCTGAGGTGGGGCATTCCCACTAGAAAGGGCAAGCAGACCAGCCTGGAACAGCTAGAGCAACAGAAGATACATCTTCAAAGAAATATCAGCAGGAAAAACCCCAAACAAAAATGGCAGTCTGATTGGCTGTCCCTTCAGGACAAACCTCCCACAAAAACTGAAACTCAAAGGAAATACATGAGCAGGCAAGTAAACTTACTGATGATCACATTGGTCTACTGATGAGTGGAAGAAGGAGAAAGGCAGCAATGAAGAAATGGGCTGAATTCAACCACATTCCATAGACTCCTGTTGACCTGGAGATGAGAGAGAGAGAAGAGAAAGAGCTGGTTGGTCCGAAGTGTGGTGACACCTGGGGACTCCTAAGCCCATGGATAAGAACTATGGAGGACTAGAGCTGAGAGTGAAACATTCAACCTATGGAGGATATGCACAAGAACACCCAAACTTATAGATAGTACCATATGACCCAGCCTCAATGGCTTAGTAATCAGAACTGGACTAGAGGAAGATAAAAATAATAATAATTTTGAGGAAAGAAATTAGTCTAAATTGCTACAATTTGATGAACTTGACCTATAGTTATGGATGTGGTAGTTTGTGGTGGTTATGTGCCATGGAGTCAGATCCGACTCATAGTGGCCCTGTCCAGGGTTTCCAAGACTGTAAATCTTTATGGGAGCAGAAAGCCTTATCTTTCTCCTGCAGAACAGCTGGTAGTTTCGAACTGCTGACCTTGTGGTTCGTAACATGTTTTGTAACCACTACACTGCCAGAGCTCCTTAGTTGTGGATGTAGTAGCTCAAAATACCAACTGAGAGGGAAGGAGTCTTCACATCAAGTATAAGTCCTATCCCTTTTGTATACAGAGCAGATAGGGACAAGAAGCCTAGACATTGATTACCTAATATAAAGGCAGGGAGTAACTGGCTTACAAGGAGCTCTGGTAGCGTAGTGGTTACGAATCGGGCTGCGAACCTTAAGGTCAGCGGTTCGAAACTACCAGCCGCTCCGCGGGAGAAAGATGAGGCTTTCTACTCCCGTAAGGATTTACACCCTCGGAAACCCTGTACAGGGTCGCTATGGGTCGGAACCGACTCAACGGCACTTAACAACAACAACAACTGGCTTACACGTGTTCAAGAGGGAGTTTATTTTAATAGTGTGCAGCAGTAAGTAGAAACCCCATTGACTAGTTTTTATCTTGTCTAGATGTGTCTGGTGAAAAGAGATGGGTATAAGATTCTTATGATTCAAAAGTAATTGTTTTCATGACTAATTGAGACTGTCACAATTGTAAATGTAGATGTTTTGTAACAAAAAATGGGGCAGTAGTTATTCTTTCAGTCCAGAAACAGAGGACCCTAGGACCATCAAGGGAGAAGAGCACAAGCAGAATGCGGGACCCTATCCAGAGAAGCAGCAACACCCGAGATAAAGGCAGAAATGAGAACATGGAGAGAGGGAGCAGCTGAGGACTTCAAATTTATGGAAAGAGAGGGACTGAGTGCTGGCGGCCAGAAGGCAGCCTTGCAGAATGTGCCCTGTGGTTGTTTAAATTATTATATATTCCTGAGTGTTTTTGTGTACATCTTCCCACCCCTCAGTTCCTCCCCACCTCAAAAAACAGAAAAAGGAAACAAGGAATGAAAGCAAATATTGTTGAATGATGATGCACGGAGGAGACTATAATCATTGCAATGAAACGATGGTGTAAAGCCAATGTTCTCCCATGTAAACTATCACTCAGTTTACAATTAAAAAAAAAAAAAAGAGGAATCTAAGTTAAAAACAAAAAACTACAAAAAGTATTGGGCTAATAACTGAAAGATTAACAATTCAACCCACCAGCTGCTCTGTGGCAAAATATGAGGTAGTCTAATTCAGCTTTGGTGAGGAGGTACATCACTGGAAGCTCTATGGGGTTATTCTACTTTTTCCTACAGTATCACTGTGAGTCAGAATCAACTTTACAACAGTGAGTTTGGTTTTGGGGTATACACATACACATACTATAAATATAATGTCAAGATAATAAAAAGAAAATAGAAATAATTTATCATTGTATTTCATTATGTTTCTTGTTTTTGTTATAGCTTGTTGTTGTTACGTGCCATCAAGTTGGTTCTGACCCATAGAGACCCTGTATAGGGTTTCTGAGGAGCAACTGGGTGAGCTTGAACCATCGGCCCTGCAGTTCAAATGGCTTTGCGGTCTGGCGCATTAAACCACAGCGCCACACCACTACTCCTGTTATAGCTAGCTGCTGTCAAATTGGTTGCCAATGGTAATGGACCATAAGGATCAATAGCTTCACTACGGCTAACTTTTGGAAGTAAATCATCAGACCTTCCTTCCTAGTTTGCCTCCGTCTGAAGGCTCTGCTTAACTTGTTCAGCATCATTGCAACAGGCAAGCTACCAGAATGCAACAAACTCATAGACATATGGTTTGATTATTGAGTAGTGCCTTAGAGTTGGTTCTGACTCATAAGGACAGTTTGCAGGGTTTCTGAGGAGCCACTGGTGGATTTGAAATGCTGACCTTGCAATTCAAACCAACCTGCAGTCCAGTGCTTATCCTGCAGTGCCACACTGGGACTTCTGACAGATGGTAGACAAACTATCATAAATCCTCTGCCAAAAAGTCTGTTCTGACTCACAGAGACCCTGAAGGACAGAGTAGAACTGCTAAGATTTCTGAGGCAGCAAATCTTTATGGGAGCAAACAGCCTCATCGTTCTCATGCAGAGCACTTGGAGGGTTTGAACCACTGACCTTGCACTTAGTAGTCCAACACTCTATCTACTATGTCATCATTGTATAATAAAAAAACAGTGCATATTTTAGTTGTGGTTAAATGCTGTTGAGTCAGTTCCTACTCATAGCATTGACATATGCATCACTTTTTCTGTTTTCTGAATGAGATCATTTTATTACACATTTGCACTTGGGGAAACTGACTGTATAAAATTAAGAATAAAATTAACAGTTTCTGCTGTGTAGTCAGACATTTCAGTCATCACTTTGGATTGATTTGAATATATTTCAAGATATGTTAGTATGTAAGTATATTTTAGGTCACAAAGTATAGAGAGACTATATGTAAAGCCAATTGAAATCTCTGGTTCTGTTTACAATCCTCTGTTCATTTCTAACTTCACAAAGAATTAAGGATGCACATGAATACGGAAGAGCCTGCAAACATAAAACCTCTGCACATGTGCTTGATGAATAATACAGAACCAAGGGAAGCCAGGTGTTGGAACTACACTGTTGTAGAACAGGTGGCACTATGCAAATGGCAGATTCATGAGAAAAGAATCAGTAGTGCTTTTATTGTAGACATGGAACTTTACTGAACTTTAAGAAATGTAATGGACATACATCACTGAATGAAATTCCTTGAAAGTAAAATCAAAGTGTCAATGCTATACCATTAAAGTCTCTTTTTTTTCCCTCCTTCATTTTGTTATAAGTCTCTTCAAATTCTCTATCCCCATGTGGAAAGTAAAACTATTTGTGACTAAGGATTCATATGAGACATTTCTTATCAGACTTCACAAGCTTTATAGCCTACAAATACATAAAGATAAATTTCACTTTTGAGATATTTTGATGTATGAAATATTTCATGGAGTACTGGTGTTGTACTGTAGAATAAGCACTGATCTGCTAACTGTAAGATCGAAGGTTCAAATCCAGCAGTCACTTCTCAGAAATCCTTTGTAGAGTCACTATAAGTTAAAACCAATTCAATGGTACTTAACAACAACAATTATTCCAGATGAATAATTATGATTTAGTTTAAGACTGAATTCCTAGTGTGGCACTGTAGGATAAACACTGGACTGCTAATGTAAGGTTGGCAGTTCAAATCCACTAGCCACTCCTCAGAAACCCAATATAGGGTCACTATGATTCTGAACTGACTTCATGGCACTTAACATTAACAAAAGCAAAAGTTTTAGGATAATCAAGGCTTCTGTTCATATGCAATGAAACAATTCTCTAATAAAAAGGAGAGATACAAATATTTTTCCAACATTAAAATTTTGAAATTAAATTTTAACTTTTTTTTTTTTTTTAATGGTTACTCAGTCCTTGTGTGGTGCTGTAGGATAAACACTCGACCAAAAAGCTGGTTTAAACCAAAAGGTTGGTGGTTCAAAGTCACTATCTGTTCCTTGGAACCCTATACAGAGTTGCTATGATTCAGAAATGACTCTGACACTCAACAGCACAATAACATCAGGTTGATTTTGTCCTTGTAACAGAGTGGAAATAATACAGACATACATGATGGTTTATTTTTTGGTGTTTACCTATTAGGGACTTTTCTTCAAGACTTCGAATCCTCAATTATCAGCAACACTCCTATAGTGCCAATTTATCATAGACTCTTATTTAAATAAATCCCTAGTTCACATAGAAAATGTTTTTGAATTTATACCATAATTTGCTTGCAAATAAATGCAGTTAAACTCATTATATGAAAACTTATTAATAGTTTTTTGATAAAAATAAAATTCAGCACATGTTCAAATAAATTCATACCACCACCAAATATTTAAAGGACCTTTAAATAGCTTTAAACATGCTATTCATTAGCTCAGGGATCTGATTTAACAGAACCTTTTAAAATTGAACATGGGAACATTTAATCAGATGAAAGAACCTGTAAAGCAAAGCACTCATGATAACAAAGAGGTAATTAAAAACTACACTAGTGTTAATGGAGTTCTCGGAGTGATGCATGTAAAATAGGATGTGATAGGAGCCCAAAGCTGGTGAGTATGGATGAGAGGCACACAGAAACCAATCAGACTTCATACAATGTGCAAAGGCCAACATGAATCCAAAAGCCTACCTCTAGTCAATAAATACGACAACTTGGATTGGTTGAGGACTAATGAACTCTTTGTCTCTCAATTGGAAAAGGAGTAAATAAAACAAAAACAGAGTGTTCATGGTCTTTCAGTTGAACATGCTTAAGAAATGTAAAAAAAAAAAAAAAATGCAAATGGACATTAAATATATATATATATATATGTAATTTATTCTAAGGAGCCTTGATAGCACAGCAAGTTACAAACTAGGCTGTTAACTACGAGATCAGCAGTTTGAATCTACCAGGTGTACCTCGGGAGAAAGATGAGGTTTTCTGCTATCACAATGATTGATAGCCCAGTAGCCTAGGAAACACTATACAGGGTAGCTAAGAGTCAAAATTGACTCTATGACACACAACTACCACCACCACCACCAATAATCTATACTATACAATCCAGAAACAGGAGAGAAAATTATTGATACTATGGTATTTTTTTCTTATTTATGTATTAAGTGTTACAAAAGAATCATTGTCTTACTAACTTTTGCCAAAGTGTGTCTTTTAGGAAAATATTTTGTATGCATTATTTGTCGTGGAAGCAAAATAAACAAACAAAGGTATTGGCCTGATGCAGATTGTTGTTGCTAAGTATCATCAAGTCAATTCCAACTCGTAGTGACCCTGTATAGGGTTTCCAAGGAGTGAATGGTGGGTTTGAACTTCCTACCTTATGATTACCAGTCCAGTGCTCATCCTATAGTGCCATACCAGCACTCCAATGAAGATGAAAAGAAATTTAGATGCATTCTAATTTCTAGATGCATGTAATCTAAAAGTTATGTATAAAATATTAATCTTTCCGACCCAGAATAAATTCTGTATTATTTGAGTTTAGATAGCTTTCAATATCTCTTTTACTTCAAACCAGTGCCTGTTTGTTTTAGGGTATCTTGCTCCATAAAAATTCCTTCTTTCCCTTCAATTGGTATCATTTAAAGCCCCAACTTTCAGTTTATATCATCTAAGTCTGCTAATTAAAACTCCTATATACCATATCTCCCTAGATTAAATCTTAATTCTTGCAGAAAACAAACTCAATTACCCTCACAAATAAAAAAGAGATAGGGATTTTTAGATTAACACTGAAATTATGAAGGTGATGGTATGGATTGGGATCAAGGAATATAATCCTTTCCTTTGGTAGATCTTCGAATCTTAGTTACAGAGAGATTCCTTTGGAATGGTGACATAAATGACACCAGCTGAGGCAAGACAGTAGAAGCCATCTCCAAGAAGCACATTCACTTTATTACCCTGGAGTGCAGACCTAGACAGGAAGACTAGGCCAGTGTTGTTTTCTGTTAGGTGCCATTGAGTCGGTACTGACTTATAGTGACCTTCATAGCAGAATGAAACACTGTTGGGTCCTGGGCCAACCTCACTATTGTTGCCACGCTTGAGCCCATTGATGCTGCCACTTAGCCAATCCATCTCACTAGGGGTCTTCCTCTTTTTCTGTGACCCTCCACTTTACCAAACATGATATCCTTCTTCAGCGACTGGTCCAGTGTAGGAAATAGTAAAACCAAGATTCAGACCTAAATCCAGTGAGAAAGATGAATTATATTCTGTGTGGGATTGGGGTTGTACCTACATTTTCAATTGTGTGTCCCTGGAGGAATTCATTAATCCACTTCAGACTTGAGAACCAAGGCAATGGAGAATAGACAAACACTCTATCTCATACAACTGCAGTCTTAATTATATCTGGGACCCACAGGTGCCATGGTTTCCCCTTGATGCTGACATTATGTATGTGCTGTGCTGCCACCTTCAACGTTAGATAACTACATGGATACCCCAAGTAGGAAGTGTATGTCAAAGAAAATGCCATGAAGATGATGGAATAAAATAAAAATTAATTATCTTGTCTCAAGTGGAAAATGAATAAATAAATAAAGATAGAGTTTTACAGACGTTAAAATAATTTTGTACTTAAAGAAAAAAGGGGGGCTCTTGTCTGTTGTTATTAGAAAAAAATATTAGTATATGTATTCAAGGAGCTCTGGTAGCATAGTGGTAATGAATTGGGCTGCTAACCTCAAGGTCAGCAGTTCGAAGCTACCAGCTGTTCTGCGGGAGAAAGATGACGCTTCCTGCTCCCATAAAGATTTGCAGCCTTGGAAACCCTGTGCAGGGTCACTATGAGTTGGAACCGACTCCACAGTACTTAACAACAACAACAACAATACATATTCAAATCAAAGTTTTCACTTAGAAAGTTCACAATTGAAATATTAGTTGTTAGTACCATTTCAATAGCTCTAACCAATGCTATTCTATAAATTTATTTTTTAAGCAATTTTTTATTAAAAAGACATTCAATCGGTCTTCATGTCTAGCTCTGAAGTTCAGTGTAATAAAGTGATGGCTCAAATTGCCTGCTACTATATGCTGTGATTCATTACATCTTACAAAAATGTTTTTGTCCCTTGCTCTCTTCTTGATCCATAAATGATGTGCAAATTTTCCATTCCAGCATAATCTTTTTGATAGTGATCTTTAAATTTTGTAATATTTTGTGTGAATGCAAGATATGAGATATATTTTCATTATACCTTAACTATTTATTTTTCTGATTAATTTTAATATTTTGCCATCTATTGTTTCTTCTTTGAGTTTCTATGTATATAAATTACCTGCTTATTCACTTTGTACCTTTTTCTTTTTAATTTAAGTATTTATATTTCTGTTTTCTTGTCTTCTATGTGTAGTTTGGAGTCCTAGTGTGGCACTGTGGGTTCAAACTTCAAAATCAGTTTGAACTGCAAACTTGGCAGTTCAAGCTCAACAGTTGCTCTTCACCAGTTGCAGCTATACAGGGTTATTACGGGTCAGAATTGACTCTACGGCACTTAAAAACAGCACATGTAGTTTATATACTAAGCATGTTATCCATTTGTTTAACACATACTAATTCAAACATTGCTCCCAGTTAGCAACTAGATTTATTTTTATTTATGGTCTTCTTGATGTTCATTCCTTCAATTTTTTTTTTTATATTTAACATTTATTTCATTTTCCCCTTCTGTGTTTCCACTACAGAGCCCTGGAAGCATATTGGATTATGATTTGGGCTGCTAGCCTCCTGGTCAGCAGTTCAAATTGACCATTTACTCTGGGATAAAGATGAGGTTTTCTGCTCTCATAAAAGATTTGCAGCCTCAGAAGCCCTATACAGAGTGACTATGAGTTGGAATTCTCTCCTGGCATATAACCACGACAATAACCATGGTGGTCATATAGACTTATGGAGTGGGGTGGCTCCATATAGTAAGCACTGGACTGCGAACAACAAGATTTGCAGTTCAAGACTGCTAGTTGCTATGTGGGAGAAAGATGAGGCTTTCTGTTACCATGAAGATTTAAAGTCCTGAAAACCCTATGTGGTGGTGGCTGTGTGCTGTGGCGTCGGTTCAGACTCATAGCCACCCTGTACAGGGTTTCCGAGGCTGTAAATCTTTACAGGAGCAGAAAGCCTCATCTTTCTCCTGTGAAACAGCTGGTAGTTTCGAACTGTTGACCTTGCGGTTCGCAGCCCGATTCATAACCACTATGCTACTAGAACTCCTTTGAAAACCCTATACGGGGTCACTATGAGTCGGAACCCAATTAGACAGTACATGAAAACATTTCCTTTATTTGTGAACATAAAATAACTTTATCTCAAGAGGTACTTATCATTAATATCATTTTCCAGATTTTTAGTGATTTCATATTTTAACTGCATCTCAAAGAAATGGAGCTTTTAAAAAATTAATTCTTCAAGTTTTTCTAAAATAAAAAAGTGACAATTTCTACAAGCTGTATTAAATATACTCATTTTTTTCAATTGATTAGAGGTATCATATCTATAATATACCGAATGCTATTTACACTTGTCTCTATTCTGTTTTATTACATCATCTATCTTTCTATACAAATCATATTAATTACTGTACATCTAGAATGTATTTCACTATTTATCCTTTTTGTCATTTTTTCTATTTATTCCTCTAAAAGTTTTTTGGGTTTTTTTTTTTTTTTTGCGTCCAGTTAAAATATTATCATTTGCAGATTTTAAACTGAATTGTGTGATATGCCTATATCAAAATCTTTGATATTTATGGCACTGAAGGCTAAGCACTGGACTGCCAGCCACAAGGTCGGCAGTTCAAACCCACTAGCAACACTAGCAGCTCTTGGAGTCTAATTTTTTGCCAATGCTTTCAATACATGTAGGATTTGTTCCTTCTTATCATCAGATCTTCATGTTATGCTCCTTCCTGAAATGGATAAACATCAACCAATACCTTCTCCATAGTGACTCTGTATATTCCTTGCATCTTCTTTTGATGCATCCTGCATCATTAAGTATTTTGCCCATGCTGTTAAATGTTGTAGAGTTGGTTCTGACTCATAGCAATCCGATACAGAGTTTCTGAGCAGCAACAGGTGGTTATGAACCTTCAACCTGTGGTTAGAAGTCCCATGCTTATCCTATAGCACCATACCAGGATATAGTATAGACCCCCTTTATTCTTTCAGCCTGAGAAATGAATGTTCTAACACTAGGTCTTTGCACATTTCATTAAAAATACTTTATTTTGTCTACTCGATAGCCACCCTTTGAAATTTTCCTAACCTCTTTTTCATCATCACTTCTTCATTTTGCTTTAGCTACTCTATATTACATAACAAATGCCAGAGTTTCATCATATGTTCTTTTTTTTTTTCTTTCCTGTCTTTTTAATGACCATTTAGTTTCTTCATATGATATCATTTCAGAATGAATCTGTTCTTCGGCCCTTAATGCTCAGTATAAAAATTTATTCTTTTGATGGTCACCCCATTCATATGGGATACATGCAGGATGTTATTTTGGCTCTCAGGGTCTTCTATGAATTTTCTTCTGCTTCAATTCAAATTATCAGTTGATGGTCTATTCTGTAGCCAAACCCTGGCCTTGTTCTGGTTGGTGATATTGAGCATCTCCTTTGTCTTTTTTGAGAGATGTAGTTAATTTGATTCCTGCATATGCTATCCAGTGAGGTCCTTGTGTAATCACTATTTGTTTTGTTGGAAAAAAAGTATTTGTAATGAATAAATGGCTTGTCATGTAAAAAAAACTCTTATCATGAGAACTCCTGTGTTGTTTCTGTCACCAAAGCCATGCTTTTCAACTACTGATCCTTCTTGTTGTCAACCACACAACTTTAAATGACATTTTCTTTATCACTGAATGATACCACCAGTCACCTATTCTCAAAACTTAAATATCACTTTGATTTATCAATTAATCTTGCAGCTTTTATATAATTCACTAATCCCTATCAGTGCTACCTGGTAAACATACTGTGAATTTAAAAAAATTCTCTCAGATTTCACTTACAATATTACCATGTTGCAATTAGATAGTAAAAATCTACTATAATTATTTTGTGCATTAACAATGTATATCTAGTTGTAATGAACCCTAAGGTGCAAAGCAAGGGAAACAATGGCTGTGATGGTTAAGGTTATCTGTCAACTTTTCTAGTCATCTTTCTCAATTATTTGACAATCCTATAATGAAAATTATCCATGATGAATCCATCTTCCATTTTGTGAACTGATATCATCATCTTTATGTTAGCATAATGCGGATTTTCACATAGCAACCTAGTTTTGGATTCTAACAGTGTTGATAAGTGAGGAGCACACACCTAGAAAACTACAATGTTATTTAGTGTTTCTCACTAGATATGGTTTTAAGAAGCCCTGGTCGTGCAAATGTTTACTCCTCAACTTTTAACAAAAAGGTCAGTGTTCTGAACTAACCAGTTGCTCTGGCTCCACAGAAGAAAAAACCTGATGATTTGCTTCTGTAAAAATTACAGCCTAAGGAATGTTATGGGACAATTCCATTCTGTCATATAAGGTCCTTGATGCAACAGGGTTGCAATAACAACATGCATAGTTTTCTCTGCAATAACAGCATGCATCGTTTTCTATGTTTTCAAAGTAGTCAGTCTCCATCTGTAATCAGAAACCATATTTAAAACATGCAGTTTATTCACTTAAAATATAAATCAATTCATGCCACTTGCTTGCTAAAGGTCTTAAGTAACTCTCACTTTACTCTGAATACAGTCTTAATTCCTAATCTTGTCTGAAGAAACCCTTGAAGAGGGAAACTGCTATTTACTTTTCCTGCCTCATCACACATACTATTTAAGGCTAGTTCCATTTTTTTTTTTTCTCTATTTCAACAAATAATTTGTTTGAGTATATAATTTCCTCTGGGAATTTCTTCATTTTGTAGCATACAGATTAGGATAGTCCTACCACCATGTACTTTTATTATCATTAATCTTTTGATAAGTACATTTTTAATTGTTTATCTCTAGTTTACATATTTCATGAGAGTTGACATGTTGGCTGTCATCTTTCCTTTTGTACATTCAGGACAAGTCTAATAATTTGTTGAACAATAAAATGAAATAAATATGGGGGAAGCGCAACCTTTAAAACAGTACAAGTTAAGCAATATCATGTATTTTCTCCTTTTACCCATATGTTTCCTTATTCTTGGGGAATTCTTCTCCCTTAATTTATTACACTGACTCTTATCCATAAGTATTCAATTAAATGTCATTTCTTCAGAGACATTTCTTGGCTTTCAATCTAAAATATGTGCCGTGCAATTTCTCCCATAGTACTCTGTAATTCTCCTTTACGGCACATATCATGACTTATATATTTATTTTCTTGAAGGTTTATTTGTATCTCATCACAATAAATTATACTGGGCAGGAAATGTGACAATATTGTTTTACTCTCTGTTTATCCAGCAAAATGTCACACAGAATGTAAAGGGTATTAGATAAACATTTCTTTAGTGAATGGCTGATGGTTAATTTTTGTTTGATTTTGTTTGCTTTGTTTTGTTTTGATTTGTTTTATGGCTGGGGAGAGTTTGTTTCTATGTTATGGTCTGTCTTAAGAAAATCAACTTTTGTTAGCAAGATGGCAGCCCAACTGCTTCTCCCATTACTGGGTTATGAAAGTAAATGTCTGGAAATATTGCTTCAGAAAATGTATATTGTATTGATAAGATAAACACAATGAACTTGATGTCCATTTCACTGGACCTTTAAATCCAAGAAGTACCCTCTTAAAATTTGTATTTTGTTTAAATAACAAAATACTATCAGAGAGGCAAATACATGTTATATTCCCATCATTGTGATGCTAATATTAAAAGCACACCTGTCACTGAATGGGAATGTATTTTACCCTGATTTCCTGGGCAGAGTGATCCTGGGTTACCCCTTTATTGTCTCTGTAACTAGGAACCAAAGGATATAAAAAGACATTGAAATGTTAAATTACTTATATACTATTGATAAACTGCTCATTTTCTAGTTTATTTGTATGCTAAATAATGATTAGTTCAACCTAGAAGTTAAATTGATTAACAATTCACTAAAGATCGGCATGCAAGGTGAGTAAGGTCTCTTTGTAACAGATTAGAAAACAAAATATATACTTTGGATAACAAAATATAAATATATCATTCCTGAGGCCACTTTAAAAGAGAACAATGCATGAAAGACACAGTGCTTGCCAGTAACAAATGAATAATTTATTTATAATGAATTGGGAATTTTATCACATAGAAACATTTTTAAAGAACAGTGGCTCCTAAATATATGCATCTTGAGAAATCAGTTGTATAAAAACAGTTTTAATAATATTCCTGCAGGAGTACCAATAGAGTTTAGCAATAGAAATGAATTTAAAATGTTCATCTATTATTAATATGAATGTAGAAACCCTATTAACAAAAGAGTAGGAATAGTTTAATAAGAAGCTATCCTATGGATATTGATGTGTCAACAACTCTCAAGTGATCTGTATATTCATTCTGGCTTCATTAAAAATGGATGGTTGTTTAATTCCTGACTACCTCAAATATAAACACTATGTTCAAGAATAAGAGGGAGGCTTTTAATAATAAGTTTTAGATTATTTATTTTTAATATGATTTATCAGTGATACTTTTGTAGCAAAATATTTGTCACTCTACCTGAATATTTGGCTAGGAATTTATTAAAGATTTATTGCTATTTCCCCTTACAGGAATGTTTACTTGAGATCCATTTTAATATATGAAAGAGAAACAGAGAAGCTAAACTAGAAATACAGATGTTAAGATGGCTATTGCATGAATAGACTTAGTCTCTTAGTCTCTACATTTTCTCAATAACAGCTCTATTTTATAAGGAATACTTTTCATATTTATTCAATATTAAGGGAATTTAAATTTTAGTTAATATCTAATGAAGAGTAGTTCCAGTGGCATAATAGTTAAAACTCTTGACTGCTAACCAAAAGGTTGACCAGTTGAACCATGGCAGCAACTCATTGTTAGAAAGATCTGACCATCTTTTCTTATGAAGATTCCAGCCAAGAAAACCCAATGCAACCATTGCTATGAGTTAAAAATGGACTCCATAACAGCAATATACAAGTTAGTCTGTATCAAAATGATGGAAATAAATGTAGAAGAAAAGAGCCTCATACCTTCCTAGTGATATAGTCATAAGAAACCATGTAAAATAACAAATACACAGAGGGAGCGTGATCCAACATTAAGGAAAAAAATTAAATGATATGATTTTTTTTAATGTTATGATATCACACCACATATTTACTGTGTTTTATTTCAGCTGAAGAATATTTTGCTTAGATTTCCCCTGCCTGGTTTATAAAGGAATGATCTAGTCGTATAATCACATTTCATGAAACAGATGATCAAATATGTAATGATTCTTTTTAAAAATAATCATATGAATATAAAGAAATTTTAATAATTCAATATTATGTCTTTTATGTAACCAGTATTTTTATTGAATTTTATCTTGCCAAAACTCACTACAGTCAACTTGAATCTGATATTTAATAGCCCTGGTAGCGGAGTGGTTACGAATCAGGCTGCGAACCGCAAGGTCAGCAGTTCGAAACTACCAGCGGTTCCGTGGGAGAAAGATGAGGCAGTCTGCTCCTGTAAAGATTTACAGCCTCGGAAACCCTGTGTAGGGTCGCTATGAGTCGGAACCGACTCCACGGAACATAACAATGACATAGAACAGGGTAGAACTGTCCCATAGTGTTTCTAAGACTGTAATCTTTACCAAAATTACATCTTCCTCATGAAAATCTCTTGGTTGATTTGAGCAGGAGACTTTTCAGTTAGTAGCCCAGAGTTTAACCACTCAGCAAAACAGGCTGCTTTTATCCTACCTAGTTTACATATTTGGAGTCCTGGTGTGGCACTATTAGTTAAATACTGGACTGCTAACCACAAGGTCAGAGGTTCAAACCAACCAGTCACTTCTTGGAAACTCAATACAGGGTTGCTATGAGTTGGAATTGACTTGATAACACTTAACATATTTCATATTGTTACATATTGCATATAGTGTGCATACTGCATATAGTGTTCGTAGGGCATATTGTTACAAAAACTGTTCCCATGACTTTTTGTATCTATTTTCATAGGGCAACCAATGGTAGACAGGCTTCAGATGAGTATGCAGATAAAGGCAGACTAGGAAGAAGAGCAAACAGACTACTTCTGAATATACAGTCACTGAATCTTATGAATAGCAGTGGAATTCTGTCAGCACCAGTATATTGACTACTGAAACATAATGAAGGGCACCAGAATACTGTCATATATAGTGCCAGAAGATGAGCTCCTCAAGTGGGAAGACACTCAAATAGCACTGGAGGAAGAGCTGCCTCATCAAGGGCGAGTTGACTGTGATGACGTGAATGGAATAAAGTCTTTGGGACCTTTGTTTGCTGTTGGAGCAAAACTCAAAATGAAGAGAAATAGCTGCAAACATCCATTAATAATCTCAACATGGAATGTACAAAGTATGAGTATAGGAAAATTGGAAACTGTCAAAAATAAAATGAAATAAATAAGCATCAATATCCTAGTCATAAGTGAGCTGAAATGAACTGGTATTGCCATTTTAAATCTGACAGTCACATGGTTTACCATACTGGGAATGAAAAATTGAAGAATAATGACATCATATTCATCATCAAAAAGAACCTGTTAGAATCTCTTTTGAAGTACAGTGCTGTCTGTGATAGGATAATATCCATACACATACAAGGAAAACCAGTTAATATCACTATGATTCAAATTTACACACCAACCATTAAAGTCAGTAATAATGAAATTGAAGAACTCTACCAACTTCTTCAGTCTGAAATAGATCAAACATGCAATCAAGATGTATCGATAATTTCTGGTAATTGGAATGCAAAGATTGGAAACAAGAAAAAGGGTCAGTACTTGGAAAATATGGCCTTGGCGATAGAAATAATGCTGGAGCTCACATGATAGAATTATACAAGGCCAATGACTTCTTCATTGCAAATACCTATTTTAAATAACATCAAAAATGACTATACACATGGACCTCACCAGATGGAATACACAGAAATCAAGTTGACAACATTTGTGGAAAGAGATGGTGGAAAAGCTCCATATCATCAGCCAAACAAACCCAGGTGCAGACTTTGGAACAGACCATCAATTGCTCATATACAAGTTCAGGCTGAAGCTGAAGTAAATTAAAACAAGCCCGCAAAAGCCAAAATATGAACTTGAATATATCTCATCTGAATTTTGAGATAATCTAAAGAACAGATTTGATGTATTAGACACTAAACACTGAAAACGAGAAGAAATGTGGAATGACATCAATGACATCATAGAGAAACAAAGCAAAAAATCATTGAGAAGACAAAGAAAGAAGGAAAATACCAAAATGGATGTCAGAAGAGACTCCAAAACTTTCACTCCAGAGAAGAGATGATAAAGCAAATGGAAGAAATCAGGAGGTAAAAGAGCTGAAAAGAAATTTTCAAAGTGTAGCTTGAAAAAACAATGTCAAATATTATAACAAAATGTGCAAAGACATGGAGTTACAAAACGAAAAGGAAAGAACAAACTCAGCATTTCTGAAGTTGAGGGAACTGAAGAAAAAATTCAGTCTTCAACTTGGAATATTGAATGATTCTATGGGCAACATGTTGAAAGCATCATAAGAAGATGGGAGGAATATACAGAGTCACTGTACCAAAAAGAAATGATTGATATTCAACCATTTCAAGAGGTAGCATAGAATTAAGATGTCAATGATTCTGAAGGAAAAAGTCCAAGGTGCACTGAAGGCATTGGCAAAGAACAAGGCTCCAGGAATTTAAATTATTCAATAAATTAATGCAGCAATGGAGGTACTCACTGCCAAGAAATTTGAAAGACAACTATCTGGCCAACTGACTGGAAGAAATCCATATCTGTGCACATTACAAAGATAGGTGACCCAACAAAATGTGGAAATCATCAGATAATATCATTAATATCACATGCAAATAAAGTTTTGCTAATCATTTCAAAAATGGCTACAACAGTACATTGATAGAAAACTGCTAGAAGTTCAAACCAGATTCAGAAGAGGACATGGAACGAGAGATATCATTGCTGATGTCAGATGGATTTTGGCTGAAAGCTGAGAATACCAGAAAGATATTTACCTGTGCTTTATTTACTATGCAAAGGCTTTTGATTGTATTGATCATGACAAGCTATGGATAACATTGTGGAGAATGAGAATTCTAGAACACTTAATTGTGCTCATTAGGAACCTGTACCTAGACCAAGAAGCAGTTGTTCAAAGAGAACAAGGGAATACTGAATGGTTTAAAATTAGAAAAGGTGTGTGCCAGGGTTCTATTCTTTCACCATACTTATTTAATCTGTTTGCTGAGCACATAATTTGAAAAGTAGTATTTTATGAAGAAAAACATGGCATCAGGATTGAAGGAAGACTCATTAACAACCTGCTAAATGCAGATGATACAACTTTGCTTGCTGAGAGAGAAGAGGACTTACAATACTACTGGTGAAGAGCAAAGACCACAGACTTTGGTATAGGTTGCATCTCAGTGTAAAAAAAATAAAAATCCTTACCACTGGACCAACAAATAACATCCTTATAAACAAGCTAGAAGTTGTCAAAGAATTAATTTTGCTCAGATCAACCATTACACTCCTTGCAAGCAGCAGTCAAGAAATTAAATGTTGTATTGCATTAGGTTAATCTGTTGCACAAGACTTCTTTAAAGTGCTCAGAGCAAAGATGTCAGTTTGAGGACTTAGGTGAGTTTGACCCAAGCCATGGTATTTTTAATAACCTCATATGCATGTGAAAGATGGACCAAGAATAAAGAAGAATGTAGGACAATTTAAGCATAGTGTTGGAGTTGAATACTAAAAATTCTATGGACTGCCCAAAGAATAAACCAATCTCTGTTAGAAAAAGTACAACTAGAATGTTTCTTGGAAGCAAGGATGGTCAAATTTTATCTCTCATACTTTGGACATATTATCAGCATGGACCAATCCTTGAAGAATGATATCAGGTTTCGAAAAGTGTAGGGTAAGTGAAAAACAAGAAGACTCTCAATGAGATTGACTGACAGCGGCAACAGCAATAGCTGAAATGTAGCAGCGATTGTAAGGGCAGCGTTTCGTTCTGTTGTTCAGACGGTTGCTATGAGTCGATATCAACTCAATGGCCTGGACAGTGACAAAAATTTTCACTTCATTTTATATCTAAATTATTCCCATGGTTGTTATTCTTATTAATTCAGCATAATTCCATAGGTTATATGCATTATTATGGCATTTTCCTACATTGGGACCTTATTTAAAATATCAATTTATGAAAGAATCAAATGATATTTTTTAATTTATTGACTCAAAAGAAAATATAATGCTAAACCATTCAAATTAATAGATTCATTCAGTTAAAAATTTTGTAAAATTCTCTTACATAGTATGTCTACTGTAAATACTGGGAATATGGTAATGATGGAAATAGATACAAATCTTGCTTTTTAAAAATTATACTGTGTGGAGAGAAAGACATTAAACATATAAACACACTCACAAATATTTACAAACTGTGTTGGTTCATCTAAAGGGGAATACTGAATAATATGAGAATTAAAACAAGACTAGCAATGTTGGATCTGCTCAAACCTAGTAGCTGCTCCTCAGAAACACTTTAGAGAGTGACAATGAGTCATAACACACTCAACAGCACTTAACAACAACACCAGCAAAGAATAAATAGAAAGATATGAAGTAAAAAGTCAGTGTAAAGCATTACAGTAAAAGAAAGTATCACACCTAATTTTCTGAGATAAGATAAATCAGTGCATCATGAGGCTATGGAGTTTCCAAATCATAAAAGGTATAGTAGGAGAGATTTAGGAATTTTTAATTTGTACGAAGGTCACTGAAAGGATCTTGGATTTAAAGAAGGGAAATGATATATATTTTATTTCAATTTTACTTTAATACTTAGCTTTATGAGACTAGATTGAAGAAGGGACAGTTAAAAAGTGAAGAGACATTTAGGAGACATTCCAGGCAAGAAATAACTATAGCTTGAATTAGAGAAGTCACTGATGCAAAGATGATTGGGTGGATTTGAAATTCATTTTGAATTTAAGTATCCAAAATTTGATAATTAACAAGTGGCCCTATGTTGTACATAGAGAAGCCGTGAGCCCATATAACTTGATGAGAACTAACAACAACAACATATAAAGAGAAAGGAACTAAAAGGTCTGTATTCTATTCTGAACATGAAGTTAATGTCACCTTGTTTTAGATTGTGGAGTTTGAAGGAGATATTTATAGGCTAAATCAAGAACTATATTTGGGATCTATATTGCATTAGGTATCTGAGTAAAAGTATTTAATAATCAGCTGGAAAGAAAGAACCAAAAAGAGAGCTTTGAACTCCAGATATTGCAATTAGTACTCATGGTTTATGCACATTTGATAGCATCTGAAAGATAACATAACCCAGAGAAAGAGAAAGAGACAGTGAGAGACAGATAGCAAGAGAGTGAGAAGGAGAGACTGATTCAGAGGTTGGGAAACCACAGCATGTGGTCTAAATGTGGCTTGCTGCCAATTTTTATAAATAAAATTTTATCATAACAACCATGCTCATTAACTTATATATTGTCTGTAGCTATGCTCATACTCATGAATAGTTTTAAAAGCGACCAGATGGGTTTAAAGCCAAAAAACATTTACTCTCCTGCTTATCACTGATACAGTTCCCTAAACCTTGGTCTAAGGAAAGATGACCATCGTTTCAGAAGACCTGAAAAAAAGAAGAAAAATAAATAAATAAAGTTTTTATGTTGCTGTGTGTCATTGACTCTATTTTCAACTAATAACTTTATGTGACAGATTAAAACTGTCCCATAGGGTTTCTAGGATTTGATCCCCAAATCTGTCTTCCATAAGGCTGCTGGGTTGTGTCAAACTGCCAACCTCTTCTTAGTTAAGAGCTTAAGTGTTTCATTACCAGGATTCCTTAGAATGTTTCTTGGAATAACTAATTAATACAGAATAGGGGAATGAGAAACAGAGGAAAAAGCAATGAAGAGAGAAAAAACGAAGATGGAAAAAAAAGATGAAGAGAAATATCCAGGATAAAACAGATTTTCAGAAAGTTATGAGGAATGGTCAAATATGGTAAACTCTGGGGACAAGTTGGGTACTATTAAAAATGCTCCAAAGTTAAAAGATAATATATGAAACAAATAATTCTTCCTCCCCAAAATTGTGTAACAATTGTGATAAAATAATTTCAAAGTATATTTTAAAAATTAAGATGTATTTAAAAACTGACTCTGTGGATGATGCAACTAGTTAAGCACTTGACTATTAGGCAAAATGTTGCTTCAAATCTTGTCAATGATACCTCAGAAAAATTCCCTTACAATGTGCTTCAAAAGGTCACCGTCCTAAAAAACATAAGGAGCAGTTTTTCTCTAACACACATGAGCTAGCCAGAATTCAGAACTAACTTGATAGCAACAATTACTGGAGAAAAATATGATAAGCACCTTTCTACATATGAAATAGGACAAAATCATATACTAGATGTAGCTCTGAATCTTTGCTTCAAGGTAAGAACAGGTAGTGAAACCAGGAAGTCAACTCCCAGTTGCATTGGGAACCGTCCTTTACCAGACTTGTCAAAAGAGGAAAACAAGATTTGTGGTCTAACTCTCTGGACTGGGGAACTTCCACTTTCCACAGGATGTAGAAAGCTGCAAAGACGTTTTTATGTTTGCTTCTTAAAATGAGTAAAATCTGATTAAATCATAAAGTCTTAACATTCCTTAAGCCCTTTGTTGTTATGTGCCGTGGAGTCGGTTCCAACTCATAGTGACCCTGTACAGGGTTTCCGAAGCTGTAAATCTTTACCGGAGCAGAAAGCCTCATCTTTCTCCCGTGGAACAGCTGATAGTTTCGAACTGCTGACCTTGTGGTTCGCAGCCCGATTTGTAACCACTACGCTACGAGAGCTCCTTTAGAAATAAAAAATAAAAAGGAATCATATAAGCAAAACTCCAAAAACGGACAACTTGTTAGTTGCCGTTGAGTCAGTTCTGACTCATAGACCCTGTATAGCACTTCTGAGGGGTGGCTGATGGGTATTAATAGCTGACATTGCGGTTAGCAGAAGAGTGCTTATGGTACAGCGCCACACCAGGACTCCACTAGTCGTTGTTGTTATACTAAGTGCCATCAAGTCAATTTTGACTCATAAGGACCCTGAATAGGGTTCCTGAGGAGAAACTGGTGGGTTTGAATCACTCACCTATTGATTCGAAGTCCAGTGCTTATCCAACAGTGCCACAGGTCATTAAAATAGTCTGAACTATGGTAGAGTATGTAAAATCAGCCAAGTGTCAAGAGGTAGAGCAACAAATACAATCAGATTTAAAAATGAACAGATGTCGATTTCTACTACAGGGATTTAAAAATAAGTAAATCCTTGTGTGCCACTGTAGAATAAGCACAGAACAGTGCACTTCAAGGTCAGTGGTTCAAGCCCACCAGCCTCTCCTCAGAAGCCGTATACATGATGCTATAAGTCAACACCCAGTTGATGGCACTTAACAACAGCAACAACATGTTAAACTGTTAAAAGATCTAGTGGAAAAGCTGAGAGCGTAGTGGCTCCCTATAATAAGCAATAGACTGAGATCAGTAGCTGGAGCCCACCGGTGGAAGGATGAGGATTTCTGCTGCCACAAAGATTTACTGCCTGAGAAACCCTATACAAG
>NW_006408540.1:7123863-7129594 GCF_000296735.1 Chrysochloris asiatica
AAACCTTTCATGTAGGAAAATGAAAAGGAACCAGAAGGTTATATCAAAAATCAAAGAACTTGAAGAGGGAAAATCAATGAAAAAACCTCTGGTTCTCTGAAAGGATCAATGGAGTTGATATCCCACAAAAAGTCAGACTGATCAAGAAAAATAAGATAGAAGACAGTCATTAATGTCAAGAATGAAGGAGTCAACATTAAGGCTGTGTCCATATATTTTGTCTATTTAATTCTTCCAAACATGTAAGAAAGAAAAAATACCAATTCTACACATATTCTGTTGGGAGAACAGTTTAGAAACAGAATCAGAGAAAAAGGAGTCTTGGTGTGGTGCCTTGGGTTAATGCTCTGGACTGCAAAGTTGGTTTGAATCACAAGGTCGGCAGTTCAAGCTTACCAGCTGCTCCTCAAAAACCCTATACAGGGTTTCTATGGGTCAGAACCGACTCAACTGGACTTAGCAGCACCAAAAGCTCAAAGGTCTGAAGAGATTAATCACATGAGAATAGGGAGGTTGTAATGGTTTTAAGCTGCCTGGGCAATATTAGTGTAATTGGGGAAATCTGAATATGCCTTTTCTACTGGAAAATAGTATGTGTCAAGAAAATAGTTAAGTGTTCTAACTGTGAAAATTGAATTGTAATTATCTGTGAAAACTTTCTTATTTTGAATTTAATCTCAGTAGCAACCAGCCAACCATCTTTTAAAATTTGTATATAGAACAAAACAGTTAATGATAAATTATACCCATTTGAAAGAAGATGATATAGAAAAACACTGAGTAGAATAATAGAATAATTGCTGTTGTTGTGTTCCATTGGGTTGATTTCGACTTAAAGGTCCACTGTAGGACAGATTAAAACTGCTTTATAGGGAGTCTTGCTATGGTACTGTGAGTTAATGCATTGGAATGCCAAGTCTGTTTGAACCTCAAGGTTGTCAGTTCAAGCTCACCAGCTGCTCCTCAGAAACCCTCTGCAGGGTGGCTATGAGTCAAACCAACTCGACACATTTAACAATAACAACAATAGTCTTAATGGAAGGAGATCACCAGGTCTTTTCTCCTACCGTACTGCAGGTGGGTTCTAATCATTGATCATTCTGTAATAGGCAAGCACTTGATCATTGTACTACCAGATTTCCTTGAATAGAATTGCTGAATAGTGAACCAGTATAGTGTTTCTGAGGAATGGCTTGTGAGTTTGAACTGCCTACCTTGCAGTTAGCAGTCCAGTGCTTATCCAGCAGAACCATACCAGAATTCGTGAGGTCAAAAGTCACTTTAATATTGTGGGAAAATACATTAAATTTTTATTTTTTTAGACATTATATAAAAGAAAGCCTAGTTGGACATTTCTCATAGAAGGATGTTTTTTTAATACAAACAATTTGGGAGTTAATGAAGATTCTTCATATCCATCGTGTTAGTTTTTACTCCTGAACTTAAATATTTGTTGATTTTTCTCTATCCTTCTCTTTCCCAGTATCTCAGTCTTCCATTAAATTCACAAAAGCTGGCATAAATAATAGCATCTTATTCCAAAACGCATTCCTTTAGATTGCTATTCTGATTGTAAATGAAGTAAAATTTTTGTTCTCTTTAAAAATGTTCAATGTCTATCCCTTACCTCTCATAATCATCTTTTCATCTGGCTTGCAAACCTTTATAATCTTTTCCTCATTAGACATTAGTGATATATTTCCAGTTATACCCACTTCAGCATTCAGTATTTTAACATAAATAATGATCTCAAGTTCTGAGACTGTATCATGTTGTTTTATCAGTATCTGTACTTTTATTATAGTTTCCCTTTCCTTTAATCCTCTCTATATCCAAGTCATCCTAAACTTGATTTATTTTATAAAGGCCAATTTGAGTATTTTTCCTAGCTTCCAGGTTCTGTTAGTAATGCTTTTCATATGTTTCCATAAAAACCATCAACCTACTTTTCCATGTCGCAGTTGTTGTGTGTGGTACAGTTGATAACGACTCATAGAATCTCTCTATAAGGTATCTGAGAGCAGCTGGTGACTTGAATTGCCAACCTTGTGCTTACTAGTTCAGTAAGTATCATACTGTGTCATACCAGGGCTATGTACTTTTCCAGGAGCATTTATAATAAGCTATTATAATTTTTTGTCCCTTTATACATGTTTTCTATGCATTTTTCCAGAGTTTAGGGAGTACATAATATACTTCTTTCATTTTTCCATTTAGTCACAGGTAATGTGTGATATTATTCACCAAATCAAGCAACTAATTTAATTATGACAAAAACAACATGTGTAATGGTGTTAATAATAATAACAAAGAAAGTATGATGATTGGCTACAGATTTCAGTGTTTCTGAATATTTAAGTATTCTTTAATGATCATTTCTTAATTAAAAAAAAAAAAAAACATTTAAAATCTTTTCTTCCATGGTCAGCACATTTGTAAAGATTCATAACTTGCAAAACTCTAAGCATCAAAAGTTCAGACTAAAACAGCAATTTCATAGTCTAGCAGTCTATAAAAACACAAGTAAGCAGATACTGTAAATCACTAACACAATGCACAAAGTTTCTCAGAGTACAATATAACTATGCTAAAAAGTGCTGTAGCTATAACTTGTACAAAACCTTTCAAAGAAGACTCTATTAATCTTAATTTTTACTGTTACATTTATCAGAATTAACGCATGGACGATTATATATGTGAGCTATTTATATGATAATGAAATTGTGTAAAATCTGTGCTATGCACAAATCAAACATTTATATTTTCTTTCTTTCTCACTGTGCTTGTTTTGTTATAGTTGTGATATGTAATTTATTTTCATATGCCATGTTTATAAATAGGAAATTGCAATCTATATAAACTCTATTCAAAAAGAAACCATACTATAAAGACTTTCCCAGTCATTTTGCTGATTCATTTGTCTGTTTCTCTAATATATTATAGGTATCTGCTCTAAATAATTTTGGATATGATTGCATTCTCAAAAAACAAGTGCTACATATGTAATTCTAAAAGAATTTCATTTGGAATTTGGTTCCATCATGCCACAAAAGATGTTAAACACATCGAGGGTATTTAATACACATTTAATAAAATGAGAATGGTTTTATATTTTGGATTATGGAAAATGATCAGAGAATATAACTCTCAAGTTAAGAGAGGCATTTTACCACCCCCTTCCCCAAGACGTAGTCAAATTTATGTCATTCCCAACTTTACCCTTTGCATTACTATAAAACTTTGTTATACAGCTACTCCCAGAGTATAATATTACTTTTTATGTACTAGAACAAATACAGTCTTCAAGACACTAGTTTACCTTTCTTTGTAAATCTAATTTGTCAAATTTACTCATGCAAGACGTTATTTAGTCACCCTTCCTTCCCTCTAAAAGTTTAGAAATGCTACCATACAGAGAATGTAATGCATTGCTGAGAATAATCATGTAACAAATCATAGATGTGTTCTGTAGTTTCTTCTAAGAGTATGAGCTCTTTACAAAGAGGGGCAGTCTTTTGATCATCCTTGTATTTCTTCTGTCTATCACAGTGATGCTTGAGTTATGGTGTTGGAGGAGAATTTTAAAGGAACCATGGATGCCAGAAGAACAAACAAATCTGTGTTGGAAGAAGTACAAGCAGAATGTTCCTTAGAAGCTAAGATGACCAGATTTCCTCTCTCATACTTTAGACATATTATCAGAAGGGACCAGTCCCTAGAGAAGGACATCATGCTTAGTAAAGTGGAAAGTAAACTAAAAAGAGGGACACTCCCAATGAGATGGATTTGCATAGCAGCTGCAGCAATGGGTTCAAGCATAACAGCAATTGTGAGAATAGTGCAGAAATAGGCTGTGTTTCGTTCTGTTGCACTTAGGGTCGCTATGGGTTGGAAACAACACGACGGCACATAACAATAACAGTATATATATATATACTGCAAAGTCGTTTAAACTGCAAAGTTGTTTGAACTGCAAGGTCAGTGTTTCAAGCTCACCAGCTGATCCTTGGAAACACTATACAGGGTCGCTATGGGTCGGAACTGACTCGATGTCATTTAACAGTAACTTAACTATATATATAGTTGTTAAGTTGCGAACCTTAAGGTCAGCGGTTCGAAACTACCAGCCGCTCCGCGGGAGAAAGATGAGGCTTTCTACTCCCGTAAGGATTTACACCCTCGGAAACCCTGTACAGGGTCGCTATGGGTCGGAACCGACTCGAAGGCACTTAACAACAACAACAAAGTTACTGTTAAGTGCCGTCGAGTCAATTCCGACCCATAGCGACCTTGTATACAGTTTCCAAGGAGCAGCTAGTGGGTTGGATAGCAGTCCACTGCTAACCTTACTAACCTTAAAACCCCACAGAAAATTAGAAATCGTATATCCATATATAAAAAATAGAAATCTTATAAATATATGTTGTTTTTAAGGGCCATCCAGTCAATTCCAACTCATAGCGCCCGCCATAGGGTTTTCAAGGAGTGGGTGGTGCCTTGAAGTGCTGAACTTCTTGTTCAAACTTATCGTGTGGTCCAGTGCATTATTCTCATTATCTATCTATCTATCTATCTATCTATCTATCTATCTATCTCTCTATCTATCTATCTATCTGTCTGTCTATCTATCTATATGTTGTAAAGTACCGTCAAGTCTGTTCTGAGTGGTAGCAACCCTGTATAATGTTTCTGAGCAGTAACTGGTGGGGTTTGAACTAATGACCTTGTGGTTCGAAGTCCAGTGCTGATCCTACAGCAAATACCACACCATCCAGGAGTCTAAATGTTATTCAGTCTGTTCCAACTCATAGAAACTATACATATGGTGATATATATTTAGGAGATGGTGGATACACCAAGGCATACATATTTATATTTTTATATATATATATAGAGAGAGAGAGAGAGAGTTGTTGTTAAGTATCGTGGAGTCAGTTCCGTCTCATAGTGACCCTGCACAGGGTTTCCAAGGCTGTAAATCTTTACTGGAGCAGAATGCATCATCTTTCTCCCTCAGAACTGCTGGTAGTTTCGAACTGCTGACCTTGAGGTTCGCAGCCTGATTCATAACCACTACGCTACCAGAGCTCCTATATATATAGTCGCTATGAGTCAGAAGCAACATATATACATATATATGTTGCTTCTGACTCACAGCGACCCTGTATAGCGATTCTGAGGAATAGCTGGAGGGTTTAAACTGCCAAACTTGTGGTTAACAATCCAGCCCTTATCCTATAATGCCACACCAGGAGTCCATATATATTATAATGTGATACACATTATATACATGCCTGTTGTTGTTAAATGCTATCCAGTCACTTCCGAGTTATAGCGACCACATATATGGTTTTTGAGGAGTTGCTGGTGGATTTGAACTGCTGACTTTGTGATCAGCTACTAGTGCTGATCCTACAGTGCCAAACCATATGTATATGTTTGTGTGTAACTACTGACCACTACTATAAATGTGTGTGTGTGTGTGTGTGTGTGTATCTAGAGAGACAGAAGTAGACCTAGTAGCATAGTGGGTTATAAATTAGGCTGCTTACCAAAAGGTCAACACTTCAGATCTAACAGCTACTCTTAGGGAGAAAGATGAGGCTTTCTGCTCCCATAAAAATTTTGAAATCTTAGTGTGGCACTGTAAGATCATCACAGGATTGTGAACCACAAGGATGGCTGTTCAAATGCACCAGCTGGTCCTTGGAAACTATACAGGGATGCTATG
>NW_006408540.1:7129844-7141160 GCF_000296735.1 Chrysochloris asiatica
TTTGTGAGGCTATAAATCTTTACAGGAGCAGAACGCCTCATCTTTCTCCCGTGGAATAGCTGGTAGTTTCGAACTGCTGACCTTGAGGTTCACAGCCCTATTCGTAACCTCTACACTACCAGAGCTCCAGAAACCCTATTCAGGGTCACTCTCAGTAGGAACTGCCTCCATGGCACACCACCACCACCATCATATGATATAATATATATTTATTATATATATATGTATATATTATTTCTAAGTTGTATTGAAATTAAAATATTTTTGTGATTCCGCAATAGGGCCATCTCTGCCTAATTCTGTTATTACTATTACTGTTTCTTATCTCTTTTAATTATATTGTTGAATTCATTAAATGATTTCAAACAAATCAAACAAGTGTGCTCTAGTTGTTTTGCCCTGAAAATAAAGAAGGAAAGGAAGGAAGGAAAGAAGGAAGAAAGAAAGAGAGAAAGAAAGAACAAACAACTATAATCTGATGCTTTGGGGGAAATTTTGTCATTTTATAAAAACATGTAATTCTTCAAAGACAAAATCGATGGGCATGATAGTCTCCATTTGGAGGCTTATTATGGGCATAATCTCTCCATTTGAGAAGAAACGTGCACAGTCTAGGAGTACAATTTCTTTAAGCTCTGTATCCTGTTTTTAGAGTCTACAGGAACATTCAAAGATGGAAATTGAGAGTTCTTAGTAGCTTAGTGGTTACAAATCGAGCTGCTAACCTCAAGGTCTGCATTTTAAACTACCAGCTGTTCCTTGGGAGGAAAGTGAGGCTTTCTGCTCCCGTAAATACTTTCAGCCTCAGAAACCCTGTACAGGGTCACTATGAGTCAGAATGGACTCCAAGGTAATTAACAACAACAACAGTTGCTCCAGGGGTGAAAAATCCTGTAATTGAGAGTCGCATTGTAAATATGAGGAGCCTTAAATGCCACTAGGAGTCCTGGTGTGGCACTGTGGGATAATGCACTGGACCGCAAGGTCGTCGGTTCAAACTCATCAGCCATTCCTAGGAAACAATACTGGCTCAAGCTGAGTCAGAACAGACTCGACAGCATTTAACAACAACAACAACAAAAATGCCACTAATTTCTAATATTCATATTCTGATATTACATTAATGTCAATTATTGTGGAATTTAGAAATACAGCATCAATATGTTTTTAAACTAGTTACAAAAGTGAGTACAAAAGTGTATTTCACATTGAGAAATAAAAAGTTGTCTGTCGCCATGTAGAGATAATGCAGTACAAAGTGTGTTAGGATCTATGTTTTTATGCTCATCAATATAATAGCCAATTTAGTACACTTAATGTGTGCTTTCAAATAAACTGGGTTTACAGAATTAAAACCTGTAATAGAAAAATGAGGAGGGAAAAGAATAATTGTATTCTTCAGTTACTCCTTGGTATTTTATTTTCTTCAATTATTTTTGTCAGTGTATTGTTTTTCCTCTTTATAAATTATGCTTTGATTGACATTGTTTTGTTATGCCTAACAGACAACTGCTGCCAGATTTGCCAAAGGCAAAATGTTGCAAACTGCCAATTGAGTTTTTAATGTTTTGTTTTGTCTTAGCATTGTTAAATTCACTAAATGATTTTCTAACAAACCATATCAGTGGGCTATAGCTGTTTTGCCCTGGAAAACAATTTACTCGAGCAAAGATCTCACTGGTTTCACAATAATTTGAAGCAAGTAGGCATTTTAAAGGCAAATATGTAATGATGATGCTTAGTACAAGATCCAAAGAGCAAAATGAAGGGGAGTGCTAGCTCTTCTCTCTCTCTCTCTCTCTCTCACTCTCTCACACACACACTTTGCATATCACAGTCCTTTTGTAATGAATCCAACCGTAGTCAAAAAAAGGAATATTCTTGTTGTTAGGTGTCATCAGGTGGTTCTGATTCAAAGCCACCATGTATAAGATTTCCTAGGAGCCACTGGTGAGCTTGCACTGCTGACTTTATGGTTCAAACTGACCTTGCAGTCCAGGGTATTAATCCACAGCACCACACCAGGATTAAAAAAAAAAAGGTTTATGGTATACAATCTGCCTCTCTCTATATGTATTTGGTTGTAATTTGATCCAGTGTTGCTTACTGACAAGAAGAGAATAAGGTGCTCCAAGATTTTAAGTATGATTGTGACTGAGGTTTATTAAAAGGTTTGGGTTTTATTTTTGTTTTCAGTTGAACTATCTTAATACCAATAAAGAAGTGATAAAGGGTATTATAGTGTACTTTTATTCTTCTTCTTCTTTTAGGTACCCATGAAAGGAAAGAAAAATTTGTCACAGGGGTTTTGAATGTGGTATCATCTGGCTAATGGTGCCATTTAGTAGGCATTGGAAAGGTTTTCTAGTTGCTATTGTTTATTTGCTTTTCACCAAGGGACAGGATATTAATAGGAAAAAAATTTAGTTGATAAATTCCAGTTTGAGATTGTAGTTTTAAAAGGAAACTTTGGAGAAGATGAGGTAAGTGTATGGAAACAAGTACTTTAGGCAAGAATTGAAGTTTGCAACAGAGAAATCAAAGTTGTAAAAGTCAAATCAGCAAGTAGTTTACAAATATGCTATTTATCAACAAGAGAAATTGGAAACTAATTTATGATGGAGAGGAAAAAAATAGCAATAGATGAGGGTGGTGTGAAATCATCAGGTTTTAATTACAAGAGAAATAACTCATATTTAAACATAATTATATGAGTTATTTGTTATTTGTTATTTGTCCATGATGCTACTTCCACAGTATGAAACACCAAAAGAAGCATAACCATGTAAATTCATCCTTTCTTTTATGTATTTTCCTCAAACAGTAATGAGCTTTTTTTTTTTTTTTTTAAATTCTTTCATCTACTTGGAGGTTATTACAGATCATAAAGAGAAAAAAAGATACAACTGGTGGAGAGAAAGACAAATTGTTTGATTTTATTGCTCATTTTACCTTGTAAAGCTTTACGATTTAATAACTCAAATAACTGAATGCTGCTGTTGTTGAGTGCCGTTGAGTCAATTCTGACTCATAGTGACCCTGTACAGGGTTTCTGAGGAGAAGTTAGTGGATTTGAACAGCCAACCTTGTCCTACAGCACCACACCAGGAGTCCAAATGAATATACAGATGTGTTTTATACATTAATTTACAAGAATGAACCCACACTTAAAATACATTAGAAAGTATGATAGGAAATTCTACATTCATTTAAAATTTTAATCCTAAAGTATTACACAACATTTCACTTATTTTCACACATGGCCTTATCCGTTCTCTCTTAGAATCTTACATTTTTGGTATTTTGGTCCTATTAATTGGCAGCTTACCAACTGTCTGCATTGCATTCTTTCATCTGCTATATTACCAGCCCTATTTAGAGATAGCATCAAGTAACGTTCACTTACAAATATGATAAAATAAGTGACTGTATTGTTATATGATATTGACCCTACATAGCGTTTAGAAGCTTTAAAGCCAAAGTTACTTGTGTTGCATGCGCTGTGCAAAGAAATGTTTGAAAAATTGAGATAAGCTTCTATTTCTTATAAAGACAATTTGAAGTAATGGAACTGGTTTTTATGAATACTTAAATGATATAGCATGTTTGTAAATGTTACTGAGGCAAACATGACACAGTCAGTGCCTAAGTATGAAACTGAGGCATATGCTTCTATCACATCAAACTCAATATCTGAGTAATATACCAATCTCACATATAACATATAACTGCTTTTTATCCAACCAATGAAGATAGATAGATATCTATATCTATCTATCTATCTATCTATCTATCTATCTATCTATCTATCTATCTATCTATCTATGTTGTTAAGTGCACTGAGTTGGTTCAGACTCATTGTGACCCTGTATAGGGTTTCCCAGTAGCAACTGGTGAGCTTGAACCACCAACCTTGCAATTCAAAGCAACTTTTCAGTCCAGTGCATTAACTCGCAGTGCCACACCAGGCTCTCTCCCTTTCTGTGTGTATATATATATATACATGTAAGTATATATGTTTTCTATCTCCACATTGATGCAACAATCCCCAACTTTCAAAACTGTGCTAAAGCTAAAATAATCAATACAATATAGTGTTGGTGTATGAACAGACACACATAGATCTATTGAATAAAACGGACTTAAATTTTAATGAGTCCTTATATGGCACTGCTGGACTGCAAGGTTGATTTGAACCGCACTGTGGGTGTTTCAAACACATGGGCTGATCCTCAGAAAACCTATACAGCATTGCTATGAATCAGATGTGACTCAATGACACTGAACAAGGAGTGACAGGTGGATTCCAGTTGCCCTTTGAGGTTAATACTCCAGTACTTCCCTCTATCACCACACCAGGACTCCGTACATCCATTGTTGTACAGCCAGTTCTTGTTCATAGCAACCCTGTATAAGGTTTCCCAGGAAGGACTGGGGCTTTCAACTGCCAACTTTACAGTTAGCAATTCAATTATCATCCTGCAGTCTCAAACCAGGACTCCATTAGCAAGTGACCATAGTTACTGTTATTGGACATGTGGAAGAACTAGAAGTTTAATTTTAAAATAACTTAAAAAAATAATTTGGGAGTATTTTAAATGTTAAAGCATGTCCTACCACAGAATTCATTCATCCCTATAAGTAGACATTTACCAAAGAAATATCAGAGCTTATATCCACAGTAAGACTTACACATTCAGAGCAGTTTGTTTTTAATAGCAAAAAAGCAGGAAAGTACTTGCACCAACTTGAATTGATAGCTACATTGTTTCATGTTGTTGTAAAGTGCTGTGGAGTCGATTCCGACCCATAGCTACCCTGTATAGGGTTTAGAGGAACAGCTGGTGAGATTGAACTGCCAACTTTGCAGTTCAAATTGCTTTGCCATCTGGTGCATCAACCCACAGCACCACACCAGGACTATGTAACTCCATTTTTACATAGGTATACTCATAAATATTACTCAATAAGCAGAAGAAAGGCATTACTGGTAAATTAAAAACGTGAATAATGAATGTCAAAATCATTCTGCTGAGTGAAAGAAACCACTCTTTCCCCGCAAATAGTAAATGCATATACCTGATCTGAATGTAAGAAGATACACCCCCCAAATAGTAAATGCATATACCTGATCTGAATGTAAGAAGATACACCCCCCAAATAGTAAATGCATATACCTGATATGAATGTAAGAAGATACAAACTAACCTACAGTGACAGCAGATCAGTGGACGCCTGGAGAGGACATTTTTTTGTAGTCATGGAAATGCTATTTATTTTGATAATTATGATGATTTAAAAACTGACTAAATTTTAATACATGTAATATGTGTAGTTTAATTTATTACAAATATAACACCATACTCTTATTGAAGGGAAAAAAAAAAACACCTTGGAGTACATCAAATTTCATATAATTCTTTTGTTTTCACATAGTACAGATTAAGATTTTTGGTCAATGTTTTGACTAATGAAATAGCTTAAATGTAAAGCAGATAAAACAAGCAGTTAAAAATAGTAAAATTAAATAGGTGACATCAGTTACATATGATAAAAAATAGACTGAAATGATAATAACTAAAAGTAAGTGAAATTAAGGTATTTGTCCGTAAATTATTAAATGACAGAAAATTCAATAAAACATACTTGAAATTATCAGTTGGACAAATTTAAATGACAATATAAATGTTTCATTGAGTTGAAAATAGTAAATTGCTTATTGTTTTTGGTTCACGCCAATGCTTCAGAATCATCTGTGATAAATATAACCTAGTTTTAAAAGTCTATATGCAAAAATCTCACCCCAGTAATTTGTAATGAGCAGGTCTGTGATAAGACCTTTGAGATCTCTACTCTTTTGAAACTCTGCAGAGGATGCTAATACAAAAATAGACGTGAGTTTATGACATCACAGTTATGAAATACTGTTGGAAATTTCAAACAGATAAGTGACATATTCAAATATGCTTTCCACAATGCAATTTTAATTTAATTGTAAACATTAAAATGAAGTGAATAAAGAAGAAATTAAGAAGATAATAAGTTAATAATATAAAATCATCTATGCTAATATTCTATTTGTTGGCATCAATAAATAGATATGTTTACTTTGCATCTCATATTATAATAATTATGTATAGTTAGTTCTTAAAAAACAAAATTCAAACAAACAAAAAAAAAACCTAATTGTTGGCTTTTAAGACTATGAAATTGCCACATCAGTAATATTACTTCTGCATATAAGGATTAGACAATTGAACAATACAAGATGTCTGTTCTTCATCTGCTGCCTAAATTTAACTTGAAATGTGATATCCAGAACTATTTACTGTATTTGTACATTTAACAAAAATAAATTCATTTTATGTTTGGTTGGTTGGTTATGTTCTGTGGAGTCAGTTCCAACTCTTAGCAACCGAGGCGATAAATCTTTACAGAAGCAGAAAACCTCATTTTTCTGCTGGGGAACTGTTGGGAGTGGAGATCTAAACCAAAGGTCTCAGACTTGGGGGCAGTTTAACTGAAGGATTGCAACTAAACCATTGTGGTCCTGAAAATCTGGCTGCTCCCAAGTCAGGTTGACCCTTGAGAAACTTGCAAAGCCTGCCTCAGGGAACAAGGAATTTGCAAAGTCTTTCCTTGTATGCAGCCATCCCCTTCAGTTTAGCCTGCAGAAACATCTAGCTGACTTATCTCTATTTCCCTAGCAACTACATTCTTCAGATAAAGTCCTCCTTATTGTTTGCATCAATAACAACTGACGTGTTTGCACTCTTTTCCCTGCCCCCAGCACTCTCCCCAGCACATTTGTTATATGTGTATATAATAAATATGCTGAATCTAGGTCTGAGTCACAGTATTTCCATCAAAATGCTGTGTCCCACCTGGTCCCAACTTTACTTATTTCATTTTGTGTCTTGTGGTTTCCTTTTTTTTCCTAATCCCCAGAGCCCCTACTCGGGTTTAATCTCTCCCTCTGGGTCATGGAGTATAGCCACTAGCTGGACATGACAGGGAACTGCTGGTAGTTTCGAACTGCTGAGGTTAGCAGCCCAATTCATAATCACTATGCTACATTCATTTTATGCTAGTCTATAATTACACTTTCAAATGGTGAAAAATAGACTTATATGATGAGTCAGTTTTTTAGATATTATGTTACAGACACACTTTATGGAGATAATGAGATTTAAATTAATTCTTGATTCAAACTTATTGTTGTTGTTATGTGCCATTAAGTTGGTTCAACACATAACAACCCTGTATAAGGTTTCCTAGAAGCCGCTGATGGGTTTGAATCTCCAACCTTGTGGTACAAAATGACCTTGCAGTCCAGTGCATTATCGGGCAGCACCACACCAGGGACAATTCCATATTGTGTTGGATTTAAATTAAGGGCTATTCTACCCAGGTTTGTAATGAAATCAGTGAATGATACAGGCTTTTTTTTTTTTTTTTTTTAACTTCTAAACAAATCTTTCCTTTACATTTGGTGGTGATGATGGTGGCGTTCCGTGGAGTCGTTTCCAACTCACAGCTACCCTGTAAAAGGTTTTCAGAGGCTATAAATCTTTACTGCTAAACAGCAGTAGTTTTCAACAGCTGACCTTGAGTTTAGAACCCCGACTTGTAACCACTATGGTACCAGAGCTCTTTCCATCACATATATACAAAATAAAACACATTTAGATTTTTTTTTTCAGTTCAATATATTAATAAGTAGAATTTTCAAGACAAAATTCATAAATAGTTTGTATTTGATTGTTGTTCTTATTGTTAAGTGCCACCAAGTCCGTTCCGACTCATAGTGACCCTATATAGTATTTCCGAGGAGTGGCTAATAAGCTTGAACTACCAACCTTGCAATTCAAATCACCTTTTCAGTTTAGCACTTTAACCGGCAGTGCCACACTGAAATTAGAGAATTACCTAATCACATGAATAAATAGATGATAAATAAATAGGTAGATACATAAATAGATAAGCAGACGCTGGATAAAACAACATGTTCTTAAAGAAGTAACTCATAGCCCATTTTTTTATTTATATTGATTTAACCTAATTAACCCAAAGAGAAAAAACAGCTGTAACTAATAAGTATATACTTAAGCTAAATGACTTGTTGTTGTTTTTAAGTGCCATGGAGTCGGTTCCGACTCATAGCGACCCTGTACAGGGTTTCCGAGGCTGTAAATCTTTACGGGAGGAGAAAGCCTCATCTTTCTCCCGCGGAACAGCAGGTAGTTTCAAACTGCCGATTCGTAACCACTATGCTACCAGAGCTCCTTAAAAAAAAACAAAAACAAAAAAAAACACCACTTTAAACTTACATAAATTGAGAAATTCAAGTAGACCAAGAACATATGGATTACATCTCAATGTAAAAAAAAACAAAAATCCTCACCACTGAACCAATAAAAAAATATTCTTATCAATAGAGAAAAGATAGAAGTTGTCAAGGACTTCATTCTTCTTGGATCAACTATCAACACTCATGGAAACAGCAGTCAAGAAATCAAATGATGTATTGCATTAAGCAAATCTGCTGCACAAGACTTTTTTAAAATGTTGAAGAGCAAAGATGTCAGCTTGAGGACTAAGGTGAGCCTGACCTAAGCCATGGTATTTTCAATAACCTCATATGCATGTGAAGGCTGGACAGTGAATAAGGAACACCAAGGAAGAATTGATGCTTTTGAGTTATGGTGTTGGAAGAGAATACTGAAAGTGCCATCGGCTCCCAAAAGAACCAATAGATCCATTTTGGAAGAAGTGCAGCCAGAATGCTCCTTGGAGGCCAAGCTGGCCAAACTTCATTTCTCATACTTCAGACATTTTGTCAGGAGGGACCAGTCCCTGGAGAAGGCTATCATGTTTGGTAAGGTGGAGGGTCAGAGAAAAAGAGGAAGACCCCCCCAACGAGATGGATTGGCCAGTGGCAGCATTGATGGACTCAAGCATGGCAACAGTAGTGAGGTTGGCCCCGGATCAGGCAGTGTTTCATTCTGCTGTGCATAAAGTCACTATGGGTCGGTACCGACTCAATGGTACCTAACAACAACAACAGTAACATATGGGCATAATTAGCTTTTTTCTTGCATCATTGGTATTTGATGTGCTGTGATTTCTACATTCATTATCAGTAGTAAACAATATAGAGGAAGATGTGACCTAAGAGAAATTGTGTGTCAGGATGAAATGTCACTATACAATCTCTGAATGAATAATTGTGTCCATGTTGACAATAAGTATACCTCATGATGCAATGGTTCGGTGCTTGACTGCTAATTGAAAAGTCAGCTGTTCAAACCCATCCATTAGTTCTGTAGGAGAAAAGACCTGGTGATCATCTCCTCGAAAGTTTATGGCCTAGGTAACCCTATGAGGCACTTTGTTCTATACTGTTGTACAGGGTTGCCATAAGTCACATTGACTTTATAGCACACAACAACTTGCTGACAATACTTGCATTTTTTCATAATTTCTATTTGATTATGCCACTTACTTAGTACTTGTGTGGCGCTGTGGGCTAACATGTCAGACTGTAAAGTCGTTTGAACTGCAAGGTTGGTGGTTCAAGCTCACCAGCTGCTCCTTGGAGACCTTATACAGGTTCACTATGGGTCAGAATCGACTCGACAGCACTTAACAACAACCAAAGAAAACTACTTCAGCCCTGACTTTATTCTTATATTAGAGCTAAAGAGCTCTAAGTGCCTAACCTTTTTAATACCCTCATTATTTCTGGTCTTTCTATGGTGAACTTGAGACTGTTAGTGTTTTTAATCAGTTTTCTTCTTACTTAGATGTTTTTGTTATTGTTAAGTACTGCCAAGTTGGTTCTGACTCATAGCAACCCTGTGTAGGATTTCCAAGGAATAGCTAGTGGTTTGAGCCAATAACTTTACAGTTAGCAGTCCAGTGCTTACCCTACACCAATTACTTCCTCAGTCATATTGCCCCAGCCTATGAACACAACTGGTCATAAAAATATTATTAAAAGTGTAAACCATTTCCCTCTTATCAGCACATAAAGCATGACAAGATACTTTTTAGAATTGTTTCCCCAATCATCAGTGGGGTTCAATTAACCTGATATGCAATTAAATAGGAAAAAAAAGAATTTAAAATATCCACATAGAATTCTGGCCAAATCTGGCTCTTTGCCTCCAATGTAGGGTTGAGTAAGAAATATGGCAGTGAGCCAATATGCCCTTCTTCCAAAATAAGTCACAATAGAATTTGCTGAATTGAAATAGAACATTAGGAATTTAGTTTGGCACTCTGTACTTTCAACCAGTACTATATTTGTGGCATGATTCACTGGGCCAACCGCCCAGAGAAGCTATGTCTGGGTGCCCAGTTTTGAAATATGGAGAAGAGTTCACGACCACCATGCTTTGTACATTCAAATTTCTGAAAATTATATTTCTCTATTTAAAAAGGCTGTGAGATAGCCAGATGTGTGTATTGGGAAAAATCAACCATTTTGTGAAAAGGCTTTTGTGTACAATTTCTAAAAACTCATTGCTATCACTTGAATTGGCTACACATTGCTTTGTGGCAGAGTAATTTCTATATTTCTGTAGTTGGGTATAAAGGTTTAGCATTCAAATTTCATTCAGATATTTTACAAATATATCATCAGTGATATTGTGTTTTATTAAATATGCTGTTAGGGAAACTATTTGGCATACTGGAAAGACCATGAACTTGGTGTCAGAGAAATCTGGGTATGAATTCAAACACTTTCACACATTCAGTAGGAAAGCATGGGCAAATTCATTAACTGAATTTCCCAACATTTAGTTTTCTAAACATCTGTAAAATTTTCTTATTGACTCATAGTAAGTAGAACGTGAAATCGCTTAAGCAAACTTTGACAGCAACTTTCATATGAGATGATTGTTGTTGCATGTCATGGACTGATAGAGATACTATAGAGTTTTCTAGGCTATATTTCTGGGAGAGCAGAACGCCAGGTCCCGGTCTTATTCCCTTTGGAGAGGCTGTTGGACATGCAAGTCACTGACATTTTTGCTAGTGGCAAAGCATACAACCATTCTACCAGCAGAACTCATGTTTATGGAGTAGTGGTTTCAATTCTTCCTTGTTTTCCAGGTAAAGAAATTACCTGGAATAATCTCTACATGGTCAAAATCAAGAGAAGTATCCAAGTCCTTATGCAAACCTGGGCAATATGACCTTTAACCTCACAGCCCAAACCAAACCCATACCCACTGACTTGATTCTAACTCATCATAATTCTCCATGTCAGAGATGTAATTTCCTCATTGAATTTCAAGACTGCAGACA
>NW_006408540.1:7141365-7142087 GCF_000296735.1 Chrysochloris asiatica
GCACTGTTGGTTAATGCGTCAGACTGCAAAGTCATTTGAACTGCAAGGTCTGTGGTTCAAGCTCACCAGCTGTTCCTTGGAAACCCTATATAGGGTCGCTATGGGTCGGAATCGACTTGAAGACACTTAACAACAACAACAACAGCAATATATAGAGAAATAGGAATATTTCTTTTATTATTATTTTCCTTTCCTGTTCTTCAGCATCTTCTTAATCATCATCATTATTGTGATCATTGAAATCACTGTATTATAATTGATGCCATCATTAGAATTCATTATCATGGTGTCAGTCATTGTTATTAGAATTAAAAGCACAAGTTCTAAAACCTAGAACTTGTTTATATGGTAACCCTATATATAGCTTCTTGGTATCATAAACTAGGCCAAGTCACAACTATTCTAAATCTCTGTATTCTCATTTTCATATTGTGGATATTATTTTTATCTTCATCATAATATCATCGTTAAGTTTAATCAAACATATTTGAGTATAATATATAACACAATGTATAGATACAAAACATTCAGTGTTCCCATATTCTGTTCAAACAACTGCCTCTTGGTTCAGGTACAGATTCCTCATGAGTATAATTAATTGTTCCATAATACTCATACTTCGCAATCTTGTCCATAGCTTGTCATGATCCACATAATCAAAAGCCTTTGCATAGTCAATAAAGCACAGGTAAACATCTTTCTGATATTCTCTGCTTTCAGCC
>NW_006408540.1:7143972-7151433 GCF_000296735.1 Chrysochloris asiatica
ATATGGCCAAACATCATCTCTCATACTTCGAACATATTGTTAGGAAGGACCAGTCATTGGAGAGGGATATCATGTTTGGTAATGTGGAGGGTCAAAGAAAAAAAGGAAGACCCTCAGTGAGACGGATTGGCGAAGTGGTAGCATCAGTGGACTCAAGTGTGGAAACAGTAGTGAGGTTGGCTCAGGATCAGGCAGTGTTTCGTTCTGTTGTGAATAAAGTCTCTATGAGTTGGTACCGACTTGATGGCCCCTAACAACAACAAATAGATGCAAATGCACTCCTGGTGTGGTACTGTTGGATAAGCACTGAACTGATGATAAGGTTGGTAATTCAAACTCACCAGCAGCTGCTTGGAAATCATATATAGGGTTGTTATGAGTCAAAACTGAATTAATGACATATAACAAAAATAGTATATATATAATAATAGATGTAGATATATGATTATTGTAAAGGATGATTAACGACAACAATTTAAATGATTGTTGATTAGTTGACTGAGGACTCCCAGAAATTAGCTTTCTTAGTGGATGACCAAAAATGACAGCTTTTATTATATTCCTTTTAATTTAAATTACCATTGACTACATAAATCAAAATTCATCAAATTCAATTCAGTATTTTTATTTAAAATGTACTAGGGGAGGCTTCCGGAGTCCTGGTATGGTGCTGTGGGCTAATGCGTCAGACTGCAAAGTTGTTTGAACTACAAGGTCGGTGGTTCAAGCTCACCAGTTTCTCCTTGAAAACCCTATACAGGGTTGCTATGGGCCACAATGGACTCCATGTCACTTTAACAACAATAAAAACAACAAGGGAGACTTCTGATTGAGGCAGCAGAGCAGAGTCAGGTAGGTCGTGAGGAACTAAAAACCAGAGATGTGCTCTCACAAAACAGCACCAGAGCTCTGGATCTAGCATAAAGGTTTGGTCATCAGATTCCCACAACTGCTAGTGGAAAAATCACAGAATAAAGGAAAACATTCCTTTTTAGAAATTGGGACAGGACTTCCTCTGTGGCCATCCCAGGCACAAGTCAGAGGGCGGGACTACAGACAGACCAGCACAGGGAACCTGCTTGCAAAAAGCAGCAAAGCGACATTTATAGAAGGAGTTGTGGAGGGATCCTACACATTTTTTTTTTCCCTCCTCTTCCCTATCATGTCCTCTTTGCCCAGCCCAGACACCTTCAAGTGGGTGGGTGGGTGGGTACCCCCCAATAAGTACACCATTGAAATCTCAGCTTTCCCACGGCACAGAGAAAGAGCTCCATCAGTCCAAGGGCAAAACATTTGGATGCTGCTTTTGACTCTGCCTGTGGGTCCCAGCCCTAAAGTTACCTTGTGTGGAACAATTAACCCCTGTCTATTCAGAAAGAAAAAAAAAAAAGCAAGTTTGGCCTGACAGACAAACCATATGAACAATCTGTAAAACCTCAACATAAAAAGACACAACTATTTCAAGAATTACACACAGATACTTAACTAACCTTCAGAGACAAAAATAGTAAACAATCTTTCTCCGACTTACTTCTCAGTATTTATCTGTATACCTCTATGGTGGTAACTGGGCAAGGGGCCTGAGCAGGTGGACACCCCAACCCACTACTGAAGGATTCTACAGTGCATACACACAATTTTATTTTTGTTTCAAAGTGGAGGTTCTTGTCTCTGTTTTTATTTTGCTTCCACTTTTGAGCTTTTGATCACACATTTTTCCTGGAGGTGGGAGCTTTTTCTCCTTACATTACCCAAGAAGAGACAGCAATCATGGCCATATAGCCAAGCTACAAGCACACCCCATATTATCCACCATTGAGACAAGAGCCAATAACAGCTGCTAAACATTACATGTGAAAAAGGAAGCCTATCTTCTAATCATATCCACCAGGAGACATCCAATAAGCTTAATTTCACAACAACAAGCATCCATTGAAGCATTAAAAAACCCACATAACTACTAGAAATGACAAACAAAAGATTTCAAATACAACAAACAATCTCAAAACATGTCCCAAAACAGAAAAGAATAACTGAGACAAATGCGCTGCAGACAGACAAAGGCTCCCCAAATGAGGAAGAGCAGGTTTTAGATTTGCCTGAGAACCAATTCAGAAGAATGATATGGAAACAAATTAAATTGCTCAGAGAAGGGGTGGAAGAAAACAAGGAAGAAGTCAAGAAAGTACTACAAGAGCAATCAAACAAGATTGATACAGCATTGGAAACAATTCAAAAGCTGCAAAAAGAGGTCCAGACGGTTAATAATAAAATATTAGAAATGGATAATACACTGAAAGGAGAAAGGATCAGTATAGAAGAGATGGAAGCCAGAACTAGTGAGCTGGAAGACAAATCTCTCAATACTGCAAAGATAGAAGAGGAAACAGAAAAAAAGATAAAAAAATCTGAACAGAGTCTAAGATTCATGCTGGGTAACATAAAGGGGAACAACTTAAGAATTATTGGCATTCCAGAACAGTAAGAATCAAAGAAGTCCACAGAGGAGATAGTTGAAGAGCTTCTGGAAGAAAATTTCCCTAACATATTGATAGATGAGAAGTTAAACATTCAAGAAGCCGAACATACCCCAGGAAGGATAGATCCCAAAAGAAAATCACCAAGACAATAATCAAGCTCTCCAAAATCAAAGATGAGACAATTCTAAAAGCGGCCAGGGAGAATAGAAGTGTTACTTACAAAGGCAAGCAAATCAGATTAAGCTCTGACTATTCAGCAGAAACCATGCAGGAAAGAAGGAAATGGAGAGACATATACAAAACCCTAAAAGAAAACAACTGCCAACCAGGAATCATCTATCCAGCAAAACTATCAATCAAATACGATGGTGCAATCAAAACATTCCAGGATAAAAAGAACCTAAGAGATTTTATCAAAACAAATCCAGCACTTCAAAACATCCTAAAGGGAGTTCTTTGGAGTGAAAACCAACAAGAACAGACAACAACCAGAAACTGAAAGGTGTGGCAAAACCACCTGCAACTTAGGCGACAGATAACAGAGTCCAGAACAGAACAAAACTACAACAATGAATTCAAAGGAGCAGGAAGGTCAACTGAAGATCAAAATTATATCAATGTCAGGGCAGGGGTAGGTAGAATCTCCACTGAATGATTTCCAATCTCTTGGGACCAGGCTGGCGAAAGGAAATGGGGATGGTACTCTTGTGGTACAATGGTGAATAATTTCCATCAGGACTGACTATGAGAGTCAGGAATGTAGAGGTGGATGTTTTATGACAAAAGGAGGGAAGTGATTGATTTTTCAGCCCAGGAGCAGAGATCCCTGGGACCATCAAGTAAGACGAATGGAGAGCGTGACTCTACCCAGAGAGGCAGTAGGGCTAGGCATGGAGACAGAGATGATGACGTGGACAGATGGAGTGGCTGGGGACATGGGACTCAGGGAGGGAGAGGGGCTGTGTGCTGATAGCCTGGCGGGGGAGGGGCCTGTGGGGTGCATCCTTTGGTTATTTGATGATGCATGGAGGGGACTGGAATCATTGCAATGAAATGAAATACAATAGGATGAATGTGAAGCTAATATTCTCCCATGTAAAACCACATAATTCACAATAAAAAACTTTAAAAAATAAAAATAAAAGAAAGATACCCCCCCCAATATATATATATGAGTTGTAGATGCAAATTTCTGTTTTATTTCAAATATATTATATTCAAATAGAAAATAAGGATAAGAAATAAAGCAGAAGTGTTCTCTTTGAAACTGTTTCTACAGTCGAATGCCACATATTATATTTATATATTCAAAAAATAAAATGTACTAGAGCCCAAAAGAGTTGGGTTAAAGTTTTCACATCATTACTAATTAATCACATAATCAAATATAAAAGTTGTAAATAATCTAAACCTCAAATTCCTTATCAAAACTTTTCAAATGACAAATAGATGCTTGCCTATTTTTATCTTGGATTGGTACAGATGACTAAATCATATTAATAACAAAATGCTAATTGAAATCACATAGCAAGATAAAATTATTAAGAATGTTAATCCATTCCAGTGGATACTCACTTGACCAAATTTATATTTTTGGAGGGCGGGGAATGGAAAGATGAATAGAAATGTCTCTTGATCAAATTATACAATTAATAAGTATGATTGATTAGGACATATTGTTATTCTTAAATGCCATTGCATAACTCCAACTCACAAGTTTGGTGTTATTAAGTGCCATGGAGTCAATTCTATGTCATGGTGATCCTGTATAGGGTTTCCAAGGAGCTAATGGTGGTTTTGAATTGCCAACCTTGTGGTTGAAACCAACCTTGCAGTCCAGTGCATTATTCTGTAGTGCCACACCAGGACTACAAATAACCTGGATATGTATGGTTATAGGTGATAATCTTACATATAATAGATCCAAAGCTTTCTCAGTCTTTTATCATCCTCATAACTGTAGGATAGATGAGGTCATTGTTGCAGCCACTCCATCAATCCATTTCATTCATTGAGCATCTCCCTTTTTTGCAATGATTGACCTTCTACTCTACCAAGCATGCTGTCTTTCTCCAGAAATGGATCTCTCCTGATGCTTGTCCAAAGTTATACAAAATCTCTCAACGTTGCTTCTCAGGAGCATTTTAGCTGTACTTTTTCCAAGACTGATTTGTTTCTTTTTTGACAGTGCACTGCATATGTAATATTTTCACTAGCACCACAACTTGAGTAAATCAATTCTTCTTTGACCTTTCTTTTTAATTTTTCAGTTTTCACATGGATGTGAGGTGATTAAAAATACTATTAAGTATGGTGTTGTTAGTGCTAGATTCTATTCAGTTGATATCAACTCATAGTGACCTTATGTGACAGAACAGAATTACCCCAAAGGGCTTTCTAGGGTGAAATTTTCACAGGAAGGAGCCTATTGGTTAGGTTTTGGCTCCTAACCAAAATGTCAGCAGTTCAAACCTATCAGCAGAGGAAAGATTAAGGTGACTGACTGCTCTCCAAAAGATTTACAGACAGTCTCAGAAACCTTATATGAAATCAGAATTGATTCCTTGGCAGTGAGGTTTTGTTTTGTTTTTAAATCTTTACAGAAGCAGATCTCCAGACTTTCTGCCTTAGAAACACTGGGTAGGTTCATGTCACCAATATTTTGGTTAATATCTGAGTACCATTGAGCCCTTAGGGTTCCTTTTTAAGGCCAAAATTGTTATTTTACTTATTTATTTTTTTATACCAATAGAAATATCAGCCTAAATTGTACTGAAAATATCAGTAGTCTGGCAACTGATTGATCAGAAAATCATCTAGGAGGAAGAACAATAATATCTTTGCATATAAATAGGTGAACTATTAATGTTAATAATTAGAATTCAAGAAGCACAATAAACTAGTGGATGGAAGAATGCACTTCTTTTATTATAAAAAGTATTTAGTCTTCATTTATGCAAATTGTCCTAATGAGGACAGCACTGATTGAGTATTTTGACCCTTTGTACATTACTTCTTTCCAAGGCAAACTTTTACTTTGCTGTCTTTCTCATTAAGCTTCTTTTTAAAATTGATTCATATTCAGAACTGAAGATGAAGAAACCTGGGCATTCATTTAGATGATTAATTAGGAAGAAAGAATTTTATTCAGTATAAAAAAAAAGATACACAATCTTATCAGACACTCAACATTGGCTGAGAATGTGATGTGATTCCCAGAAATATGATTCTTTTTCCTGAGGATGATGGAGTTACTATCATGATTAGTTGTCTACTAGCTGAAATGGCTTTACTGTGCTTTCGTGCTTGTGGCACTGGCTTACAAGTACTCCGTTTAATTTAAAGGGAAAAAAATGTATTAACATTGATGGAATAAACAATTTCTAATTCAGAATCTGATATGTAGCTGCATTACGCTTTAATCTTAAATGTGTTTTCAGGTGCAAAGGTTAATAGGCTAGAATTTAGAAATATATTCCTTATTGTGTTTTATTGTTTTTTTTTTCCCTCATGTACAACTTTTCTAATGTACTTCAATCATGTGATAAACTGAAAAAACCAAAGCCATTGACGTCAGATGGTTCCAACTCATAGCAACTCTATATAAGGTTTCCTTGACTGAAAAAAAAATTATGGCAGCAGACAGCCTCTTCCTTCTGAGTAACCACTTTTATTGTCATCCATTAAATAAGTAATATAGTCCTGGATTCCTGATGTGGAGTTGTAGAATAAGCACTAGATTGTTAACTATAAGGTCGGTGGTTCTAACACATTAACCTCTCCTTGGAAATCTTACACAGGGTCACTATGAGTCAGAACCAACTCACTAGTATTTCATAATAACAGCAACATAGTCCTACTTAGTGATTCATGATATTTTAAAAACTTTTTATTGTGAATCGAGTGAAGGTTTACAGAGTACATCGTTTTAAATTCAACAAATTCTATACTTTGTTTCATTTCAATGATTGCAATCCCCTCCATGTACCATCAGTTTACATTATTTATCTGTATTCCCTGAAACTTTTGCATGCCTATCTACCTGTGTCTTCTCCTACTTTCATTGCTATTCTTTGAACTTAGCTCTTGTTGTATATTGCCTTACCCATTACCCAAGTTACCCTAGTTAACGTGTGTCTAGCTCTGGTAGTGTAGTGGTTACGAATCGGACTGCTAACTTCAGGGTCAGCAGTTCGAAACTACCAGCTGTTCTGCGGGAGAACGATGAAGCTTTCTACTCCCGCAAAGATTTACAGCCTCGGAAACCCAGGGTCGCTGAGTCGGAACCGACTCCATGGCATATAACAACAACAACACCTTCTAGCCAGTGAATCATTTTCCTTCCCTCCCACCTCTGAGACCCACCACAGAATAATACTTTTAGTATGAAAGGCTTTTTATGAATTTTTACAATAGTGGTCTCATAACATACTTGTTCTTTTGTGACTGACTACCTTAATTGAGCATAATGTCTTCTCTGTTCCACCATGTTATGAGGCTTTTTGCAGATTCATCATTACTCAATTTTGCATAGTATTCTTTTGTGTGTTTTTATCAAAGTTGGTTTAATCTTTTTGTTATTGTTAACAGTGCTGCACTGAACATAGGTATTGTTGCTAAGTGCCATCAAGTCTGTTCTGACCCATAGCGACACTGTATAAGGTTTCTGAGAGCAGCTGGTGAGCTTGAACCACAGACCTTGTGATTCAAACAGACTTTGCAGTACAAAGCATTAACTGACAGCACCACACCAGGACTCTCTATATATTTATGTCATGGTTCTTATTTCTTGAGGATATATACCAAGTAAAGGGTTTGCAGGTCATATAGTACTTCTGTTTCTAACTTTTTGATAAAAGAGTCCATGCATTTTCCAGAGTGGTTGTGAATTTCTACAACTTAAAAGACAAATTAGCAGCTCTACTTGTAGCCACTATGCTACTTTGTTGTTGTTGTTAAGTGCCATCGAGTCGGGTCCGAC
>NW_006408540.1:7151566-7158914 GCF_000296735.1 Chrysochloris asiatica
CCGATTCGTAACCACTACGCTACCAGAGCTAGAGCTCCTTTATTATGCCATTATTGTTGTTAAGTGCCATCAAGTTGGTTCCAACCCATAGTGACCCTGCACATGGTTTCCAAGTAGCAGCTGGTGAGCTTGAATTGCAAACCTTGTAGTTTAAATGGCTTTGCAGTCTGGCACATTAACCCACAGCACCACACCAGGACTCCATATTATGCCATAGTAAACAAAAAAAAATTGAAGAAATATCTTAAAATTCAATGGCATCTGTGATAGGTTAATAACAACAAATGGATCTTGGCTAAAAGCAGAGACCACCAGAAATATGTTTACCTGTGCTTTATTCATTAGTCAAATGTTTTCTACTATGTGTGAGCAATTCTCAAGATGGTCCATCTTCAAAAATAAAAGACCCAGGAGATTGCTAGACATCAACAGGGGCCCAAGTTCATCATATATGTAAACAGGATGAATTGGGGGACAGGAAGGAAGAAACCCATTCACTAGGAACTTTAAATAAGAATATAGTCATTAAGGTCATAGGCCCTGTCCAGGGAAAATTGTGAACCCCATATTACTTAAATCAATGAGGAAGGCTGTGGGCAAGGAACATTTGGAACTAAGGTATACATTCTTTGCAAACCTGCCGCATCATGTCTGCCCATTTTTACTGGGTTGGGAGGTAAAGAAAATTTCACTCTCACTAAAAGGAGTACAGATTGGATTTCTTGAGCATTTGTCAGTAAGCACTTGTGATAACTCATGCACAATGTTTCTTACATATGTGGATCATAACAATCTAGAGACAATGTTGAAGAAAATGTATATTCCGGAACTCTAAATTGTGCTCATGAGGAACCGGTATATAGACCAAGAGGCTGTCATTTGGACATAACAAGGGGGCACTGAATGATTTAAAGTCAGGCAAAGTATGTGCAAAGTAGTATTCTTTTGCAATACTTACTCAATTTGTATACTAAGCAAATAATTTGAGAAACTGGGTTATATGAAGAAAGGCATGGCATCAGTACTGGAGGAAGATTGAACAACTTATGGTAGGCAAAGGATACAACATTGCTTGCTGAAAGATAAGAGGACTTAAAATACTTACTTTGTTGTTGTTGTTAAGTGCCGTCGAGTCAGTTCCGACCCATAGCGACCCTGTACAGGGTTTCCGAGGGTGTAAATCTTCACGGGAGTAGAAAGCCTCATCTTTCTCCCGCGGAGCACCTGGTAGTTTTGAACCGCTGACCTTAAGGTTCGCAGCCCGATTCGTAATCACTACGCTACCAGAGCTCCTTACGAAGAACAAAAACCACAGTCTTTTGGATGGGTTGGTGCTGGTGGTGTGCCATGGAGTGGAGTCGGTTCCAACTCATAACAATCCTGCATAGGGTTTCACAGGTTATAAATCTTTACGGGACCAGAACGCCTCATCCTTCTCTGTGGAACTGCTGGTAGGTTCGAACTGCTGACCATAAAGCTAGCAACCGAATAAGGAAAACAAAAATCCTCACCACCAGACCAATGAATAACATCATGATAAATGGAGAAAAGACATCATTTTTCTGGGACCCAAAACTCAAAACACCAAACTGTCTGGTTTTTTTCTGCTTTCTTTCAGTTAGGACTCCACTGTTCACCCTGCAGTTCTGGGTTGGTCAGCATGTCTTTTCAAATGCAAATGTACCAACTCTGAAAGTTCTGGGTGGGGCTCAGGATTCCCCCTAAGGCCCCATTTTCTACAAAGTTTAAAGCAAAAAAGTCTGTTTTTTTTTCCAGACAAATTCTAACTCCCCTTTCGGCAAATCCAATAAACTGAAGACAGGCTTGCAAGCTCTCTGTAATTGTAATTCCCAATATTCCTATCACATATGTATGTCTATTTTACAATAATAGGCAGGAGAAGCCAATAGCCATAAGGAAAACACATAAACCTTTTAAAATTCTCAAGTTCAATCTTTTCTTCTCCCTTGGACTTATCCCATCCACATGCATATGACCCTAGGCCTCTGGATGGGTAGATTCCAGCAGGTCCTGGCCACGGATCAGCTATCTTTTTAATCCAAACTTTTAGAAAACTCATGATTTTGTTTCTCTAGAACCCTACTCGCTCAGTACCATGTCTTAGACAGAGTTTTCTAGAGAAGCAAACCCAGTAAAACATATATGGTGTTCGTATTCATGGTGACCCTATACAAGGTTTCTGAGGCTATAAATCTTTACCAGAGCAGAAAGCCTCATTTTTCTCCCGCAGAACAGCTGGTAGTTTCAAACTGCTGACCTTGAGGTTCAAAGCACGATTCATAACCACTATGCTAAGTATACATATATAGAGAGTTTTGTTGTTGTTGTTATGTGCCGTGGAGTCGGTTCTGACTCATAGTGACCCTGTACAGGATTTCTGAGGCTGTAAAACTTTATGGGAGCAGAAAGCCTCATCTTTCTCCTGTGGAACAGCTGGTAGTTTCGAACTGCTGACTTTGTAGCCCAATTCATAACCACTATGCTATAGAGTTTATTATCAAGGAAAGGCTAACAATCACAGAGTCTTGGGTCCACAGCAGACTAGAGAGAGACTTTCTTGTGTGTCCATTATATTGGGAACAGATGGCACCCCCAAGAAAACATTTCTTCAGTTGATTGGCTGTTCATAGCCACTCTCCATAGATATAACTATGCCTATATTAGGTTTCAGAGTCCTGGTGTGGTGCTGTGAGCTAATGTGTCAGACTGCAAAGTTGTTTGAACTGCAAGGTCAGTGGTTCAAGCTCACCAGCTTCTCATTGGAAACCCTATACAGGGTCACAATGGGTCAGACCACAGTTAACAACAACATATTATGTTTCATCACCATGGGAATAAGCACATCCCAAGTGCTAAACCTCTGAAAATCTTGGCTTAGTCAGGTTGACACAAAACTGTAGCCATTATAGTTGCTATGGGTCAGAGCCAACTTGATCACACCTACCAACAGCAACAACTTCAAGGAACACCAGTTAATATCATTATTTTTCAAATTGCACACCAATCACTAAAGCCAGTGAAGATGAAATTGAATTCTACCAACTGCTTGCTTCTGAAATTGATCAAACACGCAGTCAAGATGCACTGGTAATGACTGGTAAGTTGAATGTAAAAGTTGGAAAAAAAGAGGAAGGATCAGTATTTGGAAAATATGGTCTTGGTGATAGGAATGATTCATGAAGATCACATTAATTGAAAATTGCAAGACCAATGATATTTTACTCATTGCAAAAAAAGGGAAGGATTCTGAGGGGAAATTTCCACTTGAAAGGACAAGCAGACCAGCCTGGAGCAACCAGAAGAACAGAAGATATTTCTTGAAAGAAAGACTGACAGGAAAAATACAAAACAATACAGGCAGATCAACTGATTTCAACAAGAACAATGATTACTACAAGAACAAACAAGTGGAATGCCCAGGAGACATCAAGGCAAGTGGTCGGGTCCCCTCAGGGCAAACCTCCTTCTAAGACTAAGACCCAATGGGAATACACGCTCTGATTGGTGACCACATTTGTCACCCATAAGGAGAAGTGAGGGAAAAGCAGCAATGTGAAAAGCAGCAATGAAGCTGTGAGCTAAGCCCTACAATGTTCAATAGACTCTGGTGAACCCAGCTGGAGACCTGGCTGGCAAGCAATGAGACAAGATCTGGGGACTCTTGGATCCAGAGTCAGGGACATAGCCACAGAGGACTAGAGTAGAGAGTGAAGCATCCAGTTGATAAGAATAGAGGGCACATGCATAAGTACACCCACACTTGCAGATAATACCCACTTGACTTGGCTTCAATGTCTGGATGATCAGAGCTCAACCAGAAGAAGAAAGAAGAGGAAAAAAAAGAATAATCTGATAAAATTTGATGAACTTGACCTACACCTATGGAAGCAGTAGCCCAAAAGAGTGAACAAATCTTCACAGCAAGGATCATTCTCACCCTCTCCACACACAGAGAGGATAGTGATGGACAACTTGGACATTGGCTACCCAGAATGGAGGGGGAGGCTACAGAGGCAAGAAGTGACTGGCTTACAAGCTTTCAAGAGGGAACCTAGATCCAGAGGGTGTGGAGAAAGGTAGAATCTCCACTGAGTAGTATCCAATCAATCTAGGTGGAGCCGAGGAAAGGAGATGCAGATAGGTTTTTTTGTGATACAATGGTGAATAATTGTTATCAGGACTGGTTGTAAGGGCTAGAAATGTAAAGGTAGATGTTTTATAGCAAAGGGAGGGGAGGGATTAACTTTGCAGTCTAGGAGCAGAGGAGAAGAAAGGAGAAGAAAGGAGATTGGAACCCCACCCAGAGAAGCAGTGATGCCAGAGATGGAGGCAGAGAAGATGACGTGGAGAGATGGAGTGGCTGGGGATTTTGGATTGGTAGAGGGAGAGGGGCTATGTGCTGACGATTGGGGGGCAGGCTTGCAGGGTATACTCTTTGGCTGGTTGATGATGCATGTAGGGGATTGTAACCATGGCAAGGAAATGTTATACAATGGGATCAATGTGAAGCTAATATTCTCCTATGTAAACTATCACATAACCCACAACAAAGCATTTAAAAAAAGGGGGCAGGGGGAAGCAAAGACTGGTTATAGATCAGAGAGACACAGCAAGACCATCTTGAAATTTCTAAGGCACCTGTGAAGGCAAGAGATCAGTAAGTGGGGCAGAAACATTTCACTTATTTTTCTGCTATTGTTTCCTGTTTTGTTTTATTTTTTCCTTCCAGATTTACCTGTTTGTTTTCCTTCTTTCTTGTGGAAGTAGCAATATGGATTGTACGTTTTCTCTTCTCTGCTTACTGACAGAAGATAGCAACTTCAGCCATATAGTCCAACCACAGCCATACCATTTTAAATCCAACCATTGGGATAGAGTGGATACCAGCTATTACACACTGAATTGATGACAACAACAAACGTCTACTAAATCAAATTAAGTGAACTACACTAACAGCAATCAAAGAATAATGTGTAAGCTCTTCTCTTAATCACACCCAGCAAAAGGAAGTTGATGAGTGTCTAAGAATACAGCAACATACATTTTCTACTTAACACAAATATAACAACACCACAATGTCTCAAAAGCAACAGACTATCTCTGTTCACCTTAAAAAATAAGACAGAGTAGCTTAAATGACCAAGAGGCAGAACTAGAAAATGTGATTTTTTTGTTGTTGTTTTTTTTTTAAGAAAATGTTTTTGAGGAAAAGAAGGTACTGGAACTATCTGAAAATGAGTTCAGGAGAATAATATTTAGGTATCTCCAAACTATTGATGGAAAGGTCAAGGAAAATAAGAAAGAATTCAGAAAAGTGCTACAGGAACAATCAAGCAAAATAGATAAAGATTTGAGACAATACAAAACCTGCAAGCAGAAATTCAGAAGACTAATGCTAACATATCAGAAATGGACAATACACTGAAAGTGCAAAGAACAGATTTGAATTAATGGAAACCAGAATTATTGAGCTGGAAGACAAATCGCTCAATACTACTAACCTAGAAAAACAATCAGAAAAAAATCTGTAGGGAAATTAAAGGCATACAAATAGGCATAGAAGAAGCAAAATTCTATTTTCAGTTCATATGATTCTATACATAGATAATCCCAAAGACTCAGCAAGAAAGTTATTGGAACTCATGAAAGATTCAGGAAAATGGCAGATAATAAGATTAATATACAAAAATCTGTTGGATTGCTCAATACTAGTAAGACAACTCTGAAAAGTAAATTTGGAAAACAATATTATTTACCATAGCCACCTAAAAGTGGAAATACTCAAAAATAAAACTAACTAGAGAAACAAAATACCTTTACAAAGAAACTACAAAACACTAAAAGATATCAAAGAGATTTACAAAAATGGGAAAATATACCAAACTTATCGGAAACCCTATACAAGTTCACTATGGGTCGGAATCGTCTCAACGACACTTCACAACAACAATGGATAGGAACACTTAACATTGTGAAAATATCAATATCACCCAAAGCAATCTATATATATAATGCAATCCTAATCCAGACTCTAATATCATTTTTCAAAGAGATAGAAATCATTGTCATGAACTTAAACCACTGACTTTGCAGTTCAAATGGCTTTGTGGTCTACCTCATTAATCCACAGCATCACACCACTTGGTATATATCAAGAAATCTGAGCCCAGACACTGGTTGATATATGCACACTGATGCTCACCACAGAATTAATCACAGTAGAAAAAAGATGGAGACAGCCTAAGTGCCAAACAATGAAAGAATGGATAAACAAACATTGGCACATACAAACAATGGAATAATATGTAAAACTGAAGAATAAAAATGAATCTGTAAAACACCTCATAACTTGGAAGAACTTGGAGCACATTATGCTATGTGAAATTAGTCAATCACAAACAGACTGTGATTGTATGAGATCATTATTGTAAAAGCTTAAAAAAGAGTTTCCAGACGAAAAGAAACATTATTTGATGGTTACTAGGGGTGGGAGGGAGTGGCAAGTAACTCACTGGTTAGCAGATCTGTTAGCTCAGCTGACAGGGAGGGCAATGTACAAGAAGAGTGAGAGTGGCAGAAGAATAATATAAATAGATAAAGACACCAGGAGGTATGCATGGGCTAAGGGGATAGATGTAAATAGTGATATATGCACAGCCTTGGAACAAAAATGTTCTGTGTGTAGTAGATACATGAATTAACAACCAGCCTGAATGGATGTGAGTCAGAACCAACTCCACGTCACATAACTACCAACCACCACTGAATGAAAAGGAAGAAAGAGTGAGGTATCTATCTATCTATCTATCTATCTATCTATCTATCTATCTATCTATCTATCTATCTATCTATCTATCATCTATCTATCTATCTTTCTATCTATCCTACAAATCTGAAAGAGAAAAAAAAAGAAACATTCCTTGATGGTTGCCAGGGACAGGAGAGCAGGGAGAGTAGTTCACTGGCTAGAGAATAATCACATATTAACTCAAATGACAGTGAGAGAAATATACAAGAGGAAGGCTGGCAGAAGAATGATGAAAAGATAGCTGAAGATACAGGGAGATATATAAGTACTAAAGGGGATAGAGGTAAATAGTGATATATATACAATCTTGAAACAACAGTGTTCTGCAGGTAGATATATGGTCATACACACACATGCTAAATGGGTATGGGAAGAAAAGTGGAATATATATATATGTGTGTGTGTGTGTGTGTGTGTAGATAGACACACACATATATTACTCCTGGTGTGGCACTGTAGGAAAAGCACTGGACCATAAGGTCTGTTTGAACCACAAGGTTGGTGCTTTAAACCCACAAC
>NW_006408540.1:7159538-7162313 GCF_000296735.1 Chrysochloris asiatica
TCTATCTATACACACACACACACACATATCTATCTATCTATCTATCTATCTATCTATCTATCTATCTATCTATCTATCTATCTATCTATATCTATATCTATATCTATATCTATATATATATATAATCCCACAGATATACAAGAATTTGAAAGAGGATATTGCTACATGAGTATTAACCTGCAAACACAACTATGAATGTGGTAGAGTATACAGCTGGAAAAATGATGAAAACTTCTTAGATATTATCAGCCATCTTAAGGCAAGGAGCTACCAACCCGATGCACAACAGAAAAGAATATTGTCTGGTCCTAAGGTCGGTGGTTCAAGCTCACCAGCTGCTCCTTGGAAACCATAGGGTCGCTATGGGTCGGAATCGACTCCATGGCACTTAACAACAACATCAGGCTTGTAATAATACGCCTCAGAAGTATTATTATGTTTGACCCCTTTGTTGCTGCCACTCTGTCAGCCATCTCATTTAAGGTATTCCTAGTTTTTACTGACTCTCCACGTTACCAAATATGGTGACCTTCTCCAAGACCTGATCCATATTGACAACATATCCAAAGCATGAGAGACAAAGTCTCCCTGTCCTTGCTTCTAAGGTGCATTCTGGTTACACTTCTTCCAAAATAGATTTATTTTGTTTTTCGGGCCGTCCATAGTACTTTCAATTTTCTTTGCCTACTTCATAATTCAAATGAATTGATTTTTCTCCAGTCTTCCTTATTCATTGTCCAAGTTTTACAAGCATATGGGGCCATTTATAATGCGGTGACCTGGGTCAGGTGCACCTTAGACCTCAAACTGACATCTTTGCTCTTTAACACTTTAAAGAGATCTTTTTCAACAGATATATCTAATGCTATAATTAGTTTGATTTCCTGTTTTTAAACTTTTTTTGTTTTTAATTGAGTGAAAGTATACATACAAGATCGTTAGTTTTACGTTCAACAAATAATACACTTTGTTTCATCTCAATGATTGCAACACCCTCTGAGACACTAGTTATCCTGATTCCTTCCTGTGGCTGTTATTTCCATTCCACCAAATCTTCCCAACCCTTCTCACCTTTGTCCTATCTACTGCTTGGCTCAAAGTTTCCAGACCTGAAGGGTGGTCAAAGGCCATCGTCTCAGAGTCTTCCAATCCCTTTCTCACTAGTAAGCCTGTTCTTTTTCTTTCTTGTCTCTTTCTTTTCTTTTTGAGAGTTTTGTTCCACATATTCAGATGTTCTATCCATGACCTTTTAATGTAATCCCTTTCAGAGCAGTTGATAGTGGTAACTGGGCACCATCGAGTTTTTCTGGTGTTAGAGTCATGGAAACTGATGTTGAGATATTTCATTAGTCCATTGGACCAATTGATTCCAAGCATCTTCAACTCCCATAACTCTTTTTGCTTCTGCACATGAAGAGACCAATAGCTGTACTTTAGATGACCACACATGACCTTTTAATATCCCAGATGCTACTTACCAAAGTAGGATATAGAACATTGTCTTTGTCGACTATGTTAAGCCAATTGATCATGGTGTCCCCTGAGACTATCATCCTGAGCCACCAAGAAGATTCATAACAACAACTAAAAATAGCTATTATAAATGAATGGTTAAGCATTCAAATATTAAATGAAAAGTTTGCAGTTTGAACACCTCCCCAAAGCCTCCCAGAAGAGAAGTCTGATGATCTACTTCTAACAAATCTGTCACTGAAAAGCCTGTGGAGTAAAAACACTCTGAAACAGATGGGGTCACCAAGAGTCCAAGTAGATTTGATGGCAACTGGTTTAGTTTTAGCTTTATAGTTATTATATAATACAATTTATTCTTTATAGGAAGTCATGATGTGGCATTGTAAAATCTGTAGTGGACTGCTGACCTCAAGGTTGGTGGTTCAAATCCACCAGCATCTCCCTGGAAAAGTTATACAGGGTCGTTATGAGTCAGAACTGACTTAACAGCATGAAACAACTACAATAACATTCCTTATAATAATACTTTAGGTTTTGTACAAGAAATAAATGTACATTGAATGGTCACCCTCATTCTAGATGTTGAATTTTAACCAGCTTTTATCTGATTTTTATTCTTAGCTCTTATTTTGAAATATGCTGAAGTATCTTGCATATTCTGTCTCATCTTTCTGTTTTAAGATCTTGCTTGAAGATTTTGCATTTATAGAAATTCTATGCCCTACATTTTCCTTTTTTATATTTGTTATTCAATTTTCTTCTACAATAAATACTGCTATCAAATCATCCAATGATATTTTATTTTTCCTCACTTAAAAGTGACAATAGTTTTGGCTAGAAGCCCCACAGATATCTTTTAATAAGTCATATATTTTTACTACATTGTGTCTATTGTCACCCATTTCAGGCTGATTTTCATAGTGATCCTATAAGGACTGTATAGAATTTTTGAGATTACATGAGCAGACATTCACAGAGTAGCTGGTTGACTTGAACCCCTGACTTTAAAATTAATAACCCAAAGCTGGGTTCTATGAAGAAAAACGTGGCATCAAGATTGGAGGAAGACTCATTAAAACCTGCGATATACAGATGATACAACCTGCTTATTGAAAGTGAAGAGGACTTAAAATATTTACTGATGAAGATCAAAGAGTACAGCCTTCGGTATGGATTGCATTTCAATGTAAAGAAAACAAAATTCCTCACCACTGGACCAATAAACAACATTCTTATCAACAGAGAAAAGATAGAAGTTGTCAAGGACTTCATTCTTCTTGGATCAAATAGCAACAGTTATGA
>NW_006408540.1:7162848-7167459 GCF_000296735.1 Chrysochloris asiatica
CATTCTGCTGTACATAAGGTCGCTATGAGTCAGTACCAACTTGATGGCACCTAACAACAATGACAACAACCTAATGCCTAACCCACAGTTCCACCAGGGCATAACATATCCCTATAATGTTTTAAATTCATTTTCATTTTATTAAATATTAATACCAACATGTTTGTTGAAGTGTTGCTACTCATATTGTTGGTGTTAATAATAAGTGTTACACTGTCACATGCATTTTTCTTTAGTGTTCTTATTCAAATTGCTCTCATTTTCTTTTCAATAATTTTTATTTTAGTGCTTTAAAATGTTACTGCTTTGCTATTTTTTTCTCTAAAGACATGTTTTGAATTTATACATTACAAATTCCTTCTGGTCTCTGAGTGGCTCAAATGGTTAAGATCTTGACTATTAACACTAAAGGTTAAGAGTTCAAGTCCACCCAGAGGTTTTTTTAGAAGAAAGGACTTGAGATTAACTTTAAAAAAGTCAGCCATTGAAAATGCTATGGAACACAGATGGTCTCTGAAACACATAGGGTCACCATGAGTCAGAACTGATTCTACACCTTTTTAAAATTTTTTCATTTTCACTTTGAATTTCTTCTTAATAAATCATTGTATTTATATATTGTAAATGATAGTCTACATTGTATTACACTGTTTTCATGAGCAGTCACTCTCATTTCAAATATTTCTTTTATCAAATTAACTGATATATCAAGTGTTGTAATCTCTAATTTTTTTCTTTCTTAAAAAATTGCTTTTATGTATTCCTTAATTTTTTGTACTTTGCTCTAAATGTTGTGGTACTGTTTCCATATGTTTTGTGATTATGCCTTTTTTGGTATTCTTTCATTTATGATAAGGGTGTTTTTATGCCTCATTCTCATTATTATATTGAAAACTTGGAAAGGGTTTAGATGTTGTTGTTAAGTGCCGTCAAGTCGGTTCTGACCCCTAGGTTTTAGGTAGAAGTGATTTTCTTCTAATTTGTATGTATGTGAGCATGTGTGAAAAATGTTGTTGTTCTTTTACAGGGAGAGCAGGGTCAGAATAACTTTTTAAGTTGCATGGATCTCAAGTTTTGTCTTCTACTTTCTGATATATATCAACTATGTTTTATGAAATAGTCTTCTATACCCAGCTTCCCTACTTTTCTCTTGACTCTTAGCTGTTTGTTTCTAATGTCTCTGCCATGATCAATTTGAATTGTACTCTCAGCAGTCTCTTCCTTGTTTGTGATTTTATATTAAAAGGGAGAAGTTTTAGTGCTCAGAATTCTCTAGCTATATATGAAAGTCCATAAATGGAACATTCGGCTGTTAACATAAAGATTGGGGATTTGAACCAACCTAGCAGTCTCATGGAAGGAAAAAAAACTGGTGAACTGCTTCAGTTAAGAGTATAACCAAAAAAAAAAAAAAAAAAAACCGTTTTGCAACAGTTCTGTTCTGTGACACGTAGCATCATCCTGAGCAAAAAAGAACTCTATGTCAACTAGCAAAACATATGACATTATCATGGACTCCCTTGCACTCACTCATTATTGGGCATGTGCAACCCTATTCTAAGGAGTTCTGGTAGTGTGGTGGTTATGAATTGGCCTGCGAACCTCGAGGTCAGCAGTTCGAAACTATCAGCTGTTCTGCGGTGCAAAGATGAGGCTCTCTGCTCCCGTAAAGTTTTACAGCCTCAGAAAACCCTGTACAGGGTCACTATGAGTTGGAACCGACTTGACAGCACATAACAACAACAACAACCCGTTTCTAGTTTCAATTGCTATCCTCAGTTTTAATTGTCATGATTTTTTGTATCTTTTGACTGCAATATAGAGTCTCCCATTTTCAGAACAACCAAAAGCCCAATGTCTCCCTTTGCTTCCAACTCTTATCGTTAAAAATGGTATACTTGTTAGTCCCCATCTACTGATACTTAAAAGCTGACGGGAATAACGTTTCCCTAGTTTTGTGTTTGTGGGCTTATTAATCTAGTTACTCTTTCTTTTTTTCTTATTTTTTAGAGGAAAGGGTTTAAAGGGAATTCACAAATCATGCTGTTGTCAGGATTTTCTCAGAATCCTTCTGTCTGTTGTTGTTGTTTATTTTTAATTACAGTAATTACATTCAACATCAGGAGGGTATTCAATAAATAGAATTACCTAGGTAAATACAAATTCCACTGCCATCAATTGATTCCAACTCACAGGGACCCTGTATAGTGTTTTTAAGACTGAATCTTTGCCAAAGCAGAAATTCTCATCTTTCTTCCACAGAGGAGATGAGGCATATGGTTAGCAGTCCAGAGCTTATCCTAACATGTCACCAGGACTCTGGTCTAAAATTCATAGAAAGTTATCCCAGTTAAATGAACATTTGTGTGATGTTTGATGTGTTAGATATCTCATTCATTAGCTAAAACCAAAGAAAACAAACAGTGCCATAGAGCCATTTCTGACTCATAATGACCCTGTGGACAGAGTAGAACCGCCCTATAGATTTTCCAAGGTTGTAAACTTTTAGAAAAGTTGCCTGCCACATCTTTCTTCTTCACAGGGCTGGTGGGTTTTAATCACTGACCTTTTGGTTCCAGCTGAGTGCTTTAACTGGTATGCTATCAGGGATCGCTCATTCATTAGGTTGTTGTTGTTGTTAGTTGTCATTGAGTAGATACCGACTGATAGTGACTCTATGCACAACAGAATGAAACTCTGGCCGGTCCTGCACCAACCTCACAATCATTGCTACATTTGAGCCCATAGCTGCTGCCACTGTGCCAATCCATCCAGTGGTGTGGCGTTGTAAGGTAACACAAGAGTTGGCTGTTCGAACTCAACAGGCACTCCTTGAAAACCCTATACAGGGTTACTATGAGCCGGAACCAACTTGATGACACTGAACATAACAATAACAATAATTTGCATGTATAATAAACCTATGTATGTATGAATTTGAGCCACAATAGCAATACATTTATTTAGTTAGTTAGTTATTGAGAAGTGAGGGAAACTGACTTCATAGTACCAGTACTGGACTCTGAACCACACATTTGATGGATTGAGCCCACCAGTCACTCCATGGGAGAAAGTGAGGCTTTCTATTCCCACAAAAGTTAAAAAAAGTCTCTGAAATATACACAGTGTTGCTATGAGTCAAAACAGACTCCTTAGCTCTTATCAACAACAGCAATGCTTTCTGACTTACTCTTGTGAAGTATGTTATATTAATATTAAGGAGATACATTTGTGGAAAATGTGGACATTCTCAGTCATATTTATTTGAAATAGTAATGGAAATTTCAGAGAGAAGATAATCTTTATGCAGAATTTTTGTTTCAGTGCCTGTTCAGAAATTACATCCTAAATGCTTCCAGGCAAACCTTTATCCTGGGTCTTAAGAAGACATTGTTATGCTAATAAAAATCAATGTAATATATGATTTTACTCAGAAAAACCTTGTTAAGTGTATCACAGATCTTTATTTAATTTCAGAAAGAAAATATTAAAGAGTAACATTGCACTACTGTAAGAAGAAAGTCCAAGTGTGGCATTGTAGGATAAGCACTGGAATGTTAACCAAAAGGATGGTGGCTAAAACTCATCCATGATTCCTAGGAAACCCTACCCAGGGTTGCTATGAGTCAGAACCAATTGGAAGGCACAAAGCAACAATAACAACTGTTACTAAATGTGAGAATCTCATTATACCATAGTAGAAATTACTTAGAAATTGTAAAAGGAATAAAACATTTTAACAATCAATAAAGAGTGTCATTATTGTTGTTAGGTGTCATCGAGTTGGTTCTGACTCACAGAGACCCTGTGCACAACAGAAGGAAACACAGCCTAGCCCTGCGCCAACCTCACAGTTGTTGCTATGTTTGAGCCCATTGCTGCTGCGACTGTGCCAATTCATCTTGTTGGGGGTCTTCTTCTTTTTCTCTGACTCTCTACTTTAGCAAACATCATATCCTCATCCAGGTATTGGTCCCACTTCATAATATGTCCAAAGCATGAGAGACAAAGTCTGGCTATCCTGACTTCCAAGGAGCATTCTGGCTTTACTTCTTCCAATAAAGATTGGTTTGTTCTTCTGGCAGTCCATGGCACTTTTAATATTCTCCCAGAACACCATAACTCAAATACATCAATTCTTCTATGGTCTTCCTTATTTACTGTCCAACATACATATGAGGCTAAAGAAAATACCATGGCTTGGGTCAGGTGCACCTTAGTCCTCAAACTGACATCTTTACTCTTCAACACTTTACAGAGATCTTGTGCATCAGATTTGCTTGATGCAATACATCCTTTGATTTCTTGACTGCTACTTCCATTACAGTTGATGGTTGATCTAAGCAAAATTAAATTTTGACAATTCCAATCTTTTCTCCATCTATATGGATGTTGTTCATTGGTCAATTGATTATGATTTTTGTTTTCTTAATATTAAAGTGCAACTTATGCTGAAGGCCTTTGATTTTCATCAGTAAGTATTTAACTCTTCTTCACATTCAGTAAATAAGGTTGTATCATGTGTATATTGCAGGTTATTAATGAGTCTTCCTCCAATTCTGATGCCATATTTTTCTTCATATAATCCAATTTCTCAGATTATTTGCTCAG
>NW_006408540.1:7167559-7172451 GCF_000296735.1 Chrysochloris asiatica
GTCCAACATACATATGAGGCTAAAGAAAATACCATGGCTTGGGTCAGGCGCACCTTAGTCCTCGAATTATTATCTTTGCTCTTGAACAGTTTAAAGAGGCACAGCAAATTTGCCTAATGCAATACATCGTTTGATTTCTTAACTGCTGCTTCCATTACAGTTGATGGTTGATCTAAGCAAAATGAAATTTTGACAATTCCAATCTTTTCTCCATCTATATGGATGTTGTTCATTGGTCAATTGATTATGATTTTTATTTTCTTAATATTAAAGTGCAACTTATGCTGAAGGCCTTTGATCTTCATCAGTAAGTATTTCACTCTTCTTCACATTCAGTAAATAAGGTTGTATCATGTGTATATTGCAGGTTATTAATGAATCTTCCTCCAATTCTGATGCCATATTTTTCTTCATATAATCCAATTTCTCAGATTATTTGCTCAGCATACACATTGAATAAGTATGTGAAAGAAGACAACACTTTTATAAGTATGTGAAAGAAGACAACACTGACACACACTTTTCCTAATTGTAAATCATTCAGTGTTCCATTCTGTTTGAACAACTGCCTCTCGGTCTACATACAGGTTCTTCATGAGCACAAGTGTTCTGGAATATTTATTCTTCACAATGTTGTCCATAGCTTCATGATCCACACATTCAAAAGAATTTCATTGTCATTAAAGCAAAGGTAAACATCTTTCTGGTAGTCTCTGCTTTAAGTCAAGATCTGTCTGACATCAGCAATGATATTCTTCATTCAACATCCTTTTCTGAATCCAACTTGAACCCCTGGAAGTTCTCTGTCAGTGTATGTTTGCAGCGGTTTTTGTATTATCTTCAGTAAAATTTTAGTTGCATAAGATATAAATGATATTGTCCAATGACTTCTGCATTCCATTGGGTCACTTCTCTTTGGAATAAGCACAGATATGGATCTCTTCTAGTCCATTGGCCAGGTATAGATGCATAGATGAGTGAGTGCCTCCAGTGTCACATCAGTTTGTTGAAAGATTGCAATTTGTATCCATTAATTTTTGGTGCCTTGTTCTATGCTAATGCCTTCAGTGTACTTTAGACTTCTTTCTTCAATATCATTGGCCCTTAATTTTATGCTCTTAAATAGTTGAACATTGATCATTTCTCTTTGGTCCAGTGACTGTGTATTCCTTCCATCTTCTTTTGATGCTTTATGCCTCATTCAATATTTTGCCCATAGAATCTTTCAGTATAACAAATTGAGGATTGAATTTTTTCTTAAGTTCCATCAGCTTGAGAAATGGTGAGTGTTCTTCCCTTTTGGTTTTCTAACTCAAGGTCTTTAAACATTTCATTATAATATTTGACGTTGTCTTCTTGTGCTGCCCTTTAGAATTTTCTATTCAGCTGTTTTACCTCCTCATTTCTTCCATTTGCTTTAGCATCTTCATGCTGGAGAGCAAGTTTCAGAGTCTTTTCTGGCATCCATTTTGGTCTTTTCCTTCTTTCTTGTTTTCTTAATGACCTTTTGTTGTCTATGTGATGTTCTTGATGCCATCCAACAACTCTTCTGGACTTCAATCTTCAGTGTCGAATGAGTCAAATCTCTACTTGAGATAATCTCTAAATTCAGGTGGGATATGTCCAAGATCATATTTTGACTTTTGTGGAATTTTTTAAATTTTCTTCACCTTCTACCTGAATTTGCAGATGAGCAATTGATTGTTCTACAGTCTACTCCTGTCCTTGTTTTGGCTTATGATATGGAACTTTTCCAACATCTTTTTCCAAAGATGTAGTCAATTTGATTTCTGCGTATTCCATATGTTGTGGTCAATATGTATTGTTATCTTTTATGTTGTTTAAAAAAGGTATTTGCCATGAAGAAACCATTGGTCTTGCAAAATTCTATCATGTGATCACCATCATTATTTCAATAACCAAGGCCTTTTTTCCAACAACTAATCTTTTTTCTTTTTTCTTTTTCATCTTTTACGTTCCAATTACCAGTAATTATCAATGCATCTTGAGTCCATGTTTGATCAATTTCAGACTGATGATGTTGGTATAATTCTTTAATTTCATCATTACAAGCTTTAGTGGTTGGTGTGTAAATTTGAATAATAGTGGTATTAAATGGTTTTCTTTATAGGCATATAGATATTATCCTATCACAGACAGGTTTGTACTTCAAGACAGATCTTGATATGTCCTTTATGATGATGAATTATGATGATTAATGTGATGCCTTCCACTTGAATTTGTCATGTCCAGTATAGTAAACCATGTGATTGTCAGATTCAAAATGTCCAGTATCAGTCTGTTTCAGCTCACCAATGCCTAGGATATTGATGTCTATGCATTCCATTTCATTTTTGACAATATCCAATTTTTCTTGTATAAACTTTGTACATTCCATGTTTTGATTTTTACTGGTTGTTTACAGCTGTTTCTTTTCATTTTGAATTGAGCCCCATCAGCAGATGATGGTCCTAATGGCTTACTCCATTTGCATCATCATGGCCAAGTCTACTTTGAAGTGGAAGTCTTCCTCAGTCATATTTTGAATGTCTTCCAACCTGAAGGGTTCAACTTATGGCACAATAGCTGACAATATTCAGGTGCTCTTCATCTTCTTTCAAAATTCAGTATTCTGGTGATGACAGTGTTCCTCTACTATTCATGTTTTCAATGACTAAATATTCTGAAGTAGTCTGTCTTTCCTTCTTCCTAATCTGTTTTGTCTGAAAGCTCAGCTGAAACCTATCCATGATGGGTAATCTTACTAGTATTTAAAATATACATAGCATAGCTTCCAAAATCACTGCAACATGCACGCCAGCAAAGTACGGCAAACTGACAGACGAATACTAGAGGCAGTCTACCAAATTATTTAGTACGTGTTGTAATTAATGTCCTTATATGTAGATTTCAGTCATGAACTATCTGATTTGACAGCTTATATGGACAGCCAAGGTTTATCCAGACCCTACCATTTATTGGTTGCATGAAACCATATATAAAATGATGAAGACTGTTACGCAAACTCTTTAAGTACTCTTTTGGAGGAAATATGTTGTTGTTGTTGTTGTTAGGTGCCATCAAGTTGGTACCAACTCATAGTGACCTTATTCACAGCAGAATGAAACACTGCCTGATCCTGGGTCAACATCACTATCGTTGCTACGCTGGAGCTCATAGATGCTGTCACTTTGCCAATCCATCTCACTGGAAGTCTTCCTCTTTTTCTCTGACCCTCAACCCTACCAAACATGATAAATTTCTCCTGTGACTGGTCCCTTCTGAAAATATGTCCAAAGTAAGATGGATGAAGTTTGGCCATCCTGGCCTCCAAGGAGCACTCTGGCTGCACTTCTTCGAACACAGATCTATTGATTCTTTTGGCTGCCCCTGGCACTTTCAATATACTCCTCCAACACCATAACTCAAAAGTATCAATTATTCCATGGTCATCCTTATTCATTGTCCAGCCATTGCATGTATGTGAGGTTATTGAAAATACCATGGCTTGGGTCAGGCGCACAATAGTCTTCAAGCTGACATCTTTGCCTTTCAGTCCTTTAAAAATGTCTTGTGCAGCAGATTTGCCTAATGCAATATGTCGTTTGATATCTTGACTGCTGCTTCCATGAGTGTTGATAGTTGATACAAAAAGAATGAAGTCCTTGACAACTTCAATCTTTTCTCCATTGGTAAGAATGTTGTTTATTGGCCCAATGGTGAGGATTTTTGTTTTCTTTACATTGAGAGGCAATCCATACTGAAGGCTGTGCTCTTTGATCTTCATCAACAAATATTTTAAGTCCTTTTTCCTTTCAGCAAGCAAGGGTGTATATCACAGGTTGTTAATGAGTCTTCCTCCAATCCTGATGCCATGTTTTTCTTCATATAATTCAGCTTCTCGGATTATTTGCTCAGCATACAGGTTGAATAAGTATGATGAACGAATACAACCCTGTCACACAACTTTCTTAATTTCAAACCATTCAATGTCCCCATGTTCTATTCGAACAACTGCTTCTTGGTCCATGTTCATATTCTTCATGAGAACAATTAAGTGTTCCAGAATACTCATACTTCGCATGCTGTCCATAGCTTGTCATGATCCACACAATCTAAAGCCTTTGCGTAGTCAATAAAGCACAGGTAAACATCTTTATGATAGTCTCTACTTTCAGCCAAGATCCATCAGACATCCTCAATGATATCTTTCATTCCATGACCTCTTCTGAATTGGGCTTGAACCTCTGGAAGTTCTCTGTCAATGTATGCTTGTAGCCGTTTCTGTATTACTTTTAGTAAAACTTTACTCACATGGGATATCAAAGAGATTGTCTGATGATTTCCGCAATCAGTTGGGTCACCTCTCTTTAGAATGGGCACAAATATGGATCTCTTCCAATCAGTCTGCCAGATAGCTGTCTTCCAAATTTCTTGGCCTCTGTGCCCCTTGTGCCGCCTGACTTTCTTGAGAGATTTCAATTTTTATTCCATCAATTCCTGGTGCCTTATTCTTTGCCAATTCCTTCAATGCAACTTGGACTTCTTCCTTCAGCATTATTGGCTCTTGATCATATGCTACCTCATGAAATGGTTGAACATCAACTTTTTCCTTTTGGTACAGTGACTCTGTGTATTCCTTCCATCTTCTCTTGATGTTTTCTGCATCATTCAATTATTTGCCCAGAGAATCCTTCAATAACGAAAGTCAAGGCTTGAATTTTCTCTTCAGTTCCCCCAGCTTGAGAAATGCTGAGTGTGTTCTTCCTTTTTGGTTTTCTGATTCCAGATCCTTGCACATTTTGTTGTAATATTTGGCTTTATCTTCTCGAGCTGATTTTTGAAATTTTCTGTTTAGCTCTTGGACCGCCTCACTTCTTCCATTTGCTTTA
>NW_006408540.1:7175433-7177073 GCF_000296735.1 Chrysochloris asiatica
GCTATGAGTCGGATCTGACTCGATGGCACCTGACAACAACAACATGGGGTCCTGGTGTCATACTGTAGAATCAACACTGGAGTGCTAACCACAAGGTTGGTGAGTCCAACTGAGAAAACACTCTTTAAAAACCACATGGGTCACTATGAGTCAGAAGTGATGCCAGAGCACTTAACAACAACATTTAACATAGTGTGAACAAGAACAAGGTTTCCATATGCTCTAGGTGAATTAACCATACACATCTATCTCCTCTATCTTCATGTTATTATAGAACATTGAGGAATATATTTTCATAAAAGAAATGGTAACTCTATCAAAAAGCACAACAAAAACAATATAGAGTCAAATTGATCATGGACTGCCTACAAAGATAATAAAGGAAATAGTATAAGTCATAGTTAAAATATTGGAAATAAGAATGACCCTTCCTGATGAAACTCAGGAGGTGCTTCTTTCTGGCTCTGAGTCCACAGATGCAGAGTGATGGGTGAGACACTATTTGGAGTGTTAATAAAAGGACTAAATTTAGAACTGCTGTGTTTGGTTGTAAGCTAAATCAAGCTCCCTACTCTTCTCACCCTGGCCCTAGCGCTCCCACTTCTTCCTCTTCACCATGCATATGCTTATTTCTCATGATTCCAATACAGAATATACACATTTTGGGGTAAAGGTATTTGACTCCTGGAAAAGCTCCTAAACTAATTAAATAACAAATCATTACCTGGATATTACTTCTTGGATTTGATTGTTTAGGATGTTTTCTAACTTCACAACAGAAAGAAAGAATGGAAGGAAGGAAAAAAGAAAGAAAGAAAATATCTAACTTTATTTAACATTAAAAATGGAAAAAAAAAATACAACACCATCTACTTAACAACAATGGTGGTGGTGGCTTTGTGCTGCAGAGTCGGTTCTGACACATAGCGTCCCTGCATAGGATTCCTGAGTCTGTAAATCTTTACAGGAGCCAAAACCTCATCGCTTCTCCCATAGAACACCTGATCATTTTGAATTGCTAACCTTGAGTTAGCATCCCAACTCATAACCACTATGCTACCTGGACCACAACCCTGAACTACAATTGTTGTTGTTGTTGTTATGTTCTGTGGAGTTGGTTCCGTCTCATAGTGACCCTGTACAGGGTTTCCGAGGCTGTAAATCCTTACAGGAGCAGAAAGTCTCATCTTTCTCCGGCGAAACAGCTGGTAGTTTCGAACTCCTGGCCTTGAGGTTCGCAGGCTGATTCGGAACCACTATGCTACCAGAGCTCCTGATGTAGTACTACAGGATCAGCACTGGATTGAGTAGCTCAAATCCACCAGCTGCTCCTCAGAAAACCTAAACAAAGTCGCTATGAGTCAGAGCCAATTCAAAGGCATTTAACAACAACAATGATAATAGGACCCCTGGTGAGGCCTTATAAGATAAGGCACTTAATAACAATGGCACCGTGATAATTAGAGCAGGGTGTGGTGGTTCAGTGGTAGAATTCTTATTTTCATGAAGGAAATCTGAGTTTGATTCGTGGCCAGCGCACCTCAGGGCAGCCATCTACCATTTTTCAATAGAGGATTGCATATTACTATGATGTTAAACAGGTTTTAGATGAGCATCAAGATTAATTCCGAGCTCTGGTA
>NW_006408540.1:7177173-7186754 GCF_000296735.1 Chrysochloris asiatica
GGATATATTCAAAGTCATATTTTGGCTCTCGTGGACTTGTTTCCATTTTCTTCAGCTTCAGTTTGAATTAGCATATGAGCAATTAATGGTCTCTTCCACAATCTGCCCCTGTCCTGGGAAATATAGAAAACTGTTATTATGTGTAAGATATAGCTCACTATTGAAAAAAGAATCAATGTGACTACCAATTTCCTTCAAGGAGGACAGAATGAAAATCACTGTTTAGCCCCAGAGCTCATGCAACTAAGAATACATTAGTTCTGTCTCTACTCATTTTCACAAAGAAATGTGTTATTCTTTTCCTTCATGTATGTGTCTTTTTGTCTTGATTTCAAAAGAAATTTATGCTTATGGAATTATCTATTTTAAAATTGCTTAAACAGTTTTTTTCACTTGTAAATTTTGGGCACATATATAAAAAAACATACATAGGGAAACATGATTGAGGAATTTCTAAAATGTGTTCTCATTCATAGTTCAGATATTTTATACTTGATTTTCTAATCACAATAGACAATTTTATATTATTCCACATAATTCTCCTCTCCATGACATCAAGTACATTCATAATAGTGTTTTTAGAAAAGTAGTTAGTTATTGATTCCAGAATTTTCTTCAATGCTATTGAAATTCATTTTCAGGCTTTGTTGCTGGAATTGCATCAGTATTTCTTATTTGATAAAGTTCTAAGTTTGATTGTTTTTCTTCTGCTATGAATCATTTACTGCTAAAATGTAAGTTACTTCTGTTCATAGTCACTTAGAGTTCTAACAATTTGACATGCTGAACAATATATAAATTGGTTCCAGTAATTTCTCTCTGTCTTTTAATTTCTTTGTCAAATTTTCCCATTGTCTGATGATCGGAAACTATCTTGTGTGAATAATAAAATAAGATAGCTTTCCTGCTTGGAAATGTTTTCTTAAGTTCCATAAAGTGTTTCCTTGTTCCCTTCAAGAAGCTGAAATTGCAGCCATTTCTTCAATGATGAATATTTGTTTCACTAATGTCATATTTATGTCCTGTGGCTCGGCTCCTGTGCCTCTGCATACACAATAATGTTTTGTATTTCAATGCTGAAACATAGTTGAACATTCTAAAAGACACTTTAAATAATAATCAAACTTGACATGTTTAGTTCTTATAATTCACATGATTCAATTGAAGTAATTGCAGTATGAATAGCTAAGACCAAGGTCATACATGACAGGTAATGACAACTCTGTCATAAGAGCTAACAGACTTACATTGATTGTAAGACACCGACAATTGTCAGATTCATCCTCTATTAGAAATATTAAAATGTGAAAAATGTGGTTCTGACTGTCAATGAAACTTTGGCTCAGATTCAATTAAATAAATTTTTGCATATTTCTGGTAATTTAATTCTTTTTCCTATCATATTGATATAATTGCTTCCATTTTCAAATTTATTTATTTTCCTATTAAAATCATGGTGATTTTCATGAATGTGGATGTATATGTGACACAATATTATTTATATTTTAGTGTATACTCAACATGTACATTCCCATATAATCTACAAATATTGTTATTGTGGTTAAATGCCCTTGAGTCACTTCTGACTGATAGCGATCCTGTATAGGGTTTCTGAGGAGAGATTTGAACCAATGATTTTGTGATCAGTAGCCCAGGGTTTACCTTATAACACCACACCAAGACTCCTATCTACTAATAGAGGCAGGTATTCAAAAACATTCTCAAAACTTCAATTGGAAAGTATTTAAGTAGTAATATAGATGAGCTGGACTTTTTAAAATCATGTCTTCATACAAAAAAAATTATTCAGTGCTGAATTTATTGATGTTGTTGTTGTTTTTGTTAAGTGCTGTCGAGTTGATTCTGACCCATAATGACCCTGTAAAGGGTTTCCAAAGAGCAGCTACACTGCTTTAATAGATTAAATAGCTTTAGAAGGTAAGGTGGAATATACCTCTATATTACTTAATTCAACATAAGAATCTTGCAATAAGCTCTATCAAAAGTAAAAAAAAAGTTAAAAGTATTTACTTAGTGGAGGAAGAGAGTTGATTTAACATGACTGCCCATAAAATCAAAACAGGCATCATTACAGATGCTATGTTGTTGTTGTTGTTAAGTGCTGTATTCAGTTCCTGACTCAAAGTGACACTTTATAGGGTTTCTGAAGAGTGGCTGGTAGGTTACAACAGCTGCCTTTTGATTAACAATCCAGTAGTTATCCTACCATGCCACACCAGGACTCTATACATGTTATTGTTGTTGTTAGGTACCTTCCAGTCAGTTCTGACTCATAGTGACACTATGGATAACAGAACAAAACACTGCCAGATCCTGTGCCATCCTCACAGGATTGCGGCTGCCACTGTGCCAATCCATTTCATTCAGAGTCTTCCACTATTTCACTGATCCTACACATTACCAAAAATGATGTTCTTCTCCAGGAATTTATCCAACATGATAAAATGCCTGAAATATGAGTAAGGAAGTCCCACCATCCTGGCTTATTAGGAACATTCTGGCTGTACTTCTTCTAACACTGATTTGTTTGTTCTTCTGCCAGACCATGGTGTTTTCAATACTCTTCTCCAACACCATAACTCAAATGCATCAACTCTTCTGTGGTCTTCTTTATTCACTATTCAACTTTCACATGCATATGAGGCTATTGAAAATACCATGCTTGGGTCAGGTACACCTTAGTCCTTAAACTGATATCTCTGCTCTTGAATAATCTACTCTATAGAGGTCTTGTCCAGCAAAGTTGCCTAATGTAATACGTCATTTGATTTCTTGCTGCTTACATGAGTGTTGATTATGGATCCAAGGAAAATGATGTCTTTGACAACTTCAATCTTCTCTCCATTTATCATAATGGTTCAGTGCTGGGGATTTTTGTTTCTTTACATTGAGGTGCAAGCCATACTGAAGACTGTGGTCCTTAATCTTCAACAGTAAGTATTTTAAGTCTTCCTCACTTTCAGTAAGCAAGGTTGTGTCATCTGCATATCACAAGTTGTTAATGACTCTTCCTGCAATCTTGATGTCATGCTCTTCTTCATATAACCCAGTTTCTTGGTCTATTTGCTCAGTATACAGATTGAATAAATATGGTAAAAGAACACAGCTCTGGCACACATTTTTTTTTTCCTGATTTTAAGCCATTCAGTATCCCCTAGTTCCATTTGGACAACTGTCTCTTGGTCTGTGTTCAGGATCATCATGAGCATAATCAAGTGTTCTGGAATACATACCCTTTCTTCAAAATGCTATCCATAATTTGCCATTATCCACAGAGTCAAAAGTCTTTGCATAGTCAATAAAGTGCACATAAATATCTTTCTGATAGTCTTTGCTTTCAGCCAAGATGAATCTGATGACAAAAATGATATCCATAGTTCCACGTCTTCTTCTGAATCCGGCTTCAGTTTCAGAAAGTTCTTTGTCAGTGTACTGTTGCAGCCATTTTTAAATTATCTCCAGCAAAATTTTCCTTGTAGGGGATATTAATGATGTCACTGTTATTGTTAACTGCTGTCATTTCCGACTCAACAGTGACCCAGTATAGGGTTTTTGAAAATTGGATGGTATGTTTGAATCACTGACTTTGTAGTTAAAATCAACCTTGAGGTCTTGCTAAGCACACACCTACAGTGCCACACCAGGACTCGAATGATGTTATACCCATGTTTACAATGTTTATAAAAAGAGTATACTATTTAATATTCTGATATTTATTTAAGGAGCTATGACAGCATCGGTGGACTCAAGTGTGGCAACAATAGTGAAGTTGGCCCAGGATCAGGCAGTGTTTCTTTCTGCTGTGCATAAGGTCTCTATGGGTCAGTACCGACTCGATGGCACCTAACAACAACAACAACAACATGATAGCATAGTGTTTGCAAGTTGGGCTGCTAAAGTCAAGGTCAGGAGTTTGAAACTACCATAGGTTCCACGGGAGAAAGATGAGGCTTTCTGCTCCAGTAAAGATTTACAGCCTCGGAAACCCTATACAGGGTCACTGTTGGAATCGACTCCACAGCACACCACTACCACCAATATTTGTTGTTGTTGTTGTCAAGTGCCGTCGAGTCGATTCCGACCCATAGCGACCCTGTACAGGGCTTCCAAGGCTGTACATCTTTACGGGAGCAGAAAGCCTCATCTTTCTCCTGCGGAACGGCTGGTAGTTTCGAACTGCTGACTTTGTGGTTCACAGCCTGATTCGTAACCACTACGCTACCAGAGCTCTTTATTTACCACCATTATTTATTGAACATTAATTGAATTTATATTCATTTAGCATTTCATGTTAGGAGTCCCTTGGTGGGGCAAATGGTTAATATGCTCAGCTGCTAACTGAAAGGTTGGAGGTTCAAGTCACCCAGTGGTGGCTTGGAAGAACGTTTTGGCAATCTACTTCCTAAAAATTAGCCATTGAAACCCCACAGAGTGGTTCTACTCTGACATATATTGATTTTCCATGAGTCAAAATCGACTGTAATTCAGCATTTGTATGATATATTTAATATTAAATGAATTAATATTTCTTATTCATGCACAGATAGTATAATATTTCCTTCCATTATATCCTTGTTCCTTTACTCTCTTCTTGATCTCATTAATTTTCTTCACAGTAATTTTTCTCTTTTTCATTCCCTTCCTTCCTGAACTCTTTTCTTTCTACATTCCTTCCTTTCTTCTTATTTTATTCTTTCTATTACCCATCCATCAACACCTACATCCAGTTTAGAGGAGCAGAATGACAGTAGGAATTCTTCAGGATTTTTTTAAATAGAAGCTTTATTATATTTCAATGGGAAAGAGTTACCCTAATTACTTTTGTTATTTACACTTGTTTCCTATAACATTAAAATATACTGTCCGTCACTGAGTGTTGTAGCTTTAAGCAAAGGGATGAGGGAAGGAGGTAGTATGTGAATATATGTCAAGGCTAAAAGGAGGGAGAGAAGGTAGAAAAGTAGTAGTTTTTTGAGATTTTTTTTTTGCAAAAATGGAAATATAACAACATGCTGTAGTTTTAGAGTGCCATCAAACTACAAAGGAAATAATCACAAGAGCAAGTTTTAATGAATTTCAAAGTCAATATCTACTCAACAGCACTTAACAACAGCAAATTAATATGAACACTATTCAGATAAGAAATAAATGAAATTGCTGAGGGTTGCAACTCAATAGGACTATTTTGTGATTCTTGGTCCTACCAATTTTCTGTCTTTGATAGGGTACAGTCTTACCACTCATTTATCAAAATATCTTCCTTCTCTGATCGGATTATTCCTTACATGGATTCAAGATTTTGAAGGATTTTTTTTTTTTTTTTTTTGCATTACCATCACTTCAGAGAGCCCCAGGTCTTCTCTTTATCACATACATTACACTTCCAACAGTTAATTTGTAACTTGAATTATGCCACCATTTATTATTTATTCATTGTGTCTTTTTCACTTTACAATAATGGAATCATGGAGTAGAATTCTTTTATTTAACATAATTTCACCTCTGTTTTGGTATGTAATAGTACTCTGTACATTTTCATTGCTATATAGTTATCAATTATAAAATTTACCTATTTACCAATGATATACATTCATTTTATAATTTTAAAGCATCAATTAAGCTATAGAATATGCAATTCTAAGTGGCTATACACCCAATAACAAAGCTTACAAATACATGAAAGTAAAGTAACTGCAAAAATGATTAGACAAATATATAATTGTAATGATAATATCAATAACAAACTTGAATTGTAGATAGAACAAATAGATAAAAATATCTGCAATGATATAAAATACTTGAACAACATGATAAACCATTGAAATTTAATTGATTTTTATAGAACACTCCATCCAACAAAAACAGATAATATTCATTTTTAAGTTTAACAGAAAATGTTCTGGGTCATAAAAACTAGGCTTAGAAAATTCAGAAATATTCAAGACATTTGAAGAATGTATTTTGATGACCACAATTAATTTAAATTAGAAATCGATTAAAATTCTGGAAAATTTCCAACTATTTTAAATCAAATGACATACATATTATTAATTTATGAATCATAGGAATAGAAAGATATTGATTTTTTTTTACTTAATAAAAATGATATCAGCATGTAAAATTTGCGGGATGACATTCATATAATAATCAGAAGGAAATTGATAGCACAAAATAGCTAAAATTTTAAAGAAGAAAGATATCAAATTAATTATCCAAGTTTTTACCTTATGTAACAGAAAATATAAGAACAAAGTAAAACCATGGTGGGTACATGTAAGGACATAATAAAGATCAGAGTCGAAATAAAGTAATTTTTTTTTTAACTGAAACAGAGATAAAGATAATGGAATCAAATTGCAGTTTTTTGAAGTGATTAACAAAATTGATAAAGTTGTTGCCAGAAAACAAAGTAATGTGAGAAAAAGGAAAAAAGAGTCCATATCAGGTGTGTAACAAATGACATCACTCCAAATTCTACCCCTAATTAAAGGACCCGATAGGATTATGAGTAAATTAAGTGTGTCAATTTAGATAAAAGGTAAAATAATAAATCAATGTTATCTTGATAGACAACAAACAGTATGTAAACTTTCATTATTTATTGTTGCTGTTGTTAAGTGCCACTTAATCGGTTCCAACACATCCTTACCTTGTTTAGGGTTTCCGAGGAGTAGCAGGTGAGTGATCCTACAGCACCAAGAGAGAAACAAAAACATATGTATTCATAAAAAGATTTGTATCCAAATATGCATAGCACATTTATTTGTAAACACAGAAATGTCCCAAAATATCCATAAACAGGTCGATGGATAAGCAAATTGTGATAAATTATATATAACAGAATATTACTCTGTAATACAGAATATAAGCAATTAGTGCTGCAATATGATCATATGTCATAGTAATTATGCTGTGCTCGGGAAAACAATAAACAGACCAAACATATACGTCACTCTTTATTCCATTTGTTTAAATTTGTAGAGAATGCAAACAAACCTTAGTGACACTAAGTACCCTAGTTGCCTGGGGATTATTTCAGGAAGAGGTAGCCAAATTATAGGGAGACAGTTTTAAAGGACTTAAGGAAACTTTTGTGGGTTATAGGCATGAAATTTACCATTTTGATGTTGGTTTCATGTTTGAATAGAAATGTTTAAACACAACAAATCAGAAAATATCATTTGAATGTATTTAGTTTATTGAACATAATTACAACTCAATGGCTGTTGTTGTTGTTAAGTGCTGTCCAGTGGGTTATGACTCATAGAGACTGTATAGGATTTATAATGCTTTAAATCTTTGAGGTAGCAGAAAGCCCCATTTTTCTCCTGTGCAGTGGCTGGGGGCTTTGAATTGGGGACTTTTTTGTTCATAGTCTAGTGGAGACACTACACTCCTATTACAACTGAATTGTTGTTGTCAAGTGTAATCAAGCTGGTTCTGACCCAGAGCAACCCTGTGTAGGGTTTCTGAGGAGCGACAGGTGAGCTTGAACTGCTGGCCTTCTGGTTCAAATGACTTTGCAGTCTGGCATATTAACCCACAGAGACACACCAGAACTGTAAAAATTATTTTTTTAAAGGTTTTTATTTTTTACAGTTCTATTCAGTTGCAATAAGAGTGTAGTGTATGAAAGAAAATACAATTTTAATATGTGGAATATTCAGTTATCTTTCTTTTTACTTCTTAATTAAAAACTAACTGAATTTATGTAGATTTATTCTATCTGTGTAATATTTAAGCACACTAGTGATTTCTACTTAACATAGGTCACAGAATGTCTGACAAGTAAAATAAATAACAAAAGAGTATTTGTGTCAGATTAACATTTATGTTAGCAGTTATTTGAAAGTTTAACATGTTTGCTTAGCTTTTAATTCTTGATTCAAGCATATTTGCATAACATTTACTTATAAACAACCTACTGCTTGAAATTGTTTATTAATCATTGTAGTTAAGTAGTCTACCTGTATAATTTAGCTTTGTTATTCTCACTCTACTGCATAAATTTGCATGGCTACATAAAATGCAGGTACTATAGTTGTCTACACACAATTGTTAATGAATTCCTATTATGTGTATATCACTAATTCAGCTACAATGTTATCATTATTTTACGCATGATCCAGTGGTTAAAACATTTGGGAGTCTTTGTGTAGCACTGTAAAAATAAGCACTTGACTGCAAAGGTGGTGGTTCAAACTCACCAGCCACTCCTCAGAAACCCTATACAGGGTTGCTATGAGTCAGAACTAACTCAAAGGCACTTAACAACAACAATTATCCAAAAGGATGGTCGTTCGATCCCACCAGCCTTTCCACAGGAAAAAGAAATGTGGCCGTCTCCACAAACATGTATGTATTTGAAAGCCTATGAAACTTTGCTATTCTGTCCTATAGTGTTAACTCAACATTAACAGGTAAAGGAATCTTGTAGCTCACCATGAATCAAAACATACTATAGAGTACTCTAGTCCAAAAGTCTATCTCCCAAAAGAACATTCTACTTGTAATGAAGATTGTGAATCAGAGGACTCTACAAGATATTCATCTGCATTTCTTTGTACCTATATAAAACCAATTTAGTAGTTTAAACCATAGTTGTTATGGAGTAATGACACATAATCCAATAGTAGCACATATCCAAATGAGTGGAAATGGATATTCTGATGAGTAACAATACAAGGATTGATGTGAAATACTTTTACTTTTTAAAAGGTCAGTAAACTTCAGAACAACATTAATCAGGTATTGGATTTGCAATTAGAGATACTATCACTTTTAAATCCATCAGACATGAGTATGGACAGGCATAATCAATCACACACTGATTGTTTTGCAAGAAAGCAGCATTTCCATTCTCATCCTATTGAGTTCTGCCAAAGGAAATAGAGACTATTTTTAAAGTATAATACAAGAAAAAGTTAATGCTTAACCTTCTTAAACTATAGCATTCTATACTATGAGTCTTTGTATGCTTATTTAGAAAAATCATGCTAATTATTATAAATATCAGTGGATTAGCATTGGACTGAAAAACCACAGGTCAGCAGTTCAATCCCACCAGCTGCTCCTCAGAAACCCTATACAGGGTAGTTATGAGTTGGAACTGAATCGATGACAACAATAGCAATCAATGGATTATATATCTTTTTTAGGTTTTTGAAACATTTCAATTGAGTTGTCTTTGGTTTCTTTTTAAAAAATGAGGGAATGTGAGCAGTGACTACTTCTCTTAATATTTGACAAATATTATCATTTGAATATACAGAATTTTCATTTGAATGCACAGATAATAATGCAAAAGTTAATAGCACAATTTTAATTCAATTTCTGAGGTTTTTCTGAGTTACTGAGCAAGTCTTGAATGATAACCTTAAGTATAGCCATATTGATGTTGATGAATTCCCTTTATCTGTTGTTTGAGAACATTAAGTTTTTTTTTTATCCTGTTATATGCATGACCGTGTAGATATTTACGCGAGGGCTTCTATCATGGAGGACGGTGGCTAAATGATGTGCGACAACTGCGCAGACCTGGTGGAGGTGTTAAATGAAAC
>NW_006408540.1:7192052-7195339 GCF_000296735.1 Chrysochloris asiatica
GCACCTCAGGGCAGCCATCTACCATTTTTCAATAGAGGATTGCATATTACTATGATGTTAAACAGGTTTTAGATGAGCATCAAGATTAATTCCGAGCTCTGGTAGCGTAGTGGTTACAAATCAGGGATGAAACGCAAGGTCAGCAGTTCGAAACGACCAGCTGTTTGAAGGGAGAAAGATGAGGCATTCTGCTCCCTTAAAGATTTACAGACTCTGAAAACCCTGTGCAGGGTCACTATGAGTCGTAACCGACTCCACATTACTTAACAACAACAACAATTGACTATAAGGAGCTCTGGTAGCGTTGTTGTTATGTGCCGTGGAGTCGGTTCTGACTCATAGCGACCCAGTACAGGGTTTCCGAGGCTGCAAATCTTTACGCGAGCAGAGAGCGTAGTGGTAGCATAGTGGTTACTAATCGGTCTGCTAACCTCAAGGTCGACAGTTCAAAACTACCGGTCGTTCTGTGGGAGAAAGGTGAGACTTTCTGCTCCCTTAAAGATTATAACCTTGAAAACCCTGTATAGGGTCGCTATGAGTGGGAACTGACTTCACAGCACATAACCACCACCACCAATATAAAAGATAATGCAGTAATTATGAGAGTCTGGCTGCTAAACTCAAGGTCAGCTTTTGGAAACAAACTATCAGCCTTTCTGCAGGACAAAGATGAGGCTTTCTGCTCAGGTAAAGATTTGTAGCCTCAGAAACCCTGTAAGGGTCACTATGAGTTGGGACCGACTCCATGCACATAACCCCCACCACCAGAAATCTACTTCAGAAAATTTCATGGATTAGAGTGCTTGATGTCCACTTAAATTTATGATTTACTTAATCCGTTTGTGCTTAATACCTGTGTGATTTGTGACTTACTCAATATTAACTAACTACAACAAAGATAAAAGATAATTTTTGTTCATGGTTTGGGTTTTCAGAAGTAGGTCTCTAGACCTTTTGTCTTGTTGTTGTTAAGTGTCAGCAAGTCAGTTAAGACTAATAGTGACCCTGTATTGGGGTTCCACCAGCTGCTCCTTGAAATATTATACAGGGTTGCTATGAGTCAGAACCCACTTGACAGCACTTAACACAACAACAAGACAAAAGCCCTAAAAATCCACTGAAAATCAAGAGGCAAAATCCCATGATAATAGAGTGCTTGGTGTCCACATAAATTTATAACTTACTTGATCCCTTTGTGCTTGATATCTGTATGATTCTGAAATATACGATGTCAGCTAACTATGCCAGCTAACTATAACAAGGATAAAAGACCTTATTTTTTGTTCATGGTGTTGATGAAAAACATTGAATATACCATGGGGTTCCAGAAGAATGAACAAATATTGAATATTATTTTTATTTAGAAGCCAGTGCAATAAAGCTTCATCTCAGCTTCTTTGGACATATTTTCAAGAAAGACCAATCCCTGGAGAAGAGCATCAAGCTTGGTAAATTAGAGGATCAGGAAAAAAAGGAAGTTCCTCAAAAAAGATGGATTGATAATGTGGCTGCAGCAATGAATTTAACCATACCTTGTAAGGTGCTGAGGGCTAATGCACTGGACTGCCAAACTGTTTGAACGACAAGGTTGGTGATACAAGTTCACGAACTGCTCCTTGACAACTCTTGGCACCCCTATACAGGGTTGATATGGGTCAGAACTGACTCAACGGCACTTTACAACAATAACAACAAAAATTATAATGCTTCAAAACTAGGCAACATTTTCTTCTGGTACACTGTGAGTCATATGAGTCGGAGCTGACTCAAGAGCAACTGCCAACAACAGCACATCAGTTTTAATCAACACAATTTTTTTAGAAACTCGTGTTTGACTAATCTACTGGGGAGAAGTCACAATTTTTTTTTATCCTAAAATCCCTGTTTTATTGAGATTGTGATTTAGAATATACTCCAGTTTACTCTTTTAGAACACCACTGGCACTGTGACTGTTTAAGATAAACACTGGACTATAAACCACAGGTCAACTGTTTGAGCCCACTAGCCACTCAATGGGAGAGAGATGAGGCTTTCTGCTTCCATGAATATTTACAGTTTTGGAAACACTAGAGTCACAATGACCTGGTACTCACTTGATAACAACAACAACCACCCCACACTCCACACATAAATGTACACAATACATTAAATGATCTTTTAAAAATATAAAACCATTTTTCCTGTCTGCTTAAGTTGGTTTATTTTTTAATATTTTAATAATTCCTTCATTTTGCTTAGATTGGCACAGTGGGAGCAGCAATGAGCTCAAGTGTAGCAATAGCTGTGAGGCTGGCACAGGCCAGCACAGGATTTTGTTTTGATTTGCGTAGGATTGCTTTGAGTCTGAAGCAACTCTTGAGTCTGAATCAACTTTAAGTGAACATTAAATGCTCACTTAAAGTCCAAAATTCTTACAACTTTTAACTAGGCCATATTAGATCGTTCCCTACTCTTCTTACTTGATTTTGTTCAGCTACCCTTATATTTGTCTTTATTTGAAAATAAAAAGCAACACCAAACACATACTCTTCTCCTGGCCTAAACTGCTTATCCCTCTGCGTCACAAGCTCTTCCTTAACAGATACTAAACCTCACTTCCTTTTGGTCTCTGTTCCATTCTTACCTTCTTAAAAATCCTCCTACTTGTACTCCCAATTTGTTCTTTTTGTGGTGGGTTGAATTCTGTCTTATAAAATACAAAGTTTCTTCAAAAGCTTGACTGTCTTATGAATATTGGTTTCCCTTGCCTACTAATGTAAAATAGACACTTGAGTGGGATAGAAAGGAATTTCAGGGAACATGATTACAGAAAGCTTATAAGCCTGACTTCAGTCTATAACTGATTGGAATACATAAAAGGGGTTCTAGAATTTTCTGAGTGAAATAGTACTCTTGCAGAGCCCTTGAAGTTTATAGGACCTTAGGTGGAATTCTGAGTCCCATCCAGAACCGTTTGAGGTGAGACATTTCCATAGAAAGGATAAGCAGACCAGCCTAGAACAGCTAGAGCAACAGAAGATACATCTTCAAAGAAAAATCATCAGGAAAAAAAAAAAAGAAAATGGCAATATGACTGGCTACTACAAGACTAAGCAAGTTATTCCCTGGGAAGCCCTGAAGGCAAGCAATTAAGTTCTTTCAGGCCAACCCCCCTCTAAAACTGAAACTCAAACAGAATATGTGAGTAGGCAACTAAGCTTGCTGACGAACACATTGGTCTACTGGTGAGTGGAAGAGGGGGAAAAACAGCAGTGAAACAATGGTCTGAGTTCAACCACATTCCATA
>NW_006408540.1:7195904-7205265 GCF_000296735.1 Chrysochloris asiatica
CGTAAAGATTTACACCCTTGGAAACCCTGTACAGGGTCGCTATGGGTCGGAACCGACTCGATGGCACTTAACAACAACAACATGCTGTCTGAAGAAGATATTTGAAATAAACAAATCATTGGTTTTGCAGAATTCTATCATGCGTTCTCCAGCATTATTTCTATCATCAAGGCCATAGTGACCCTGTATATCATATCTGAGGATAGGACAGTGGCTTCAGTCCTTATCATACAATGCTACATCTTGACCCCAGACTTACAATATTGTTGCTATTAAATTCTGTCAAGTTGTTCTGATTCATAGTGGCCCTGTATAGGGTTTCCAAATTGTGAATGGTAGGTTTAAATTGCTGACCTTGCGATTAGCAAGCTAATGTTTATCCCACAGTGTCATACCAAGACTCCAGGCATATAGTAATATGACTAATTGGCACTAATCAATTTCTTTGCCTATATCTGAGCTATTTTAGATACTGGCGAATAGCCTAGGGCAAGTTATACAACTTCTTATTCAAGACCTCTTTCTGTTTTCTTGTGATCTTAAATCTGTTTAACAATAAGAAGACCCAGGCAGTAGAACTATCTAAAAATTGGTCATTCCTAATTCCAGTTTTTAGACTTTTCCCCCCACTTAACTTCAACATAATTTGAATGAGTATTATGTGCTCTTTGTCTCTTCCATTGGTTCAGAATTTGGCAAACTGAAGAGAAAGAGCACCTAAAATCTTTGAAAGATTTCTTATTTCCTTGCTTCTAGGGGAAAAAAAAATAATCGTTCTGATAAACAATGTTCTCTCTGTATATAGTATATGGAACAGAGCACAGTCAGCAATTATTTTTCTAACTTTAATAGCATTGTGTATCTATGAAGAGAATTTTGATTTTCTGTATCATTCACAGTAAGCTGTGGTCTCTCTGAACACAGAAGAAGTAAACACAGAGTGTGTGATTGTTGTTGTAAAGTGCAGTTGAATCGGTTACGACCCATAGCAACCCTCTATAGGTTGGTGACCTTGAACTGCTGACCTTGGGGTTCAAACCAACTTTGCAGTAAAGTGCATTAATCCATAGCACCACACCAGGACTCCAGAGTGTGTGATAGAATGTTATATTTTATTGAAAAGTAAACAAGAGATCTTGAATGGAGTGTATTTTGTTCTACTATACATTGGACATTATTTTCCTTTCATGAATGCTATGTACTAAGTAACCACCATTATAGGAAATTTTGTCAGTACTTTCCGAAAGAATTAGACAGAAATGTTCTTTCTGTCTATTGAACAAATAAAGCAAACAATAGTGATATTAAGAGCATATAAGGATATATATATATATCCTTATATGCTTATATTGTGCAAACCCTGAAATATGAGTGATTGCATAGGTTGATGTTTTATATCTTACAAAAAATACACAAGAACATAAAGGACAACATCAAGTTTCATTGTTACTTTCCCTCCTACTATTTTATGCTGAAAGTCCAAATTGTCTCAATGGACATAATTTCCATGCTTCCTTAATGCCTCAAGGTTTCTCTTGTTTTCATACACAAAAAAATATTATCATCATCTATTACATTATACTGCATGTTTTAAAGTCTATATTTTACAAAGGAGTGTATTGCATAGAACAAAAAATTGACAAATGACTCTATATTGTAAGCATATTAAAATAATGTTATACTTTATGTGCAATTTGTCAAAAAAATTCAATTACTTGAGAAAACAAAGATGTCATTATGTCTGTACAAAGTTGTTGTGTTCTTCAAAAGAAATCACCAACACGGAAATTTCTTATTGTCGATGTGTTCATATAATGTCTGACCAGTTCTTGAATTTAATTCCTATAACTTAAAGAAGAAACATTTCAGTGTTATGGAATCTTGGATTTACTTATGGTTCAGAAGAGTGTTTTAATTAATACATTGTATAATACTGTAGTAGCCATTTCATCAACATTGACTATGTTACATTTTTGGCTCAGACCAATGATGTAATTAATAATATCATTCATATAATTTGACAACATTGAGTACTTAAAATTTAAATACACACACCAGCATCATCATTTCTAAATGTGCATGCCATTATTTTCTATTCTGAACTTTGTTTTTCATACTGGAATTTTATGGATATAGATTTAAGAAGAGCTCAAGAGATGAAATGCCTTCTACTTTTACTGGTAGAATTATATTTAGTATTATTGTTATTGCTAAGTGTTGTCGAGTTGGCTCCTTGTTTAGGGTTTCCTAGGAGCAGCTGGTGAGTTTGAATCCTTGACCTTGCATTTCAAACCCACCTTACAGTCCAGTACTTATCCTATAGTACCACACCAGGACTCCATATTTAGGATGTTGCTGTTATTGTTAGTGCTATTGAGTCAGTTCTGACTAATAGCCACCTCATTTAGGATTTCCAAGGAGCAGCTGGTAAGTTTGAATCACCAACCTTGTGGTTCAAATCGACCTTGTGGTCCAGTGCTTTATTGCACAACACCTTACCAGGATAACCCTTAGCAATTATATCGGTTTATACACATTCAATTTTTCAATTTAGAACATTACTTATCCGTGCTCACACTGACTTTTCTTTATTACTTCAGCATAGTTTCAAGAGAAGTTATCAAAATAGAGAAAAGTTACAGGAAATACTAAGTGAACCTAGGGTAACTGAGTTAGTAGTTATACTCATTAGGTCAACTGAACTGATAACTTTCTGACTTGTCTGCTATGATGAATATTTTACCAGCATTGTTGCTGTTGTTGTTAAATCCTATCTAGTCTGTTCTAACCCATAGTGACCGTGTATAGGGCTTCCATGGAGTGACTGGTAAGCTTGACCACCAATCAAACTGACTTTGCCATCCAGTGTTTTAATGCTGAGCACCATACCAGGACTTAACCATCATTCAGTTAATCACATTCAGAATGGCCAATACCAACCCATTTCACTCACTAATGCCAAGGTTAGTGGTCTAAAGACACATAAATGTGTTCCATTTCATGTTTTACAACTTCCAATCTTCCTACATTCATACTTTTACATTACATGTTCCATTTATTAATGGGTGTTTACAACTCTTTGTCTTCATTTTGAGTTGTGCCTCATCAACAAATAAAGGTCCCAAAATTTTATTCCATTCGAGTCATCATGGTCATCTTTACTTTAAGGAAGTGGCTTCCCTGTCATATTTTGAGTCCTTTCCAACCTGTGGGCCTGACCTTCTGGCTATAAATAATGATATTCTGGTCCTATCCATAATGTTTCAAGATTCATTGTTCTTGTGCTGTCTGACAATGGTCCACTGCTATTCATAAGGTTTTCAGTGTGGTCTTGCAGGTTAATGCACTGGAGTACAAGGTCATCTTGAATTGCAAGGTTGGTGGTTCAAGCTTATCAGCTGCTCCTCAGAAACCCTATACAGGATGACTATGAATAGGAACCGACTTGAGGGTACTTAACAACAATATTTACTTAAGGAATGCATATTTATTCAGATTTCCAGATAACATCTATTTTAGGATATTTTCCCAGGAATTCTAAAATTAAATGTTTGCTCTACTATAATTATGTTAAAGGTTTATTCATTGCAGTGCTACAGTTTAATATCAATGTAGATTGAGAAAATAATTTTTGTGTCCCTCGCTCACCCTCAATTATATATACACAGTAAAAGATAACCTGAGGATAAGAGAAACAACCCTTACATTGCAGTTACCTAAACTTGGGAGAGCAAAAACTTGGCAAGTGACAAATAAACAACCATTTCAAAAGGAAGCATATGCTCAAAAGCTAATGTTACTGAAAGAAGGAGTCGCAGATACACTGGATTTTATTATTGTTGCAAAGAACAAGGCTCCAGGAATTGATGTAATGCAGATCAAAACCTCTCAACAAACTGATGCACCACTGGAGGCATTTTTTAATCTATGCTAAAGAATTTAGAAGACAGCTAACTGGCCCAATGAATTGAAGAAATTCATATTTTTGCCCATTCCAAAGAGCGGTGACCCAACGGTATACAGAAATATCAGTAATATCAAATGCAAGTAAAATTTTGCTAAGAATAGTTAAAAAATGGCTGCAACAGTATATTCACAGGGAATTGTCAGAAATTCAAGTCAGATTCAGATACGGATATAGAATGAAGAATATCATTCCTGATGTCGGATGGATCTTGGCTGAAAGCACAGAATACTAAACATATGTTTACCTATGTTTTATTAAGAATGCAAATGTTTCCAACTGTTGATCATGACAAGCTATGGATAGCATTGAGAATAATGGATATTCTAGAACACTTAGTTGTGCTTATGAGGAACCTGCACATAGACCAAGAGACGGTCATTTGAAAGAACAAGGGGACAAGAGGACACTGAATGATTTAAAATCAGGGAAGGTGTACACCAGGGTTGTATTGTTTCAAAGAGGGGTTGTATTGTTTCAAAATACTTATTGAATCTGCATGCTAAGTAAATAATCTGAGCAGTTGTATTATATGAGGAAGACTTTTTAACAACCTGCAATGTGCAGATGATACAATTGATATTACTGAATGTGAAGAAGGCTTAAAATAATTACTGATGATTTGAACCACAAGATTGGAGGTTCAAGCTCACTGGCTATTCCTCAGAAACCCAAGACAGGGTCATTATGTGTTGGAAGTGACTCCACGGCACTTTATGACCATGACAACATAAAGAATACAGCATGAAGTGTGGGTTGCATTTTAATGTAAAGAAACAGAAATCCTCACAAATAGATCAATAAACAACAGCATGATAAATGGAAAAATTATTAAAGTGTCAAAGACTTCATTTTGCTGTGATCCACTATAAACAATCATGGAAGCAACAATGAAGAAATCCAACTTGTATTGCACTAGGTGAACCTGCTCCACAAAACCTCTTTGAAGTATTGAAGAGCAATGATGTCAGTTTGAGGACTAAGGTATACCTGACCCAAGCCACTGTATTTTCACTGTGGGATAAGGACTAGATTGGAAACCCACAAGGTCAGAAGTTCAAACCTACCAGCCACTCCTTAGAATCCCTAAATAGTGTTGGCAACTTAGAGGGGACTTAACAACAACATATGCATGTGAAAGATCCAATGAAGAAGGAAGACCATAGAAGAAATGATTTCAATTACGTTGTTAGTGAAGAATACTAAATATACCATGAACTTCCTGAGGAACTAACAAATCATTCTTGGAGTAAGTACAGCCAGAAAGTTCCTTAGAAGTCAAGATGGCAAAATTTCATCTTTGATACTTTGGGCATATTTTCAGAAGAGACTAGTCCTCGGAGAAGGATATCATGTTTGGTAAAGTGGAAGGTCTGTGAAAAAGAAGAAGACTCCCAATAAGATTGGTTGTCAAAGTTGCATCAACAATGGATGTGAGGATTGCACAGGACCTGGCAGCATGTTGTTTCATTGTCCATAAGATCACTATGAGTTGGAATCCATTAAAAAACACCCCCAAACAACAACTGTTTCTTAGTTCATTCTGTGACTTTTACCCTGAAAAGGATTTCATGGAATAAAAAAAAAATGTGTACTGTGTGTAGAAAATTTACATTAAAAATATTTATGAAAACACTGATAATAAATTTGCCAAGTTAAAATTTACCTGTTAACTCATAATACTTGTGCAGTGTCCCTATGTGATTTATTTCCTTTATTCCCATATCTTACTTCACAATTTTGTTAATAAAAGTACATTTTTAATGGAATGATTAACACTATGCTGGAAGGAAGTTCAACTATTCTATTGTGAATGTAGTTGTAATCTTCCCTTAGGGCATTGCCATAATGGAATAACAGTTATTAACATTAATGCATGGACACTACAATCACATTCATCCTATAATTATGACAAGAAGAAGGAGAACTATGAAACAAATATATTCTTGATTTTGAAAAATGAAACTTGAAGATAATGTTACAAGTGCACAAAAGAAACAAAAATAAAACTAGTTTTTAACCTCAGGAATTAAAATATTCCAGCATTTTTTACTTTGAATCTGCATGAGAAGTGCATTTCTTAAAACAGGAATATATCACAAGTTTGCTGCAACTAGCTAAAAGTCCTGTTACCTAGATAAATAACATTTCAGTTTTAGAAAATCAAATTCATGATTTATTTTAATTTAATGGTATATCAATTAGTTTTGACCATAACTTAATATAGAATCTGAATCCTTTGCAGTTTCATTTTAAAACACATACATACTCACAGATACTTTTCTCCTCAAAATAATAGAAACAAGAAATCCTGCCTGATATTTAGTAAGTCAAGTGTAACTAGCTGTTTACTAAAATCTGTTTTCCTCTCCATTTTGGGAGCACAAATATGCAAATATGGTAATGTTATTTATAAATGTGATATGAATTCAAAGACATGGGTAGGAACACGGGTAGGAACAATGCACTTAATTTATAGACTGAACACTTTAAAACCTACCATGTATCCTTACATTTTATTTCTCTCATATAGCTGACATAGAGACATACAGTAAGAAAATCCTGAAACTGACAATCTACAAAATAGAAGAATATTGAATCTCTGAATCACTTCATAAAAGGAAATCATATGCCAAACAATAATAATCATTTATAGATTTACATGATTGATACATTTATATTGTCTATGAGACTTTATAGTTTATTACAGTGCTTATTTTTACTAAAACAAAAATGTATATATTAATTGTTGTAACATCAAAACAACTCTTTTATGGATTGATGACTAGAGCTTGACTAAGGGAAGATATAAAAATTTGATAAAGGAACCAAATATAAATTGCTACAATTTGATGAATGTGACCTACATTTATGGATGTAGTAGCTCAAATTATCAACCAAGAGGGTCAAATCTATCCCTCGGTGTACAGAGTTGATAGGGACAGGCAATTTAGCAACTGGCTACCTAAAATGGGAGGGGCAGGTTACTATAAATGCATGAAGTGACTGGCTTACAAGTTTTTAAGAGAGAGTTTAGTTTCAGAGTGTTCAGGAGAAGGTAGAATCCCCACTGAATAGTTTTCATCTTGTCTAGATGGGTCTGGTGAAAGGAAATGGGGCTAAGATACTTATGATTTAATAGTGAGTAATTGTTATCATGACTGAGTGCAATTGTCACAATTGTAAAGGTAGAAGTTTTGCAACATGAAGGCAGCAGTGGTGGTAGTGGCTATGTGCTGTGGAGTTGATTCCAACTTATAGTGACCCTGTATAGGATTTCTGAAGCTGTAAATCTTTACAGGAGCAGAAAGCCTCATGTTTCTTCCACATAACAGCTGTTAGTTTCAAACTGTTGACAGTGAGATTAGCAGTCTGATTCGTAACCACAATGCTACTAGAGCTCTGTAACATAAAGGGGGGTGGGGGGAGTAGTAAATCTTACATTCCAGAACAAAGAACTCTAGGACTATCAAGGGAGAAGAGCATGAGCAGAATGTGGGACCCTAACTAGATAAGCAGCAACACCAAAGATGGAGGCAGAGATGAAGACATGGAGAGATAGAATAGCTGAGGACGCTATACTCATGGAAAGAGAAAGACTTTCTGCTGGAGAGCAGGAGGCAGGCTTGCAGAATGTGTCCTTTGGTTGTTTAAATGATTATATAATTCTGAGTCTTTTTATGTACATAAAAAAAAAACCCAAAAAAAAACCCATAAAACAGAGAATAGAAGCAAATACTGTTGAATGATAATGCATTAAGGGGATTATAATCATTGTAGTGAAACAAAATATGATTGGATGAGTGCAAAACAGATATTCTTCCATGTAAACTATCACTGAATTCACAATTAAAGCTTAAAAAAACAACAACAATACAATTATGTGGTGTGAGTTTGTTGGTTGGGTAGTGAGTAGAAAGCAAACAGACAGCTAATGAAGGCTACCAGGCAGGAGAATCATGTTCCACTATGATAAAAGATTAAAAAGAATTTTCATCTTAAAATTTTGGAAATTGTTACAGCATTTTCAGATTGAATGAATATAGAGTGCATCTGGTTGACAGAAAGTTTCCAAAGTAGGAGATGACAGAAGCGTATTTGAACCCCTAGCCAAGATGGAGTATCAAGGGGTTCATTTGCCAGTTCCATGAAACATCTAAAGAGAAAAATAAGCAGACATAATTTTCAGATGTTGGCTATCAGGCAGAAGAGAATGATGATTTTTTAAACAAAACAAAATAAAGCCACAGAGAAGTAAACAACACAATCAGCCAACTGGACCTAATAGATGTGTACCTAGAGTGTTCAACTCAACAACAGCACAATACACATTGTTTTCCAGTGCACATGGAACAGTCTCTAGAATAGACCATACATTAGACCACAAAACAAACCTCCATAAATGTACAAACAACAAAATACTACAAAGCATCTGCTAAGACAACAATGCTATAAAATTAGAAATCAGCAATAGGAAGACCAAGGAAATAGTCAAATAAAAGGAAACTGAATAGCACCCTGCTTCAAAGTAACTGGGTAAAAGAAATAAATGTGAATTCACAAAGTTCCTAAAAACAAATGAGAATGAAAACACAACATATCATAATCTTTGGAACATAGCAAAAGCAGTGCTGAGAGGACAGTTTATTGCAATAAATGCACACATCCAAAAAGAAGAAAGAACCAAACTCAACATATTAAAACAACATCTCCAACAACTAGAAACAGACCAGCAAAGTAAATATACAGTCAACAGAAGAAAGGAAATAATGAAGATCAGAGCAGAAATAGATGAATCAGCAAACAGAAAAAAAATATGGAAAGAATCAAAAGAACAAGAAGCTAGTTCTGTGAAAGAATTAATAAAATCGACAAATCTTTGGCAAACCTAAGAAAAGAAAAGAGGGAGAAGACACAAATAACATGCATAAGAAACCACATGGGTGATGTCACAACAGAACCAATAGAATTAAAAAGGATAATAATAGAATATTATGGAGAGTTGTACTACAATAAATTTAAAACACATTGGAAATGGATACATTTTTAGAAAAGCACGACCTTCCTAAACTTATACAGAGTGAAGCAGAAAACTTGAGCAGACCTATAATAACGGAAGAAATTGACCAGGTCATCAAAAAAAAAAAAAAAATACCCAATCAAAAAAAGTCCAGGTCCAGATGGCTTTACTGGTGAGTTTTACCAACCATTTGGGGGACGAGCTGTCACCAATTCTACTTATATTATTTCAGAACATAGAAGAAGATGGAAAGCTTCCTAATACATTCTATGAAGCAAGAATTACCCTCAAGCCCAAACCAGGGAAGGACATCACTAAGAAAGAAAATTATAGACTAATATCCCTCATGAACATAGATGCAAAAATTCTCAACAAAA
>NW_006408540.1:7206785-7207431 GCF_000296735.1 Chrysochloris asiatica
GAACAGAATTTAAAATCCAGAAATTAACCCATCCACATACAGATACAGACCTTTGACAAAGGGCCAAAGTATATTCCGTAGGGAAGGCACACCATATACAAAAATGAACTCAATATTGATTAAAGATCTAAATGTGAATCCCAGAATTATAGAGGTCATCAATGAAATAATAGAGACAAATTTAAGGTCTGTAATCCAGGGCACACAGACTACAAAACATTGCAACAATTACACAAACAAAGAAGACAAGATAGATGATTGGGATATTCTAAAAATCAGAAACTTATGTGCATCAAAGGATTTTACCAAAAGAGTAAAAAAGGGAGCCCGCAGAATGGGAAAAAATTTTTTGCAATGACATATTCAGATATGAGACTAATTTGTAAAATCTATACAATGCCTGTAGAAGAAAAAGACAAGTAACCCATTTAAAACACGGGCACAGGAGGAGGCGGGGCTTGATGGCAGATAGGATAGTGGTGCAGTGAAGTTGTCCGTCAGCAAAACCACAGAAAACTAGGCAAAGCGGGTTCAGGGAAGAGCTCCAAAATTCTGAACCACATAGGTAGGAATATTTTTAAAGTTTGAAGGCTTATAGCTAGTGGAAGTAAGACATCATGTACTTTTTAATCTATTGGGCTTGGCG
>NW_006408540.1:7215921-7224122 GCF_000296735.1 Chrysochloris asiatica
AAATGTAAAACTGATGATCAGCCCTGTAAATTTTCATTCAAGTCACAATAAAAACTTAAAAATCAAAGCAAGCAAACAAAGAAATTGCGGAGATCAATTCTATGGGTGCCCAGTTAATTGCCTGAGAAAACTCTCTGAATGTCAGTGGCAGAAGCAGAGACTCCTGCTTCTATTTGCAGCTTTCATGGAAATTGTAATTCAACAGACTTAATAATGGTACCCAACAGGAGGATCAGTAGTGGAAAAAAATGTTACTGTATATTACTGATTGCTCTTGTCAAACTAATGTATCTTAAAATAAACCTCCAAAAGATCAAATGATTTCCATGTAAACTAAGTGTATCAGAACAAATATATAGAAAATTGGTAGAAATTAAAAACTATCAAATATCTGAAAATGTAAAATCACAAAGTCTGTTATCTAATCACAAATTACAAGATATACAAACAAACAACAAAATATGACTTCTAATGAGGAGAGAAACCAATGAACTAAAACACACTCAGAAATGACACAAAGAATTAGTAGAAAGGTACATTAAAAATAAAGACAGATCGAATTGCACATTAAAACATGTTTTATCAACAAATACTGTGTAGTAAGCATATATTGTGGGGAGCTCATGGTAGCTATATATGATAAGCAATATACTGTGAACCACAAGGTTCCTGCCAGCTACTCTGCCAGGAGAAAGATGAGGCTTTCTGTTCCCATTAAAATGGAAAGCCTGGGAAACTGTATACAGTGTCTCTATGAGTCGGAATGGACTTGAGGGCACATAACAGCACAACAACATATATAATGTTACCACAATAAACTAGTAAGAATTAAATTATGTTAAAGCAGTTAGTATATTTGCATTATAAATGTTTAATTTTTAGAAGACAATACATTAAACATATCATATCTTATGTATATGACACAAAAAAAATGTTCCAAAAAATGTTTAGTCATAAATTTAACTTCTTAGAAATAAGAACTCAGGTCTTCGAAATACATGATTAAAGACATTTAAAAATTACAGAAAATATTTGTAAACAGAAACTGATAAAGTGCTTTAACCTTCTTTTTATATATAACTTTCTAAATGCAATAATACTAAAAAACACAAACCGATAAAAACTGCTCTAAATAGTTGAGCTAGCACTATACCAGGACAATCTCATAGAGAATGTTCTATTTCATTGAACATCAACGAAATGAACATTTCAACCATTAATGAAATATTACATTGACAGTATTAAAATGACTAACGTTAACAAGATTGACCCTATTAAATAATGCCAAAGGTTAGGAGCATTCACAGTACTCATGTATTAATGGAATTAGTATAAATTTGAACAATAAATTTGAAGTTGAAGATTTTCAAGACAGAAACAGTCTAGTCCCAGCCAGAACCATATGTCTTTTACTGATATGTGAGTGAGAAATGAATTCCTAATGTGCTTTAACCAGTTAATATGCATTATTAATTTTTTAATAAAATGTAATGTGACCTAATAACATGGATTGTTCACATTATTTATCATTTACAAAGGAAGACTAAATTCCATAATTTAAACATCTTATTAATTAGAAATATGTAAAACAGGCCATAGTTTTAAGGAAGGATCTGGTCTTCCAATTGATAGACTCATTTTAAAAGGATTTCTGTTAAATTGGTTGGCTAACGAATGAACTGCTAACCGCAAGGTCAGTTAGATTGAATTCACCAGCAGCTAATAGAAAGAATTAGACTTTCCACTCCTGCAAAATTTACAGCCTCTGAAACCCTACACAGAGTTGATATGAGTCATAACCCACTCAATGGCACACAGCCAGCCAACCATACTAATTGTGACTAATAATATACTTCTGTGATTAGGTGAGAATGGAAAATTAAATTAAATTCATACAAGCTTGCAACTCTAAGCAAATAATTGTCATTACAGTGGTGAGATCCCAAACTTTTATTATTTACACAGTAGTTAGAAAAGATTGAAATTGTCAAAGACTTCATTGTGCTTAAATCAGCATTCAATGTTCATGGAAGCAGTAATTAAGAAATCAAATTACTTAGTACATTAAGCAAATCTGCTGCAAAAGACCCCATTAAAGTGTAAAAAAGCAAAATGGTGACTTGAAGACTAAAGTGTCCCTGATTCAGGCCATGGCATTTTCTGTCACTTCATATGAATGTAAAAGTTAGACAATGAATAAGGAAGACGGTAGATCAATTGATGCATTTAAATTATGGCACTGGTAAACAATATTGATAGTACCAGGGACTGCAAGAAGTACAAACCAATATGTCTTAAAAGAAGTATAGCTAGAATGCTCCCTACAGGCCAGAATGGTGAGACTTTGTATCTCCTACTTTGCACTTGTTGTCAGGAGGGACCAGTCTCTGGAGAAGAATATCATTTTTATAAAGTAGAATGTTAGGTAAAAAGAGGATCACCTTCCACAAGATGGATTCACACAGTGACTACAACATGGTGTTCAAACAACAATTGTGAGGATGGCACAAACAGTGCAGTATTTTGTTCTGTTGTTTATAGGGCTGCTGTGGATTGGAGCTCACTGGATGGCACCTAACAACTATAGTTAGGATGAAATGGAATTGGATAAAGTTTCATCTCAGATCACTGGCTCTTGCTCGAGAGAGAATTGATAAAGAGACTGGCTCTATATATCTACAGACACATAGCCCCTTGTGCATTGTACACACAAAAAAAGAAAGGGGAAAAAGAACTCTGGGCTTACATATGTCTGACTGGAGGATTTATATGCAGGAACACATGGAAAAAGGGAAGAGGAGAAAGAATGAGACACTCCTTGATGTAGTCTGGATCAGAGTTCATGAAAGTCTTGTGGTCATTGCCCCATCAAAGGGAGCACATTCCTGCCCAACCTGGGATCTGATCATATACCATACCACCAAAGAAACTCAGAGTGGGGTGTTGTACTTTCCCTTGGGTGAATTTTTTTCAGTACAATTTTAGAGTTAAGTTCATGCATTCTGTGGGAGATGAAATTCTTTCTGCTGCCTATACAAATTCACAATTTTATCATGAAATAAATCACTATATAATAACATATTTTTATTTATAGAAAACAATACCAAATACATAAGGAAGAGAAACTAAATTAAAAATCCTTAATCACAGCATAGGTTTTTGAAGTAAAACAGTGTTTTAGAAATTTTGTTAGCAAAAAGATTAATGTATATTGGCTTGTGAAGTACACATTTGTAACAATCCCTAAGCTAAATACTAAGTTACAATGTCTTCCTAACCCCAATGCAAGGGGATAAAAATGAAAATAGTTAAAAGGATCAGGTGTAAAAACAAAACAAAAAAACTCATTGAGTCAAAAAAAAAACAAAAAACTAATCTGATTATTGAATATATTATTTGAAAATTCAGATGAAAAGCATGTCCATCACTATAACAGGACTCCTGGTTGGCTCTAGAATCAGTACTGGACTAAAAACTGTAAGGTGGGCAGTTCAGACCCTCCAGCTGCTCCTTGGAAACCCTATACAGGGTCACTAAGAGTCAGACCCAACTCCATCACTGTTAAAAAGCCCTGTTGGTACAGTGGTTAAGAGGTTTGAACCCATCAGCTAGTCCATAGGAGAAAGATGTGGCTAGCTGCTTCCCAAAAGTTTACACCTTTGGAAGCCCTGTGTTGTTTTTAAATAGTTTTTGAGACAGTACCAATTTACAGCCATCCTCTATAGGATTTCTGAGGAGCAATTGGTGAGTTTGAACCCCTAAACTTGTGGTAAGTAGCCCAGTGCTAATCCTATGGTGTCACAGCAATTCTAATCTGTCCTATAAGGTTGCTATGCACAGTAATAGACGTAATGACAATGGAAACACAGCCCTATTAGTGTAATTTCACAGTCAACTGAAAATGTTGAATTCAAGGAAAACTGTAAGTAAAATAAATTAAGATTATGTTAAATCAACCATACTTTTTGCTAATGGTATCTTTTAAGCAATGTAATTTCATAACAAAAAAAAAATCTGGGCAATGTTGTTGAAATAATATGCCATATGAAAAGAACAGTTATAAAAAATTTGCAAATGATATGTAAATTCAGTATGTTCAGAAATGTAAGGAGGATCGTTTTAGATATGTATTGATCCAAATCACTTCAGAATATGAACTGTAAATGTCCATTAGATACATTTTACTTGATTAGAAACTAGATATTTGTTGCTTTATTTACCTCAATGGATTAATTTTGGGATAGAAAAAATAAATAGAAAACAGAGAATGTGCATATCATCTATTACATATTCTTAACAAACCTGAAAATTATAAAAAAAAATAATGGGAAAGATTGCCAAAAGTAGGGGGGAAATCAGAAAAGTGTAACTGTCTCATTTTGAAGAAGAGAGGCTATAAATATTATGAGAGCAAGTCAGCTGTGATATTGCCAAAGACATAATCCATACTTCTTTTTATTGGTGAGTGTAAGCCATGCATCCATAATCTTAACCAATAACCAGTGAATATGAATGGGAATTTTCTTCCTTTTACAGAATTTATGGTAGAATTCTACAAAATTATGGTAGCTATGTTTGAAAACTACACATATCAATAACAAATGATGTCAAATACTTCACAGAGGATCAATCACAAAACAAAATAAATCATTATGGAAAAATGAATTATATATCTTATTACAGGAAATAAAAGGTAATCCTTACAAGGTAATTTGAGATACAATACCCAATCATGTAAACCATGTAGAATTGTAAACATTCTCTAGGACAAAAACACATCGAAAAAAAATTACACATATTTTGGCAATCTATTTTTAAAAATTGAGCCTGGGATATAATGATTTAGATTAAAAATATTTTGTAAATATACAAAAAACCAAATGATAACTAGAAGGAAACAAAATATCCTCTACAAATTCTAGGATTTCTTAAAAGTTTTGCATTCTTTAATCATTTTAGATCACAAAAAGGATGCTTTTAGGCAGCACTGGTGTTTTAAAAACAAACATAAGTCAACTAGATTTTTATGTCTGCAAAATTTTGAAGTGAATTACTAAAATAATAAATATACTTTTGAAAACAATTTAACTCATAATGGGAAAGTTAAATTACTTTCATTATCTTATAAAACATCAGTAGAATACACTATGAATTACTGTTTTGCATTGTCTCTTGATATTAATGCCAACTTTTCCACTAAAAAACCAAAGCTTTAAAATTGATAAAGATGTAGTTTAATTTTGAATACTATTAAGCACCTATCTATAGTCAAGAGCTAAATTTCAAAATCTATTTTATTTGTTATCATATATAAAACTATCATATACCTACTGAACAAATACTTTTAGAACTAATGCTAGTAGATTTAAAACAAAAATACAATAAGCATAAATTTCTCCAACCAAGGAAAATTCAATAAATGAATGTTTACAAGTAAAAGATGGTATGCTGATGTGCTATAAACACAAAAATTAATTTTTAAATATTCTCATACAAATTAATGAACACATATTTGTATTTTTGTAACTTTCAGAATATGTTTAAATTTTCCAATATTTTGCACATGTATTATATATGTTTTTCTGTTGTTACGTGCCATCAAGTCTGTTCTGACTTATAGCCACCATGTGTCGGGTTTTTGAGGCTTAAAAACTTCTTGAGGGCAGAAAGCCTCATCTTTCACCTTCAGAGCAGCTGATGGGATAGAATTACTTCATAGTCCACTGCTTTTGATATGGAGCCATATATACAACATATTGTTGTTGTTAAGTACCATAAAATTGATTCCAATTTATAGTTGCCCTGTAAAAGGTTTCTGAGGATCGACTGGTGAGTTTGAACCACTGACCTTGTGATTGAAATCAACCTTGCAGTCCAGTATCTATCCTGCAGCATCAAAGGTTTTATTGTATGCAATTTGCAAAATCTAGCAACAGTTCTAAGGAGCTATGGTAGCATAGTGGTTACGAATAGGGCTGCGAACCTGAAGGTCAGCAGTTCAAAACTACCAGCAGCTCCGCGGGAGAAAGATGAGGCTTTCTACTCCTGTAAAGATTTACACCCTCGGAAACCTTGTACAGGGTCGCTATGGGTTGGAACCGACTCGACGACACTTAACAACAACAACAACAAGCAACAGTTCTATAAAAAGAACTGTTATGGAACATGTAAATAACAGTGAAAAATTCCTAATAAATGGAATATATTTTATTTTGGAATTGAAATGTATATATATCCTTGTGATTTTGATTGAAGTGTGTCACCTCAGGTTAATGTGCTGCACTGCAAGATCGATTTGAAATGCAAGGTTGGTGGTTCAAGCTCACTAGCTGCTCCTTGGAAACCCTATACAGGGTTGCTATGAGTCAGAACTGACTCAACAGCTCTTAACACCAAGAATAACAACAGTATATTCAACAATTTATCAGAAACAACTTTATACTCACAATTATTATTTGTAATAATTCTATTTTATTATAGTAGAATATATATATAAGGATACATTTGAAATTATAATAATATTCAAATGTATACCACAATGATATCATTTTGTTCATTATGTTTTCATCCATCACCCTTATTAGTTCCAAAATTACACTATCATCCTTAACAGAAGTTCAGTGTCTCTTCAATAATGAGACTTTTTTTAATCCTTACTATTTCCACTTCTGAAAACCATTAATAAATGTTGATTAGTATGTACTTGCCAGAGTTTTAATGTGGCACCATAGAATCAACACTGGACTGTGAATCATAAGGTTGGCAGTTCAAACCCAACAATGTACTTGCAGACTGTAGCTACTATAAGTTGCTGTTGTTATGTGCAGTTGAGTTCTGATTCACAGCAACCCTGTATAGAGTGGTGACATCACTCAGTATTCACGCGAGATGATTCTGTAGACTAGACAAATGACAGTGGATTATGTGACAAATCATTTGCAGATCAGCCATGGCTCTGCTTATGAAATAATCCACGGCAGACTTGGGTTTCAAAAATTTTGTGCAAGATGGGTACAGAAACAACTCACTGAAGAGCATAAATAGAAGTGTTTGGATATCTGAAAACAAAATTTGAAGGAAAGTAAATGTTTCCTAATTTTATTTATTTATTTATTTTTACTGGTGACAAGACGTGGGTTCATCTAAATGAGTCTGAGATTATGAAATGGAAACATCCTCAATCACCAACCAAGAAAAAGTTTAAATGTTAACTATCAGCTGGAAAATTGGTGTTTACAGTTTCATGGGATTCTCAAGGGCCAGTTTTAGAACATTATCAGGAAAAAGGTTTAACAATCAACAGTGCTCATTCTAGTGAGATGACCACTGAAGAGTTGAAGTCTAATTTCAGATTAAATGCAGAGGACAACTATCCAAGAGAATTGCGATCTTGCATGGCAGTGCATGTCCACACACCTCTGCCCACACTGTTGACACTCTGTAAAAACTTCGTTTTGAGATATTAACACATCCTCCCTATAGTCCTGATTTTTCTGGGACTTTCACCTGTTTGATCCCCTGAAAACAATCCTTTGAGGGTGAAGATTCTCGTTTGATGAAGAAGTGAAGGCAGTGGTATATATGTGGCTCACAGCTCAGCTTAAAACATTTCTTAATAAGGGACTATGAAAGCTTGTTGATATATAGACAAAGTGTATTGAAAAGCAAGATTATGTCAAAAAATGATGGATTTTTCTCTTCTAAAAATTGATTTAAAATAAATTCTACATCCAGGTGCTTATAATTTTTGTCTCACTCTCATTATTTCATGAAACTCCTGTATAAGCCTAAGGAAGTCTTGGCTTTGGTTTTTACAAGGTACATGGCCTGACCCTGTGGGGTCATGTGTTTAAATTTCACTAACCTTCTTTAGCTTTACAAACAAAATGTGGACAATAGTAGAACTTCACTGAAAGTGTTGTTATAAAGTTTAATTGCACATGTAAGTGTAGCTGACATATACTTTGATATACATATCTGCCCTCAATGAAACAATGTGTGAGTTATATTTGGAAATGTTTTATTATGTATGAGTATCCTAAAAACTGTGTATGATCCTTAGCATGTATGAAATAATTTCTATATATTACAAAAGAGTTCCTCATCTCTGTGGCTCCTAACTTGTTACTGAACTCTTCTTAATATGGTGGAGGGAACTTAGTTACAATGACTGATTTTCTTTTTATAAGAGTCTTTAATAT
>NW_006408540.1:7224247-7226370 GCF_000296735.1 Chrysochloris asiatica
AAAAAATTGTTCTAGCTAAATGTTCTGAAATATTTCTCCTCTTGGCAATTTATGATGTGCATTTTATATATATGCTGGTGGAAGTATTTATAGAAATAAACAAGTGACAACAATAACTGGAAAGATAACACTGGATACACAGAATTATGTTCCAAACCATAAAATTTGAATCATCTTATTGCAGAATAAATTTACAGTGCAAATGACATAATCATCTAGATAGATAGTGAAATATTTCTAAATAATAATCATCCATATCCCAATATTGTGATTGCCATTTATATAGAAGTTATTTCTATCATTATATTTTAATCTTTTGCAGAAATACTTTTAGCATATCTGAAAATACATGATTAGAAAGCTCAGTGTAGGAAGAAAGCAGCAATATACATTTAAATGAAGTATTCAGACAAGATGTAGGTTTTCAATAGGAACATAAATTTTAAAAACACATGTCAAACACAAATCCCACTATTTTTGAAAAGACATTGTTTCAGTTATTTATAGCTTTAACAGAAATACCAAAAGTAATTAGCTTTAACAGAGAGAAATACATTCTCTCTTAATTTAGGGGACTAGAAGTTCAAGTTCAAAGCACAAGTTCTGGAGTAAGGTTTTTGTCTGCTTTCCAAATTTGTGGGCCTGGTGTCCATTAGAGATCCCCATGGGTCTTGGCATCAATCTTCCTCTGGGTCTAAGAGGTTCCCAGCACTGTAACTCTGTCCAAAAGACATGTCCCACTCTTCTTTCTTACTGGTTGTAGATCCTCTAATCACAGCTAACTTGTTTTATCTCTTTTATATCTTAATAGACATTGACACAAGATACAACCTGGTCCTGTAGATTGTATCCTGGCTCCCTCACATACTGTCTCTAATTTGGCCTTATTAGCATAATGGACACCTGATGTGGGATGTAGAATCAGCACTGGACTTGGAACCATAAGGTTGGCAGTTTAAACGCATGAGCTGCTCCTTGGAAACCCTATGCATGGCCGCTATGTGTCAGAACTGAATTGTTGACATTTCACAATAACCATAACAACAACATAGAAGCTAGGATTTACAGCATTTAAAAATATTATGGCAGACCACTAAATAAAGGATGGTTCAGTTGACATACATTTTGGGGAACACAATTTAATCTGTATCAGATATATATATAAAATATAAACAGTAAAACTATTTCAGGCTATTATTCAACAGATTAATCAATAAATAAGTGTCCAATACCCTTAATTTGTAACACTGTTCCACACATTTGGGTTACTATCAAGTTATGTCACGTCACATAATTCAAATACAAATTGGAAACTTCATTTTGGTAAAGTTTAAGGCACATACACTCTTTCAACAAAACAAAAAAATGTTATTGTCCTATGCAAATGACAGGAGAAAATCTGCTCTAACTTATTTGAGACAGTTGCATAATGCCATTTTGTAACATGTCAACAACTTTGAAGCAAACTCTACAGGTTTTAAAGTGAGTAAGTACGCCAGCAGTTTGGTGGAACTGGATAAGAAAGTTAACTCATTCATGTTGTTATTGCAAGTTGCCATGAAATTAGCTCTGACTCAGGGAGATCTTATGTGCAGCAAAACTAAACATTGTTAGGTCCAGTGCCATCATCACAATCATGGGCATATTTGAACCCCGTTGTTCTGACTATCTTGTCAATTCATTTAATGGAGGGTTTCCCTTGTTTTCTCTGACCTCCTTTATCAAACACAGTGTTCTTTCCCAGTGGTGGGTCGTTTTGGATGATGTGATCAAAGTGAGCCTTGAAAGTGGGAGATAAAAAGTAAATATGAAAGCCACTGATTATTATTGCTCTTTTTCCTGACTTATAATACTTGGCAAATAACCATGTCTTTTAGTTAAAGTAGAGTCCATTAGAAACTCCAGGAGGGCATATTTGTTGTTTTACATTGTTGTTGTTATTAAGTGCTGTGGAATTGGTTACAAATTATAGCGACCTTGTATAGATTTGTATACAAATCTGTTTGTATAGGGTTTCCAAGGAGCAGCTGGTGGCTTTGAAATGCCCACTCTGCTGTTAGAAGTCCAGTGCTTCTTCTATAGCTCCAATTGGCTCAAGGAGGATCAGACATGAGACTGGGACC
>NW_006408540.1:7227910-7229202 GCF_000296735.1 Chrysochloris asiatica
AATTTGAATAAATATGGTGAAAGAATATAACGGTGGCACACACCTTTCCTAATTTTAAGCCATTCAGTGTTCCCTTGTTCTGCTCAAACAATTGACTTTTGGTCTATGTACAGGTTCCTCATAAACACAATTAAGTGTTCTGGAATACTCAGACTTCTCAATAATGCCCATAGTTTATCATGATCCACACAATCGAAGGTCTTTGCATAGTCAATAAAACACAGGTAAACATCTTTCTGGTATTCTCTGCCTTATGCCAAGATCCATCTGACATCAGCAATTATAGCCTCATTCTACATCCTCTTCTGAATCTGGCTTGAACCTCTGGAAGTCCTCTGTCTATGTATGGTTGCAGCCATTTTGGGAATTCCTTTAGTAAAACTTTGCTAGCATGGACTATCAATGATATTGTTCAATGATTTCTGCATTCCATTGGGCCACCTCTCTTTTGAATGGGCACAAATATGGATCTCTTCCAGTCAACTAGCCAGGTAACTCTCCTCCAAATCTCTTGGCATAGATAGTTGAGTGTCTCCAATGCTGCATCAGTTTGTTGAAATATTTCAATTTGTATTCCATCAATTCCCAGTAGTTTGTTTTCTGCCAATGCTTTCAATACACCTTCTTCCTTCAAGATGATTGGGTTTTGCTCATATGCTATCTCTTCAAGTGGTTGAACATAGACCATTTCTTTTTGGTACAATGACTGTATGTATTCCTTCTATCTTCTTTTGATACATTCTGCATCATTCAATAATTTTCTCATAGAATCTTCCAATATTGCAAGTCAAGATTTGAATTTTTCCTCAGTTCCCTCAGCTTCGGAAATGCTGAACATGTTCTTTCCTTTTGGTTTTCTAACTCCAGGTCTTTGCACATTTTGTTATAATATTATGAGTTTGTCTTCTCCAGCTGACCTTTCAAATTTTCTGGTCAGCTCTTGTATTTCCTCACTTCCTCCATTTGTTAAGCATCCCTATGCTGGAGAGCAAGTTTCAGAGTCTCTTCTGACATCAATTTTGGTCTTTTCTTTCTTTCTTTTATCTTTAATGATCTTCCTGTATGATGTACTAGACACATCCCACAACTCTTATAGTCTTTTGGTTTTTAGTATCGAATGCATCAAATCTGTTCTTGAGATGATCTCTAAATTCATATGGAATGTATGCAAGGTCATATTTTGGCTCTCGTTGGACTTTTAAATTTTTCTTCGGGTTCAATCTGAATGTAAATATGATCAACTGATGATCTGTTCCACAGTCTGTTCCTGGCCTTGTTTTGGCTGATGATGT
>NW_006408540.1:7230371-7236882 GCF_000296735.1 Chrysochloris asiatica
TATGACAAACTGACAGATGAGTGGTGGGTATGATATAATAACTCCCTATTATGTCATGCAATTTTCTTTTATTTTTCATGATTGATTATAACATATAAGTAAGACATTGGATAATGGTTCTATACTTCTCATCAGTAAGCAAATTATAATTTATTAAATATTGTGCTATATTCAAGAAGCTACCATAAAGGAATCTGAAAGACTTCATAGTATCTTGAATAGCCTATAGGCTAAATCCAACCCAACATTTCTACCAATATTTCAAGATAAATGATTTCAAATACAAATCTAGATCTCCCTGTCCTCTTAAAAAATGAGAATTGGTTTCACTGGGCAATTTCTTGTATGACAACTAGAAGAAAAGAAATAATAACATCAAGTTTATAACTTACTTCCCTTTTTTAGGGATTCCACTCTTAAATCCTGGTGTGGCACTGTGGGTTAATGCACCAGACTGCAAAGCCATTTGAACTGCAAGGTCGGTGGTTCAAGCTCACCAGCTGCTCCTCGGAAACACTATACAGGGTCGCTATGGGTTAGGATTGACTTGATGACACTTAACAACAACAACCACACTCTTAAATTATACCTCTTTGTCAACATGCAGAGGGACTCTTAGGATACTTTTTTTGCATAAGTTCTTATATTATTAGATTGCACTTGTTACATGTAAGGTAGTGTGTTTCTACTCATAGTGATCCTGTATAGGATATCTGAGGCTTTAAATATTCTTACAGGAGCAGAAAATCTTCTCTTTCTCCCACGGTGCTGCTGGTAGGCTCAAACTCTGGGATTCACAGTCTAGTGCTTATCCTATAGACTTATTGTACACCCCTACTTATTATTGATAACACTGGGATTTATGAATATATGAGATACAATTGAAAGAAGAAAGAAAATTATCAAATGACTAGGTAAGGCAGGTTTCATAGAGTTACTACTAACATGAAATGCAAGTTACAAAATATGAAAATAATTTGTCACATACAGTTGTAAGTTGTCACTGTAAAACCAAAATGCATCTGGAGTGGCCAAAGAGTCTTTTGAAATCTGTAACATCCAGAGACTTATGACAAGTTTGTAACTGGTGATTTTTAGCTTATATCCTTTGATAATAATTAGTAAATATCATTGTTGAGGGAGATATATCTGGGTATGTTTTGAGAACTCAACTATTTTTATGCAACGGTTGCATTTGGCTGGCAATGATTACAGGCTGAGGGTATCTTCAGTGCAGCAGAATACATTTGTTTGTCATAGAAACAGACACTAGCACATTTTATTCTAAAGGGAATTTTCAAGTGTTTCATTTACTGTATAAAACATCATTGTATCCTTGAAAACTTCAGAGAAAATGTGTGTAATTGAGAACCAAAGGTCATAATTCATGATATCCATGAAAACCTTAATGTGTACAGTGTAGTAAGTTGCTTGGCATGAATTTTCTAGGCCTAGTCATTATAATTCCCAGTAAAGGACTTTTTTCCTAGTGGATCTAAATAATTGAAGATGTTGATAATATTATTTGATTCAGTTGTGGGTGATTGTTGACATGGCTAACTGTGATTATAACAACTTGGAACTGTACCCTGGAAAACTGATAATTTTATCATCCTGTTGGGTATAAAATGACTCTCAGCAGTAGAGGGCAAGGGAATCTCACTATCATCCAGAAAGAAGACTCAGGATTGGAATTCATCCCTTAGACACTGAGATCCCTGAACATTGAACTGCCTTGATTCAGGAATAGAAAGATGTGACAGCAGAGAAGTGGCAGAGGAGTGGCAGCAACAAAATCAATAGCCAAAGCATGAGCCAGAGTCATGTATCTCCTGGCACATGAAGCAAATAAATCTGATGCTTTGGGGCAGGAGGAGCATTTGTGGAGTGGGATGCTTACAGGAACTTAATCTGGGGATCCAGGTTTGCTGATCCATAGGAGCTAGAGCTGAATGCCTTCAGGCTCAGGTTTCTAAGAGAGTAGACTGTCTTTTGGGCATTTGCTGGCAGCCCTGAAAGAACTTTGTACCATTGCCCAAGCAGGGTAGAGGCCAAACGATGGGGCTGAGGGATAAAGAAAAGGTGCTGCAGACCTAAACAATTCTGATCCTGAAATGTAGTGTGGTGCTGTGGATTACTGCACTGGACTGCAATGTCCGTTTGAACTGCAAGGTCAGCAGTTGAAGCTCACCAGTTGCTCCTTGGAAACCCTATTACAGAGTTGCTCTGAGTTGGCACCAATTCCAAGGCACTTAACAACAACAACAACAACAACAACTTCCTTAATGAATTCCATAATTTTGAGTGTGTTTTGTGAGTTCTGTGCTATAGGACGGCTGGTTGGTATCAGAATTAGTAAAGAAGACTAGTGTTTGGAGGTATGTCTGACCTCAGCCATGTAGGAATTGGCTTTGGGCTAATGCTGATGTGGACTTAATTCTCCTTCTCCTATGTGTAGTTGGAGGAGATCAGATGCTGCCACCATATCATTTTTACCATGTGATCACAAACTTTTAAATATTAGCAGGAGGTGAAGTTTTCTGTTTTTTTATTTGTTTGTTTGTTGTTGTTGTTGTTGTTGAAAACATTGTGGCTAGCAGTCCAGTGTTTCTCTTACACTGCCACACTAGAGCTCATGACATAACAGTCTGCCATAAATTATATCTACTGAGTGTCACTGAAGTTTTGTATTAGAGATTTTTTTGAATTGTGGCATGAGATGGGAATATTCGTATCATCTGTAGATAATCGTTTTCTTAATTTTGCAATAAAATTCATCACAAATTTACCTCTTTAGTTGAAAATCATGTATGTTGTTTGAATATTTTTCAACAACAACATAAATAATTAAGCATATATATGATTAAATTTGCTCATTTCTAACAAAACTGAGAAGTTGGGAAATGCATTTGGCAAGGGATGATACGGTCTACGTTTAGTACAATTATATTACCCAGAAATTAATGTGATGGCCTAATTATTTCCCAAATTGATGAGATTTCAAGAAAAGGGCTTATATTGGTATTTTGAATCTGACAATCACATAGTTTACTATGCAGGGTACTACAAATTCAGGAAGAATGGCGATACATTCATCACCAAAATGAACAATGCAAGGCATGTCTTGAATTACAATGCTGTCAGTGATTGGGTATGATTTATATGCCTACAAGGAAGACCAGTTAATACAAATATTATTGAAATTCATGAACCAACCACTAAAGCCAGTGATGATGAAACTGAAGAAATCAACCAACATCTTCAGTGTAAAATTGATCAAACAATCAATTTAAATGTATTGATAATTACTGATGACTGGAATGTGAAGATTTGTAACAAAGAGAAATTAGTCAGTAGTTGGAAAATATGGCCTTGGTGATGCAATGATGCTGAAGACTGCATGACAGAATTTTGTAAGATCAATGATTTATTTATTACATATATCTTTTTTTTAGCAACATAAAAAATGAATATGCACATGAATCTCCCAAGATGAAATACACAGTAATTAAGTTGACTATATCTGTGAAAAGCATCGAGTAGAAACCTCCACATCGTAAGTCAAAGCAAGACCTGGAGCAGACTGTGGAGCCAACCATCAATTGCTCATATGGAATCTCAAGCTGAAGCTAAAGAAAACTAAAACAAGTCCATGAGAGCCAAAATTATGACCTTGAACATATCCAACCTAAATTAAGAGACCACCTCAAAAACAGATTAATGTATTAATTGCTAATGACTGAAGACCAAAAGAGTTCTGGGATGACATCAAGAACATCTGACAAATAGAAAGCAAAAGGATAGTAAAAAGGGAGGAAATAAAATACCAAAATGGAAGTCAGAAAAGACTATGAAACTTGGTCTTAAGCATAGAGAAGTTAAAGCAACTGTAAGAAATGAGGAAGTAAGAGATGAACAGATAATTTAACAGGGCATCTCCAGAAGCCAAAGTGAAGTAGTATAATAAAATGTGCAAACATCTGGATTAAGAAAACTGAAAGGGAAGAACACACTCAACATTTCTCAAGCTGAAAGAACTAAAGGTAAAATTCACACCTCAGCTTGTAATACTGAAGGTTTCTATGGATAAAATATTGAATGATGCAAAACTCATCAAAAGAAGATGGAAGGAAAGCACAGCTATTGTATTAAAAATAAATGGTTGATGTTCAACAATTTCAAGAGCTAGCATCTGATGAAGAACCAATGGTACAGAAGGAAAGAGTACAGGTGTACTGAGGCATTGTCTCCAGGAATTGATGAAACACAAATTAAAAACTTTCAGCAAAGTTATGCAGCACTGGGGAACTCACTCATCTTTGTCAAGAACTTTAGAAGACAGCTACCTGGACAACCAATTGAAAGAAATCCATATTTGTTCCAAATCCAAAGAGATGTGACCCTATGGAATGCGGATATCATCAAATGGTATCATTAATGTCACATGCAAGTAAAATTTTGCTGGAGACACTTTGAAAAACAAAACAAAAAACTGCAACAGTACATAGACAGTGAGCTGCCAGAGTTTCAAACTGCATTCAGGTAAGGTTGAAGGACAAGGAATATCATGCTGATGGTTCTTGGCTGAAAGCAGAGAATATCAAAAAGATGTTTATTTGTGCTTCATTGACTATGCAAAGGCTTTCAACGGTGTGGATCATGACAAGCTGTGAATAACATTGCAGACAATGAGTATTCGAGAACACTTCACTATACTCATGAGGAACCTGTACATAGACTAAGGCAATTGTTAGAACAGAACAAGGGGATACGGAACGGTTTAAAATCAGGAAAGGTGTGTGCCAGGGATGTATTCATTCATTCTACTTATTGAATCTGTATGCTCAGAAAATACTCATAAAAGTTGAATTCTATGAAGAAGAAATTGGCATCAGGATTGGTGGAAGTCATTAACACCCTGTGATATGTAAACCATAAATCTTTGCTTGCTGAAAATGAAGAGAACTTAAAATATTTACTGTTGAAGATTAAAAGCCACAGCCTTCAGTTTGGATTGCACGTCACTGTAAAGAAAATAAAAATCCTCACAACCGGACCAATAAATAACATCATGATAAATGGAGAAAAGATTGAAGCTGTCACAGACGTCATTTTGCTGGGATCTAATATCAACACTCATGGAAGCTGCAGTCAAGAAGTCAAATGACATTAGGCAAATCTTCTGCACAAGACCTTATTAAAATGTAAGAGCAAAGATGTAAGTTTGAGGACTGAAGTGTGACAGACCTAAGCCATGGTATTTTCAATAACCTCATAAGCATGTGAATGTTGGACATGAATAAGGAAGACAATGGAAGAATTGATGTATTTTAGTTATTGTGTTAGAGAAGAATACTGAAAATACCATGGACTTCCAGAAGAATAAAAAAATATGTATTATAAAAAGTATAGCTGGAATGTTCCCTAGAAGCCAGGATGGAGAGACTTTATCTCTTATACTTTAGACCTCTTATCAGGAGGGACTAGTCTTGGAGAAGGACATACTTCTTGGTAAAGTGAAGGGTCAATGAAAAAGAGAAGATCCCTAGGAAGATGGATTGACACAGTGGCAGCCACAGTAGGCTTAAACATAGCAACAATTGTGAGGATGGCACAGGATCAGGAAACAGAAGAAACTGACTATGAGTCAGAACCAACTCAGTATCACCTAACAACAACAATAATAGAAACTTTATAACTTCAGAGAGGAAAAAACCCTTTAAGATCAAGTAAAATGCACACAAAAAAGAGAATTTGTTAGTCCAGATAGGAACTTCCAATAACCATGAACAAAAACATGTAGTCAAAATATATAATTATTTTGTGTATTCATTTAGCATTATGCAATACTTAATATAGGAGAGAATCAATAAGCAAATTGTTCTTTATTTTAATTCGTTTTTAACATATTTTTTACATAAATAACAGACACATTATTTATGTTTGTCAACCATGGCCCCCCCCATCAAGATGTTTTCATATGTATCCTTTTTTTACATGTTGCTTCAAAAAATTAGCATAATGTGCTTATGAAAATTCTTTCAGAGGAGGTGTAGTTGGCAAAAGATTGTACAATGTGTGGATTATTTGCATAAAAATACGGTTCTAATAACTATCATTCTAATAGTTCTCTTAAACTTAAAAAAATGAACATACTTTATGTGGGAAGCAGTTAAGGCCTTATGTCAAGAGAAAATTATATCTTAAGTGCATTTATCAGAAAATAATAATTCTCAGAAAAGATGAGTTAAACATGTAATACAGTAAATTGTAAACAAAGCAGCTGAAGAAACCACTGAAAAATGAGGTAAGGAAATAATTAAGCAAAGGGCAGATAGGAAACAAACAATTAGGAATCATAAGTATAAAACTTTGAAGAAACATAGATAAATGTATCTTGCAAAACAAATCAAAAGCAAAAGTGAAAAGAAGTAAAAAAAAAAAATAGCTTTAAATAAAAATGTTAACACAAATGTTTAGAATGAATTCACAGTGGTCTCTGAAATATAAG
>NW_006408540.1:7237275-7245990 GCF_000296735.1 Chrysochloris asiatica
CTCATTATGAATGTCACATTTAATCATTACAAAAATGTGAAAGAAAAAATTCCAAGTTACCCCATGCCTCAAACCTAAGAATAAAAATTTAATATTCATGCTTGCATAGTTTCTATTTAAACAATTATATAATTTTATTTATACTACAATTGAACACTTCCCTGAAAACTTCATTTTTAACTAAATGTATCGTTTCGTTCTGTTGTACATAGGGTCGCTATGAGTTGGTACCAACTCTGGCATCTAACAACAACAACATATATCCTAGCTATTAAATATGTATATTACTTTTGATAAAAGCCATCCAACCCTGTAGAGCATTTCCAAGGAGTGACCGGTGAACTTGAACTTCTGAACTTGTGGTTCAAACAAATCTTGTAGTCCAGCACATTACCCTGCAGCACCACATCAGGACTTATCAGCAACTCCTCAGAAACACTCAGAAAGTCGTGATGACTCAGATACTATTGATGGCCTTTAATAACAACATTATATATTTGTATACACAGATTAGAGATAAATATTGAGGTATAAATGGAGATGATATATATTTTTAAGTCTCTGTAACACTTTATTGATTAGAAATTTATTGAACCAAATTCAACTAGTTGGATGGACATCATCTTAAATTGAAAAGTCTAGATTTCTGAAATTTCACAATAATGATCTAAGTATCTACTACAAATTATGATTAGTGTTTTCATAAAAAGAGACAAGCATCCCACATTAAAATAGTTTAGAAGAAGTATTGTGAGGCATAACGATTAATTCATGGAACAAAAATTGAGCATCTATTATGAATCACATCATTTGAAAAAAATTAATGGTCATTTCTTTAGAAATTTCTTATCCGATAGGAAGATATTGATGAAGATCAGGAAAAGTTGTACAAAGCAACAAATTCCTATCTATAACTGAAGAACTGTAGCTCCCTAATTATAGCTAGGTTAGAGTCAACAACAGTTAATACAGAAAAATAATTTTAGAAAATTATTTTTTAAATATCAGTTAATCTTTGGTAATTGGTGTTGTTGTTAAGTTCTGTAGAGTCAGTTCTGACTCACAGAAACTCTGTATAGGGTTTCTGAGGAGCAGCTGATGAGCTTGAACCACCGACCATGCAGTTCAAACTGGCCTTGCAGTCCAGTACATTAATCCAAAGTAGCACACCAGGAAAATTATAGCCATCCTTTAATTCAATTGTTAGCAATCTCATTCCATCACATATATTGAAATCAGTAGTTTATAGATAATATTTGTAAGTGTTACATTCTAATAAAGAGTTTTCAATATTTTTATAAATAGAAATCTTGACTCATTGAAATGTCCACAAATTTATAAGTTAAAAATAGTGTTCATAATCTGTGGAATAGCTAAGTATAATAATATTACTATATGAGTCCTGTTGTGGCATTGTGGAATAAGCATTGGACTGGTAACCACAGGATCAACAGTTCAAACCCACTAGGAACCCTAAGCAGTGTGACTTTGAGTAAGAACTGACTAGATACAATACAACAATCAATAATGATTAAAGGAAATGTTGGGTGTGGGCTGTCCTTGAAAGGAATGGAAAAACTAAGGCAAGCAAAAGATTCCTTAGGTAACATAGTGATACAGAAAATATAAAGATTAGCCTGATCCAAAATATCAATCCAGTTGTGTAAAATTTCTTTTTGAGTTTCCTACAAATACTGAATAATTTAAAATTTCATAAGGGACTTCAAAAACATAGTGTTTTAGCATATTAAAAGCTAATGAGAAATTTGTGATGAATCTAATAAGCTAAATTTTCTGCTGTTGATTTTCTTCAAATGATCACCACATTTTGTAATTCATCGACTAATGTGGAGTGTTGGTGTGGTGCTGTAGGATAAGCACTGGACAGCTAACTCAAAGTGTAGTGGTTCAAATCCACCAGCTGCTCCTCAGAAATCCGATATAGGGTTGTTTTGAGTTAGCACCAACTCCAAGGCACTTAAAAATAACAACAACAAAGAATTGTAGGGACAGATATTGCCTAGTTCAAATTTAGAATATGATTATTAAAATATACATATGAGAAATTTCTTAGAATATCTTGAATTCTGAGTGTGATAGGTTACTTGCTAATATACAAATGATAATTCTACAATATTATGACTAGGTTTCCTGTTCATATATGTATGGATTCAAAAGTATATATATTTAACTAGGTGTCTAAGAATCCTGATGTGGTACTGTAGGATAAGCACTAGATTGCTAACCACAAGGTTAATGGTCCAAACCCACCAGCCAATCCTTGGAATCCTTTTTATGGGGTTGCCATGAGTCAGAACCGACTTAACAACACTTAATGATAGCAATAAATATGTAAGTATGATGAGTGAATGGGCAAGGTCTCTCAGTTTTACACTTGTTTTAGTCTTAGGATGCCTTCATAAAAATAAATAAATAGTATTGAAACATTAGTTTTCAAGAGGATGTACTTGGCCAGTTCAAATCAAGACAAAGAGATCAGAAGATAATGGCAACTGCTTTGGGGTGTCAAAAGGGGAAATGTTAAAGAAAGTTTACCCAATGGAACGTGGAAATCATTTGGCAATATAATTATTATCACATACAAGTAAAGGTTTGCTAATTATAATTTAAAAATTACTGCACTAATACATTGACAAGAAACTGGATTTCGATAAGGACATGGACTGGGGGATGTCATTGCTGATGTCGGATGGATATTGGTTGAAAGCAGAGAATACCAAAAAGATGTCTACCTGTGCTTTATTGACAATGCAAAGGTTTGCAACTGGGTGGATCATAACAAGCTATGAACAGCATTGTGGAGAATGAGTATTCAGGAAGACTTAATTGTGCTCATGAGGAGACCAAGAGGCAATCATTCAAACAGAACAAGGGGACACTAATTGTTTAAAATCAGAAAAGGTGTGTGCTAGGGTTGTATTCTTTCAGTATATACAAACAGTTAGTATGCCAAGCAAATAATCTGAGAAGCAAGATTCTATGAAAGAGAACATGGCATCAGGGTTGGAATTAAGACTCGTTAACAACCTGTGATAAGCAGTCCTGCTTCTTAAAAGGGAAGAGGACTTAAAATACTTACTGATGAAGATCAAAGACCACAGCCTTTGGTATGGGTTGTACCTCAATATAAAAAAGAAGGGATGGACAGATTAAAAACACTATCCTTTGAAGTATACAGACTTAGAAAGAGGATATGTTGAGAAACAGCAGCTTCATATTTTGGTATTTTTAATAAATGTTTCCATGATTTTGTATCAATATATTTGAAGTACCCTAACACCAACAATAATTCTTGCTATCACTGTATGTATGCATGATTGTGATGTGATTGTCCTGCTCTCTTCATCCAGAAATAAGGGTTTTTATTTTCCACACCACTTAATCTTGTTTGCATTTTAATTAATAAAAAATGCCAGGAGAGTAACAATGTAGGAATTATGAACCTAGGACCTATGAAAACTTGCTTCATCCTTTATTTTTGTGCCTTGCTGCTGTACTATGGCACTAGCCTGTTAGAAAACTTTGGCTAGACTTCTGGAAGATGAGTCCATAAGCAGCAGATACAAGCTGTCCCAACAAAGACCTAAATCACCCAATTGCTATAGAAGCTTCAAGATGACTATAGCCATATGATTAAGCTAAAGTGAGATGATCAGTAGAATTTTCTATTTGAACGAAATCAGAATTGCTGACCTATGGAATTGTGATAAAATGTATGATTCTTTTAAGCCAATAGGTTTGGGGTGATTTTTGAAACAGAAATAGATAACTGATACAAAAATAAACAAACACTCTCTGAAGTAAAACAGGTTCTTGTTGTTAGGCACCATTGAGTTAGTTCCGACTCATGACTAGAGTGTTTGAACTTCAGACCATGTGATTTAAACCGATCTTGTGATCCAGTGTTTATCCTGCAGCACCACACCAGGATTATTAAAACTAAAATTCATTAACAGGGCAACGTAACTAGGATGGGTACTTGCTAATTTATTCAGTATGTTGTTGTTGTTAAGTTCTATTGACTCACAGCGACCCTGTATAGTGCTTCCAAGGAGCAGTTGGTGAGTTTGAACTGCCACCCTTGCAGTTCAAACCAACCTTGAGGTTCACTGTTTATCCTACCATGCCACATATTTTCAAATGACACTAAATTATAAAAATTTTCATTTATTTTTGATAATGAAAAGATTGATTTAAATTGTTTTGGTTAATATAAGCAAATAAAGTAAAACGAGGAATCATGTATAAATTAACATATTCCAAGCATGTCATTTCTAAAAATGTAACATTTAGGTACTTTTACATATTATATGAATGAAGTTATTCATAAAGCAAACCAAAAGTGTGTACATGAAATTATATTTTATTTCTTTATATAAAATGATACACATAATTATGTAAATAGAATTAAGCGCAAATATTTAAACAAAAGCCTCATTCAATCTTAAATCTAAAGTATACTTGTATATAAGACGCTCTTAGTACAATGTTGTTATGTCCTGGCGTGGCACTGTATGATAAGTACTGGGCTGCTAACCTCAAGATCGGGGTTTCAAACCCACCAGCCATTCCTCAGAAACCCTATAATAGGTCGCTTTGAGTCAAAACTGACTCGATGGCATTTAAAACAACAAAAAGTGTCAAAAATGGTATTATGTGAAAGTATATGCCTACCCTCCCTCAATCCACTTCAACTATATATCCTTTACACATTTCATCCATAGCACAAAATCTGTTTCATAGTACACTGCATGTTAATGCAAGAAATGTGTTTCAAACTTTAAAAACATCATTAACATATGAATTTTTAAGTAGGAAATAAATCTGTATGAAGTCTACACAGCTGGATATTTAGCAAGAATTTTCACCATAGTTCATCAACTTCAAAGGAAGAAAATTGCTGTTGTCACTTAGAGAATCTTAAATATACTTTATATAAATATATGGATTAATCATAACAATAGATGAAGTGTCATATATCATTTTGAAAAATAATTTTTGAAGATGAAACTATAACAATTGGATATTATTTGAAGAATAATAATGCTTCTGTTATTAAAAAAAAACTTAGAATAAAACTAGAATTCACTAAGATTGTTGTTGTTGTTGTGATTAAGTGCCATCCAGTCAGTTACTTATAGTGATCCTCTATAGGGTTTTCGAGGAGCTGCTGCTGAGTTTAACTGCTGACCTTGTGATCCAACCCTAACTTACGGTCCAGTGAACTATTCTGCAGTACCACACCAGGCCTCCATTAGATGAAAAAACCTTTCCCTCTCTTAAGTAAAATCTGATAGCAAAATAGATTCTACCTTATAAGTTTTATAGATATTTAGAAGTGACATCTTCATTATTGATTGATATATACTCTGAGAAATATAATCTGAGAAATTTCAAAATTAGGCTTTCAGTTTAACCTTAGGTCTTTTATAAAAGGAAAATTAAGTTTTACTAGTATGTATAAGGAGTTCCGGTATGGTATTGTAGGATACGCGCTGGAATGAAAGGAAAGTTTGAATTGCAAGCCTGGCCATTCAAACTCACCAGCTTCTCCTCGAAAATCCTATACAGGATCACCGTAAATCAGAATCAACTCCACAGCACTTAACAACAAAAACATTTATAAAACATCCATTTTCATAGAATCATATAGAATGACATGTCACGTTATAACTGAGGTTGAAGGTTGTCTGTATCCGATAGAGAGAATAAACTTAATTGTATTCTTGGATTAATTATTTTTATTGTTAGGTGTCTTGGAGTCCATTCTGACTCATAGCGAGCCTATGCAAAACAAAACCATCTTTTATCACCTTCAAAATTGTTGTTACCCTTGAGACAATGCTGCTGCCACTGTGCCAGTCCATATTTTTGGGGTCTTCCTCTTTTTCACTGACCTTTTAAAGCATGATGCCTTTATTCAGGGACGGGTTCCTTCTGATGACATGTCTCAAGTAGAAGAAACAGAGACTCACCATCATGGCTTCTAAGGAGAATTCTGACTGTACTTCAGATTTACTTGTTTTTCTGGCAGTTCATGGTGCTTTAAATATTCTTCTCCAACAGTATACCTCCTGCTTCCATGAGAGTTAATTGTGGATCCAAGTAAAATGAAGTATTTAACAACTTCACTCTTTTCTCATTTATCATGATGTGATTTATTTGTCCACTGGTGAAGATTTTTATTTTCTTTACATTGAGATGGATTTCACACTGAAGGCTTTTAATTTTTGTGATCTTCATCAGTAAGTATTTTAAGTCTTCTGCTTTAAGCAAGTAAGATTGTATCATCGGTATAAAGCAAGTTGCTAATGAGTCCTCTTCCAATCCTGATAACACATTCTTTTTCATATAATCCAGTTTCTCAGATTATTTAGTCAGCATACAGATTTAATCAATGTGGTGAAAGACTACAACATTAGGACACACCTTTTCTGATTGCAACCATTCAGTTCTGTGCTAACAACTGCTTCTTGATCTATGTGCACGTTCATCATGAGCACAGTGAAATATTCTAGAATACCCATTCTTTGCAATGCTATTCATAGTGTGTCTTGATCCATACAGTCAAAAATCCTTGCATTGTCACAAATATCTTCTGAAATTTCCCTCTTTCAGCTAAGAGCCATCTGACATCAGCAATGATATTTCTAGTTCCACATCCTCTTCTTAATCTGGTTCAAATTCCAGGCAGCTCTCAATTGATGCACTGTTGTAGCCATTTTAAGATTACTTTCAACAAAATTTTGTTTTCATACTATATTAATGATATTATTCTATGATTTCCAGAGTCCACTGTGTTACCTTTCTTTGGAATTGGCACAAATACAGATCTCTTTCAACTGGTTGACTGTGTAGCTGTTTTCCAAATTTCTTGGCATGGATAAGTGAGTATCTCCAATATTCCGTCAGTTTGTTGATAGATTTCAATCTGTGTTCCATCGTTTCCCAGATCCTTGCTTTATTCCAATGTCTTCAGTGTACCTTGGACTTATTCCTTCAGTACTGTCAGTTCTTCATCATATTTTGATTGAATTACAACCATTTCTTTTTGGTACAATGACTGCATATATACTGTCCATTTTCTTTTTATTATTCACTATTTGACACATGCTGTCGCTATTGTTCTTAAGTGTCGTCAAGTCAATTCTGACCCATAGCAACCCTATAAAGGATTTCCAAAGAATAGCTGGTGGATTTGAACAGCTTAGTTATGGTTCCCAGCCCACTGCTGATCCTATAGCACTATACCAGAAGTCCCATGGTGTCATTGTTAAGTGCCATATAATCCATTCTTACTCATAGCAACCCTGTCTAGTGTTTCTGAGGAGCAACTGTTGGGTTTGAACTACAGACCTTGTGGTTCACAGTTCAGTGCTGATCGTACAGTCCAGCATCAGGATTCCAGAAATCCCATAGAATCCTTAGCAAATCCACAGCAAACTAAGGCTTGGATTTTTCTTCAGTTCTTTTATCTTCAGAAATATTGAGCATGTTCTTCCCTTTTGGTTTTCTAACTCCAGGTCTTTGCACATTTCATTATGATACTTGACTTTGACTTCTTGAGCTACCCTTCGAAATTTTATTTTCAGCTCTTTGATTTTCTCATTTCTTACATTAGATTTAGCATCTCTCTGCTGGAGAACAAGGAGTTCTGGTAGCGTCGTGGTTACGAATCGGGCTGCTAACCTCAGGGTCAGCACTTTGAAACTACCAGCTGTTCTGTGAGAGAAAGATGAAGCTTTCTGCTCCTGTAAAGATTGCAGCCATGGAAACCCTGTACAAGGTCACTGAGTCTGAACTGACTCCACGGCACATAATAACAACAACAATGTTGGAGAACAAATTTCAGAGTGTTTTTGACATCCATTTTCGTCATTTTTTTTTCCTTCCTGTTTTTTGTAAATGCCCTTTTGCGTTCTTCCTATTTGACATTATTTATGCCCTCCCACAAGTCTTTTACGCTTCAGTCATTAGTGTTTAATGCATTAAATCTGTTCTTGATATGGTCTCTAAATTCACATGGGATATTTCCAAGGTCACATTTTGGCTCTCATAGATTGTTTGAATTTTTTCACTTTCAACCTGAACTTGCATCTGGACAATTGATGGTCTGCTCCATGGTTTGCCCCTGGCCTTGTTTTGGTGGATGATATTGAGCTTTTCTACCATCTCTTCCAACAGATATAGCCATTTGATTCCAGAATACTCTGTCTGGTGAGGTCCATAGTACCTATTTCTGTTGTCAAAAGAAGGTATTTGCTGTGAATAAGTCATCAGTCTTAAAAAATTATATCATGGGATTTCCAGCATCCTTTCTATCACCAAGGCCATCATTTATTTCCAACGAGTGAAGCTGTCTCTGTGTTTCTAACCTTCACATTCCACCACTAGTAATTATCAACACATCTTAAGTGCATGGTCAATTTCAGAATAAAGAAGAAGATGGAATTCTTCAATTTTATCATCACTGGCTATTTTTCACAGATACCACATACTACCATATATTATGTTTCTATGGTGTGGTACTTTAGGATAAGCATTGGCTGCAAAGTCATTTGGAGCACAAGGTCAGCGGTTCAAATGGATTAGCGAGTCTTTGGAAACCATATTCAGAGCTACTGTGAGTTGAAATCAACTCGATGGCACTTGTGAACAACATGTATTATATATACATATATATATAATAGTTAC
>NW_006408540.1:7247173-7248688 GCF_000296735.1 Chrysochloris asiatica
CCTACAGCTCCACACCAGAACTCTTCCTATATGTTGTTTTTGTTGTTAAGTGCTGTTGAGTTGGTTCCAAACCATAGCCACCCTGTATAGGGTTACCAAGTAGTCATTGGTGAGCTTGAACCACCAACATTGCAGTTCAAATAGCTTTGTAGTCTGGTGCATTAACCCACAGCACCACACCAGGATTTTTCTATATATGTTGTTGTTAAGTACCATTGAGCCATTGAGTCAATTTGGACTTATAGTGACCGTGTACAGGGTTTCTGAGGAGCAACCAGTGGATCTGAACCATTGATCGTTTGGTTCACAGTCCAGTGCTTACCCTACAGTGCTATACCAGGTAGCTCTGCAGGATAAACACTGAACTGCAAGACACAAGGTCGGTGGTTCAAGCCCACCAGTTGCTTTGTGGGAGAAAGATTAGACTTTCTGCTCCCAAGAAGATTTAAAGCCTCAAAATCCTATATTCTGAGTCACTAGGACTTGGAGCCAACTAGTCAACATTTAACAACAACAACAACAACATATATGCATATACACGAGTATATGTATTTCTTACCATAGAAGCAAAATATAATTAAAATTCAGCCAATGAAAATGATCTAACTGAAATTTAAGATAAGCTGAGAAAAGAAGCAAGAAAAAGTATTAACTATGAAAACTAACTTTCTATTTATGTATGCTACTCAATTTAGTAGCATTCAATTATTTACTCTCTCAGAATTGTTCTGCTATATGAGCTCAGAAATTGGCAAATTAGAGTCTGAGTCTATCTCCAGCTTTCATTATCCTGATAGAATACTACAATTGTCCATAATTAGTGGCACTCATTAAACTAAATCAGTTTTTTTAGGCTCATTCCACAAATAAACTAACGTAGGAATGTGTCTGTATTAACACATTATTTTAAAATTTTCTTTAATTTAAAATTCTCCCTCTGTCTCTCTCATACATACAAATGTAAACAGTCATTTCTTTTACATATTCTAGTCTTCCATTCTTTGGAACATTTATAGTAATATGGTATTATGTTTAAATTAAAATATCTGAAATTATACAAATAATATAAAACTAAAATGTATTGGATACATTATGTCTATTACTCATAAAGGCAATGCAAGTAGCACAACTGCACTAACTAAAAACACACAAACACATGTGTATACATGTGTTGTTGTTGCTGTTGAGAGCCATCAAGTCAGTTTGACTCATAGTGTCCCTGTATAGAGTGTCTGAGAAGTAACTGTTGACCTTGTGGTTTACAGTGTAGTGCTGATCCTACAGAGCCATGCAGTATATATATATATGTTGTTAAGTGCCGTCGCTTTGGTTCTGACTCATTGTGACCCTGTACAGGGTTTCCGAGGCTGTAAATCTTTATGGGAGCAGAAAGCTTCATCTTTCTCCCGCAGAACAGTTGGTAGTTTAAACTGCTGACCTTATGGTTCACAGCCCGATTTGTAACCACTACACTACCAGAGCTCCTTATATATATGTATATATGTTACTGTTGTT
>NW_006408540.1:7252918-7264664 GCF_000296735.1 Chrysochloris asiatica
TAAAGGATAGGGAAGGAAAGCAAAGACAACAATGAGTGTCAGAGAAGACTCTGAAACTTACTGCAGACCACAGATAATCTAAAGTTAATGGAACAAATGAGGAGGTAAAAGAGATGAGCAGAAAATTTCAAAGGGCAGCTCAAGAAGACAAAATAAAGTATTATAATAAAATGTGCAAAAACCTGGTGTTAGAGTGACAAAAATGAAGAATACACTCAGCATTTCTCAAGCTGAAAGAACTGAAGAAAAGTTCAAGTCTAAAAATATTGAGTGATACTGTCGCTGTGTCTCATCAAGTTGGTTCCCACTAGTAGTGAACAGGTATAGGGTTTCAAGGGCCGTAAATTCTCATCTTTCTCCTTTGGAGTGACTTGTGGATTCAAGGTATTGACCTTGAGGTTATCAGCCCAATGTGTAACCCACTACACTACCAGGGTTCCTTATTTAATGATGCAAAAAGCATCAAAAGAAGATGGGAGGAATGTACAAAGTCACTTTATTTAAATAAATTGTTGATGTGCAACCATATCAAGAAATAGCATATGATGAAGAATTGATGGTATTCAAGGAAAAAGTTCAAGATGCACCAAAAGCATTAGTAAAAAAACAGTCCCCAGGAATTGATGGACTATAAATTTAAATATTTCAACAAGCTTATGCAGTATTGGAGGTACAAACTCATCCATATCAAGAAATTGGACCAACCTACAGGCAGAAATCGATATTTATGCCCATTCCAAAGAGATGACCCAACAAAATGTGGAAATCATACAGCAGTATCATTAATATGACATGCAAGTAAAATATTCTTTATAATAATTTAAAGAGTGTTGCAACAGTACATTGCCAGAAAATCAGGTTAGATTCAGAAGAGGATGTGGAACTAGGAATATCACTGATGAATTCAGGTGGGTCTAAACTGAAAACATAGAATACCAGAATGATGTTTAATTGTGCTTTTGATTTTGTGGATCATGACAATCTATGGATCAAATTGTGAAGAATGGGTATTCTAGAACACTTTGTCATGCTCCTCAGGAACCTATACATAGATCAACTGGCCATTTGTTAGAACATAACAAAGAATACGGAAGGGTTTACAAAATAATCTGAGAAATTGAGAAACATCTGGATTGGAGGAAGACTTATTAAGAACCTGAGTTATGCAGATGATAAATCCTTACTTGATGGAAGTGAAGAGGACTTAAAATACTCATAAATATCAAAGACCACAGAATTCAGTATGGATTACAACTCATTATAAAGATGGTAAAAATCCTCACAATTGGACCAACAAATAACATTATGATAAATGGAAAAAGAAATGAAATTGTCAAAGATTTTGTTTTTCTTGGTTCCACAGTCAACACTCATGGAACTTGTTGTTGTTTTTAGGTGACATGGAGTAGGTACTGACTCATATGACAGAAGAATGAAACTACCCTATCCTGGGCTAACCTCATAAGTGTTGCCACGCTTGAGCCCATTAATGCTGCCACTTTGCCAATCCATCTTGTTGGGGGTCTTCCTCTTTCTCTATGACCCTCCAACTCACCAAACATGATATCCTTCTCAAGCAACTGGTCCCTCCTGACAATATGTCTGAAGTATGAGAGACGAAGTTTGGCCATCAGGGCCTGCACAGAGCCCTCTGGTTGCACTTGTTCCAAAAGAGTTCTGTTTTTTTTGTTTTGTTTTGTTTTGTTTTGTTTTATCCCTAGGCACTTTGTAGCATAGTGGTTACGAATTGGGCTGTGAACCGCAAGGTCAGCAGTTCGAAACTACCAGCTGCTCCGCGGGAGAAAGATGAGGTGTTCTGCTCCCATAAAGATTTACAGCCTCGGAAACCCTATGCAGGGTCGCTATGAGTCGGAACCGACTCGACGGCACTTAACAACAACAACAACAAGGCACTTTTAATATTCTCCTCCAACACCATAACTCAAAAGTATCAATTCTTCTACGGTCTCCTTTATTTACTGTCCAGTTTACACATGCATATGAGATTATTGAAAATACCATGGCTTAGGTCAGGCGTACCTTAGTCCTCAATCTGACATCTTTGCTCTTCAACACTTTAAATAGGTCTTCTTCAGCAGATTTGCTTAATGCAATATACAGTTTGATTTCTTGACTGATGCTTGCTTCCATGAGTGTTGATAGTTGATCCTAGAAGAATGAAGTCCTTGACAACTTCAATCTTTTCTCCATTGATAAGAATGTGTTTTATTGGTCCAGGGATGAGGATTTTTGTTTTCTTTACATTGAGATGCAATCCATACCGAAGGCTGTGGTCTTTGATCTTCATCGACAAATATTTTAAGTCTGTTGCAATCAAGATGATCATCTTGACTGCAACCGTTGAACATCATCTGCATATCACAGATTGTTAATGAGTCATCCTTCAATCCTGATGCCACATGTTTCTTCATATAACTCAGCTTCTTGGATTATTTGCTCAGCATACAAGTTGAATAAGTATGGTGATAGAATATAACCTTGTCACACACTTTCTTAATTTTAAAACATTCAGTGTTCCCATGTTCCATTTGAACAACTGCCTCTTGATCCAGGTACAGATTCCTCATGAGCACAATTAAGTGTTCAGGAATACTCATACTTCACAATATTTTCCATAGCTTGTCATGACCCACATAATCAAAAGCCTTTACGTAGTCAATAAAGCACAGGTATTCTCTGCTTTCAGCCAAGATCCATCAGACATCAGCTATAATATCCCTTGTTCCACATCCTCTTGTGAATCCAGCTTGAACCTCTGGAAGTTCTCTGTCAATATATGCTTGCAGCCATTTCTGTATTATCTTTTGTAAAACATTACTCACATGAGATATCAAAGATATTTTCTGAGGATTTCCATATTCCATTGGGTTACCTCTCTTTGGAATGGGCACAAATACAGGTCTCTTCCAATCTGTTGACCAGATAGATGTCTTCCACATTTCTTGGCATAGATGAGTGAGTGCCTCCTGTGCCGTCTCATTGCCTTGAAAGATTTCAATTTTTATTCCATTAATTCTTGGATCCTTGTCCTTTGCCAATTCCTTCAATGCACCTTAGACTTCTTCCTTCAGTATTGTTGGCTCTGGATCATATGCTACCTCTTGAAATGTTTGAACATCAACCATATCCTTTTGATACAGTGACTCTGTGTATTCTTTCCATTTCTTTTTGAAGCTTTGTGCATCATTCAATCATTTGCCCAGAGAATCCTTCAATAAAGAAAGTCAAGACTTGAATTTTTTTGTCAGTTCCCTCAGCTTGACAAATGCTGAGCATGTTCTTCTTTTTTGGTTTTCATATTTGAGATCTTTGCACATTGTGTTGTAATATTTGACTTTGTCTTTTTTAGCTGACCTTTGAAATTTTCTGCTCAGCTCTTGTACCTCCTCATTTCTTCCATTTTCTTTAGCATCTCTAGGCTGGAGAGCAAGTTTCAGTGTCTCTTCTGACATCCATTTTGATCTTTTCCTTCTTTCTTGTCTTAATAACTTTTTGCTTTCTTCATATATGATATTCTTGATGTCATCCCATAAATCGTCTGGTCTTCAGTCTTTAGTGTTTATCAAATCTGTTCTTCAAGTGATCTCTAAATTCAGGTGTGATATATTCAAGGTCATATTTTGGTTCTTGTGGATTTGTGTTCATTTTCTTCAGCTTCACTCTGAATTTGCATATGAGCAATTGATGGTTTTTTACACAATCTGCCCCTGGCCTTGTTTTGACTGATGATATGGAGTTTTTCTATCATCTCTTTCCACAGATGTAGTCAATTTGATTTCTGTGAATTCCATCTTGTGAGGTCCATATGTATATAGTTGTCTCTTATGCTGTCTAAAGAAGGTTTTGAAATGAGCAAATCATTTATTTTTCAGAATTCTATCTTTCAATCTCCAGGATTATTTCTATCACCAAGACCAAGTTTCCCAACAAGTGATCCTTCCTCTTTGTTACCAATCTTTGCATTCCAATCACCACTAATAATCAATACATCTTGATTGCATGTTTGATCAATTTCAGATTGAAGAAGTTGGTAGAATTTTTCTATTTCGTTCTCACTGGCTATAGTGGTTGTTGCATAAATTTAAGTAATAGTCGCTTTAACTTGTCTTCCCTGTAGGTGCATAGATATTATCCTATCACAGACAGCGTTGGAACTCATGACTTATCTGGATATGTTCTTTTTGATAATGACTGCAATACCATTTCTCTTCAATTTGTCCTTCCCAGCATAGTAAACCATGTGGTTGTCAGAGTCAAAAGGGCCAATGCAAGTCCATCTCAGCTCACTAATGCTTAAGATAAGGAGCTCTGGTAGCGTTGTGGTTCTGATTCACACTGCTAATCTCATGGGCAGCAGTTCAAAACTAGCAGCCGTTCTGTGGAAGAAAGAGGAGGCTTTCTGCTTCCAAAAAGATTTAAAGCCTCAGAAACCCTGTATAGGGTCACTGTGAGTTGGAACCAACTCCATGTACATAACAGCAAGAAGAATGCCTATGGTATTGATGTTTATGCATTCCATTTCATTTTTGCCAATTTCAAATTTTCCTAGATTAATAACTTTGTACATTCCATGTTCTAATAATGGATGTTTACAGCTATTTCTGTTCATTTTGAGTTGTTCCTCATCAGCAAATGAAGGTCCTGTGGGCCTTTGTGTCATCATGGTCAACTCTCTACTTCAAGGGGAGCTCTTCCCCAGTCACACTTTGGGTGCCTTCTAACCATGTTCCGGCACTATATCTGACAGTGTTTCTCTGATCTTCATAATGTTTTCAATGACTAAATATTCAGAAGTAGTTCATCACTCCTTCTTCCTAGTCTGTCTTCCTCTGGAAGTGCATCTGAAACCTGTCCACCATGGGAGACCCTGCTGGCATTTAAAATACCCGTGGTATAGCTTCCAGAATCACAGCAACTCACAAGCCACCACAGTACAGCAAACTAACAGATGAGTTGTTGTTGTTGTTAAGTGCCTTAGAGTCGGTTCCGTCCCATAGTGACCCTGAACAGGGTTTCCGAGGCTGTAAATCTTTACAGGAGCAGAAAGCCTCATCTTTCTCCCGTGGAGCAGCTGGTAGTTTTGAACTGCTGACCTTGTGGTTCACAGCCCGATTCATAATCACTATGCTACCAGAGCTCCAGATAAGTAGTGGACAATAATAGTTGTTGTTGTTGTTAAGTGCCGTCGAGTCGGTTCGGACAATAATAGTAGGAGATTTTAATACAGCACTTTCAATGCACTGTAAAACAAGCACTGAACAGATTTTCTGGCTTTACTTCTCTAGAGAATCCAGCCTATGAACCACCCCCCAAAAGCACATAACTCTATTTGAATCAAGATGTTAGAACAAAAAAAACTCATCAGAGCCTGGAAACAAGAAGTCAAGGTAGCATAGTGGTTTATGAACTGGGCTGCTAACTGCAAGATCAGTAGTTCAAATCCAGCAGTTGCTCTGTGGGAGCAGATGAAGTTTTCTGTTCCTATAAAGATTTACAGTCTCATAAACTAATACGGAGTCACTATGAGTCAAAACTATCTTGGTGTCACACAACTACCATTACCATCTCTTAAAACTCTCCAGGCCATCAAAAACAAAAAGGCCTGTCATAGCCAAAAGGATCCTAAAGAGACATGGTAATTAGAATCTTACATTGTGTCCAGGGACAGAAAAAGGACATTACATAAACATTAAGGAAATTTTAATCAAGTATGGATTTTAGTTAGTAATAACATATCAATATTGCTTTGCTCATTATAACAAATATGCCATTCTACCTCAAGCTCCTAATAAGACAAATTGGTTGTGGTATATATGGGAAATGTGTTTATTAGTGTTACATTGTTTCTTTGAATTTAACATATGTCTATAATTGAAAGGTTGTTATGCAAAAAAACAAAACAAAAACATAGCACTGATTATATATCACAAACAGCAAATACGTCTTCTCCTCATTTATCAATATGGTTGCATTAAGTTCCAAAGACCAGCTAGTTATGCAAAAGTTAATGATGCAAAAATCAGTGTTACACAAATATGGAAGATGACCATTTACTTCATCACCTCTTCTGTACTGTCAGTGCACTGCTGAATCCCAGCTGTCATCTGTCACTGAGGTCTCTCTGTCCACTATATTGCCTTAGGAAAACTCAGCCCTTACTACTTCTTTCTGGGAAGGACAGCAAAGTCTGCCAGAGTCAGGGTGATGCTGTAACATCAGTCTCATCCCTATCCACAGTGTCCATTCCTTCCTATATGCCTACCACATTTTCAGGATAGGCAGCCCTGGTTCATTCATTTAAGAACCTCTAAACACCCTTGATGCCTTTGTTCAGGGCCAAGGTGATGTCCATGGACTAGAGAACCTTGGAACTACAACTGGGTTGCATGCTGCCTCTAGGTTCCCCCACTAGTGTGTCACCCAATAGAGAACACATGGATCTCAGACACCGAAATGATCCATGTCAGGTACTGTGTTGATAGTAGCCTGAGTGTGCTAGCCATCTCTCAGAGCAGGGAGCTCAGACCAAACCCCAGGCTCCAGCTTTTTCCTTGGGTCTAAGAGCTCCCCATCTTTAGGAAACTGGCTGCTACTGTCCCAGTCTCAAGCCCTATGGGTACCCAGGACCCACCAGGCAACATTCTGTCCCAATTGGGCTCCTCTAGTCCCCTTCCCCCACTGAGCTCCACTCATCACCCAGGCAGCCCTGGGAGACCACACATCCATTCCTAGGGGTACAAAACTATGCAACATGAGTTTTCTTTATATATGCACATTGGGTCTGCTGGTCAGGGACCCCATCAGAGACCTCAGAGATCGATTATTATCAGATGTGTCATCAATGCACTAAATATGCAGATAGGAGATATTTTGTAGTATTGCTATAATGTGGAATATTGGATAATGTGATAGTTAATATGTGAGAAGTAGGGATAGTCCTTTTTTTTTTTTAAGTTTTTGTTGTGAATTGAGTGATAGTGTATATGGGAAAACATCGGCATTACACCATCATTTCATTGCAATGATTACAATCTCCTCTGTGCATCATCGTTCAACAGTATTTACTTCCATTGCTATTTTTTGGGGGAAGGGAGTATACACAGAAAAACTCAGGAATATACAATAATTTAAACAACCAGAGAGCACATTCTGTAAGCTTGCCTTGTGGCCACCCAGTCCGTCTCTTTCCATGAGTCCTCAGTCCTCAGTCCTCAGTTGCACCTTCTCTCCATGTCATCATCTCTGCCTCCATCTTTGGTGTCGCTGCTTCTCTGGATAGGGTCCCGCACCCCTCTTGTGCTCTTCTCCCTTGGCCATCCTTACTTTTTTTTTAAAGAAGTTAAATAACCTTTATTTTAGGGTCAGTTATAGCCACACTATGGGTCGGAACCGACTCGATGGCACTTCACAACACAACAACATAGCCACAAAAGGTTACACTTATTCTACTACCTCTCTTTTTTATTTTAAAGATCAACAGTAATAAAGAAAATGTTTTATAGGTAAGCTTGTTGTTGTTAAGTACCATGGAGTCGGCTCCGACTCATAATGACCCTGTACAGGATTTCCGAAGCTGTAACTCTTTACGGGAGCAGAAAACCTCATCTTTCTCCCGTGGAACAGCTGGTAGTTTCCAACTGCCGACCATGAAGTTAGCAGCCCAATTTGTAACCACTACACTACCAGAGCTCCTATAGTTAAGCTAGCCATTACATAATCAAGCTATTTTAGGGATATCAGGTGTAAAAGAGAAAACAACATGGAATGATGCACATAGTTTAGTTTCTATAGGGCTATGCTGTGATTTTCCTTAAAAAAAAAAAAAAAAAAGACTATGAAAAGCGTTATGGGGAGGAGCGAACAAGAAACTGTGAAAATCTAGCTAGCGCTCACAGGCGAAGACTCCACTACTCTGTCGCTAATTTTTGCATCCCGATTCACTCTACTTCTAGTCAATAGCCTGGAGAGGCTGCCATTTCTGTGTTCTACAGTAAAACTGAGTTCCACTGGGTTTTCTTCCATGTAGTCTTTGTAGAAGCAGTTTGCTCAGCTTTATTCTGTGATGCTGATGTTGTTGTTAAATGCTGTCAAGTCAGTTTTGAGTTATAGTGAAATCCTATATAAGGTTTCTGAGTAACAACTGGTGGGTGTAAACCTCAACCATTTGATTAATCCATTGCATATCCTATAGTGCAACACCAGCTCCCAAATCATAGACATTTATTTCAAGAAAACATGGAGCTATTGTTTCTTGACATATCTTCTAATTAGGTTTTTGTACCTTTTTTCTTGTTGTCGTTAGGTGCCATTGAGTACTTACCGACTCATAGTGACCATGTGCACAACAGAACGAAACACTGCCTGATCCTGGGCCAACCTTAGAAGGTAGTATTTCCACCTCTCCAAATCTTCCTCAAAGAGTTCTGCAATTTTTTTTCATTTACACCATGTCAATACAGCAGTTTTAGCATTCTGTAAAGTGCCATCAAGTCAATTCCTACTCCTAGTGACCCTATATAGGGTTTCTGAGGAGCTACTGGTGAGTTTGAACTGCTAACCTTACAGTTCAAAATGACTTTGCAGTCCAGCACATTAACCCTCAGTGCCATTCCAGGACTTCTTTGGCATCCTGGAGAGATGCAAATCATGTTCCTTTAAGATAATTCTTTGAGTTTCGGGAGCAACAAGAAGCGGAGGGAAACCATCAAGGCTGTAGAGCGGGTTGGTAAGGTTTCACAGTGAAACTCTTGTAAGGTAACTTCTGCTATCCTGGAAGAATGAGAAGGTGCATTGTTGTGATGAGGAAAAAAAATATATATGTATATTACTTTTCTGTCATTTTTTTCCCCCACAAATGAAGTTTTTAGTTTTTTTAAAAAACTTCTTTATAATAAGACAGAAATACACAAGATGGCTCTTTGAGATTTAGCTATGAATAAATTTTCAGGGTTTTATCAGTTACAGGTAATTGAGACTGTAAAGAAAATTTAAGAGACTACAGGGTCGCTATGGGTCGGAACCGACTCGACGGCACTTAACAACAACAACAACAGTCATAGAGTCCTGGTGTGATGCTTTAGGGTAAACACTAGACTGCTAACTGAAAGATTGGAGGTTTAAACCCACAAGCTACTCCTTATTAATCCTATACAGTGTTACTATGAATTGGAAAGGAGCTCTGGTAGCGTAGTGGTTACGAATCGGACTGTGAACCGCAAAGTCAGCAGTTCAAAACTACCAGCTGTTCCACGGGAGAAAGATGAGGCTTTCTGCCCCCATAAAGATTTACAGCCTCGGAAACCCTGTACAGGGTCGCTATGAGTCGGAACCAACTCCACGGCATATAACAACAACAACAACAACAAACAGCAACACCAGAGTCATAGAATGAGTTAGAACCACATCTGGCCTGAAAGGTCATGGGCAGAAGTGACCAGTATGACCACTACCTCTACATGGACAAAACATCATCTTAACATCTCCCTTCCTGACTGAGGATGTACAGAAGACTAGTTTATGTGCTGAATCATCCTGTGACGAACATCGGTCATACACCAGCTATAACCCTAGAAGATCCTAATCAAAGTCCTCTGTCTCAGGAAACCATCTTGATGACTCAAGTTCCAGTGCAATCCTTTGCTTGATGCACCAAATAAAACTTCTTAGTGAGACTCAGGAAGGCTCAGTAGTGATAATAAGTCTCCATAATCATCCAGTGCCATTTCAGAAAGTATATCTAGATCATCACTTTGGTGTGTTATAAAACAGTCAGCCAAACCCTGAGCTACCAACTTCTATTCCTTGAATTCAAGTGACCCAGCATACTCTGTAGAAAGCCACTGTTTTGATTGGACCTTTATTCAGAAGGCATCTCAACAAGGCTAATACAATTCTATTACTGAGACAGCTTGTTAACAGGCATCAACCGATCACAGAAACATGTTTAAACTCATTTTGTTTGGAATAAACTCGGTGTATGAATTAACTGGAACTCTAGTAGCAATACTTTTTGACTTACCCTCCTATGAGTGACAAAGCAGAATGTGGTATGAAGAGAAGCAGGCACTTAGAAATAAAATTCATTAATGCAAAAGTAATAAACAGGAAGATGATTTAATGCAATAGAATTTAAGGAAAAGATCATAAGAATTATGTCTTGTTTCAAAGAAGAAAAATTCAAGCTCATGTTTAGCAGAAAATATCTAGCCCTTGTCTTCAGTACTTCAGATGTTCTTATAGAAAAAATAAATTTATGAAGTATTAACAAAATACAGCAAAGTAAATACCTTGATTATGTGGCTGTATATGTAAGATAAATATAAATGTCAATAGATTAAATATGCAATTTAATTAGCAAATTATGTATATGAACACAAATGAAATACACCCTATGACTTATGATCAGTAAAGCATGCAATTCCATTAGCTAAAAGTAGGTACATTTAAGAAAGCTAAATGTGCTGATAAATCAGCATATTTGAAGAAAAAACTATAAAATTTTAGATTGGATTCTGTGTTTTACCTTAAAAAAAAAAAAAAAGAGTTGGCAGATGCAGATTGGCAGATTGACTTCAAATCATAAAGGAATTATACCTATCAGATAATACTTTTTCAGTTAGTGATTTTAAAATGTAGAAAAACTGAAAAAACAATACAACAAATAAAAATAACTTTAAACTAAGAAAATTAATCAAAACCAGGGGAAAATTGGGAAAACTGAAGGCTTAGGTGCGATCCTGTCTTTTTATGTATGCTTTGTTTGGTTTTGGTGGCTGTTGTATTGATCTTTTTCACTTGACGGAAAGTGACAATTGATATTTTGATCAAATAGAAAATATCTAAAACACTGGGATAAATCTAAAGTCTTACCAGCTTGAAGAACTAGAGCAAAGAATTCTTGGCACCAAAGACCACTGGACAGTGAGAGAGAAAAATACCATAAAGAATTAAGTCAGCAAAGGAGAGTCAGAGCATAAATTCTTCCCAGATATTTTATGACTAAACCCAGAATGTTCCAACCATGGATCAGATAGTGTAAGTATCCTAGCAATCTAAGAACAGAACAAATATGTCAGTTGCTGGCCACTGAAGCAAATACAGATTTCTGAATGTGAATTCAGACTTCTACCTCTGTTTTCCCTATTCTTATCAAGTTCTCATTTCTAGTTCATAGAGTTTATGTCTTTACTTTGTGTAGTCCTGGTGTGGTACTGTGGGTTAATGCGCTGGACTGCAAATTGATTTGAATCACAAGATGAGTGGTTCAAGCTGACCAGTGCTTGAAAACCTTGGAAATCCTATACAGGGTTGCTATAGGTCAGGATCGACTCAATGGCACTCAACAACAACAACAACAACCAAACTGCTATCTCTGGTTCCCTATGTTCAGTCTTATAGATTTATTGTACTTTGGATACTTCTATATTTGGGTTGAATTCTGGCTGATAGTCTCATGCACGTTCATTTCAAACTGTTGTCTGCTGCTGTTGGTTTTCTGCCCAAACAACTCACTTTAGTATTTTATGTAGGTTTGACCTGGTTTTCACAAACTCTTTTAAATTCTGTTTAGAAATATCCTAATTTGACCATCATATTGGAGGGAAAATTTTGCTGGCTACCTTGGTTGACAATTTTTTTTTCTTTCAGAGTTTTATAAATGTCATCCCACTGTCCTCTTGCCTGCATGGTTTCTGCTGAGTAATCAAAGCTTTTACGATATTAGGGA
>NW_006408540.1:7264780-7266188 GCF_000296735.1 Chrysochloris asiatica
TTTTTTTTTTTTTTGGTTCTTTTACCTGATTGCTCCTCTTTTGTTGCTGTTAAGTGCTGTTGGGTTGGCCCCAACTCATACTGACTCTGTATAGGTTTTCAAAGGAGTGGCTGGTGGGTTTGAATTGCCCACCTTGTGCTTAGCAGTCTATTGCTCATTTTACATCTGTGTTCTTCTGACAGATGAATACTAAGAGATTTGTCTTCAAGCTCAGAAATTCATACTTCCATTGATTTGATTTTAGTTTTCTACTCCTTCCTGGTTTGGCACTGTTGGTTAATGCACTGGGCTGCAAAGTCAGTTTGAATCTCAAGGCCAGCAGTTCAAGCTCACCAGCTGCTCCTTGGAAGCCCTATCTATGGGTCAGAACTGACTCATCAACACTCAACAACAGCAACAACCACTACAATGTAAAATTTATTTTAAAAATTTTAGTATTAATCTTCTGGATATCTATTTGCTGTTTCTGTTAGGTTTCTAATTTTTATTTATTTTGTCAGTTTCTTCTTGTAGTCTTTCTAAATTCTAAAGTTTTTTCTGTGTTTTTCATAATTTCATCAGCAGTTTTTTTTTTGTTTTGTTTATTCTTATTGATGATATCTAAACATAATTCTGGAGTCCTGGTGTGGCATTGTGGGTTAGTGCGCTGGACTGCAAAGTTGAAGTTGGTTTGAACTTCAAAGTCAGCAGCTTAAGCACACCACTCGCTCCTTGGAAACCCTGCACCAAGTTTCTATGGGTCAGAAGGAACTTGATGGCACTTAGCAAAAACAACAACAACAACAAACATCATTCTGTTGAATTTTTTATAACGTAGTTTCAATACCATTTTTAGTGTTATATTTTTTCATTCTGTATTTCGGTCACTTTTTGGAGCACTCTGTCTTGCTTCTTCATGTAAGCTGAAACGATTTGCTATCTTGGAGACATTGTGTTGTCACTGTATTTATATTTAAATGATGATTGTATGCTAGTGTGCTCTTAGGCCCTCACCACTTATCTCCTGGTGGTTGTGATGTTGGTGTTATTGTTAAGTGCCATAGAGTTGCATCTGACCCATCGTGATCCTGTATTAGGTTTTTGAGGACTGGTTGGTGAGCTTGAACTTTCAATATTCTCCTCCAACACTATAACTCAAATGCATCAATCCTTCTAGGGTCGCCCTTATTCATTGTCTCAATTTCACATGCATATGAGGCAATTGTAAATACCATGGTTAGATCAGGCACACCTTAGTCCTCAAACTGACACCATTGCTCTTAAACACGTTAAATAGGTCTTGTGCAGTATATTTGCCTAATGCAATATGTTGTTTTATTTCTTGACTACTGCTTCTATGAGTGTTCATGGTTGGTCCCACCAAAACAAAGCCTAGGATGACTTCAATCTTTTTGACCTAGTCTTGATG
>NW_006408540.1:7267036-7279655 GCF_000296735.1 Chrysochloris asiatica
TGAGTATAAAACTGATGTTCTTCCATGTAAACTATCTCTCAATTCACAATAAAAACATAAAAGAAAAAGTAATTACTGGTCTTGCAAAATTCTGTCATGCAATATCTAACATCATTTCATAACCAAGACTTTTTTTTTCCAACTACTAATCCTTCCTCTTTGTTTCCAACCTTTTCATTACAATAGCCAGTAATTATTAGTACATCTTGATGACATGATTAATCAATTTTAGACTGAAGAAATTTATAAATTCTTCAATTTCATCATCACAGGCTTTAGTGGTTGCTGTGTAAATTTGAATAATAGTTAATTAACTGATCTTCCTTGTAGGCATATGGATATTATCCTATCAAAGACAGCATTTTACTTAAAGATAGATCTTGAAATCTTTATGATCAATACTATGCCATTCCTTTCCAATTTGTGATTCCTGGCATAGTAAATATTGTGATTGTCAGATTCAAAATGGCCAATACCAATACATTTCATCTAAATACAGCTAAGGCGTTGATGTTTTTGCCTTCCATTTCATTTTTGATTTCCAATTTCCTAGATTCATATTTTGTACATTGCTTTTTCCTATATAATCAATGGAAATTTACAGCTTTTTCTTCCCATTTTGGGTTGTGCGCCATTAGCAAATGAAGTTCCTAAAAGTTTCACTCCATTCACATCTTTATGGTCAGCTCTACTTTGAGGAGACAGCTCTTTCCCAGTCATGCCTTCTTACCTGAGAAGCTCATCTTTTAGAACTATATCTGACAATGTTCGAGTGTTCTTCATCGTATTTGAATATTCAATATTCTGGTTCTCTCTGACAGTGCTCCACTACTATTCCTATGGTTTTCAGTGACAAAATATTCTAAAATAGTCTGTCTTTCCTTCTCCCTATTCTGTCTTAGTTTGGAAACTCAGCTGAAACCTGTGTACCATGTGTAATCTCACTGGCATTTTAATACTGGTGGCGTAGCTTTCAGAATTACAGCAACACACAAGCCACCATGTTGTAATGTTGTGACAAACTAACAGGTGAGTGGTGGTGTGTTATCCAATATTATACATTTACTTTATATGTAAATATATATATATATACATACATATGTTTCTAGAAATCTTAGCCATGTGGTAACAAAAATATATGAAAATCTAACTCTTGAAAATTAGATTATAACTGAAAAAATTGTAAGATTGTATCTGTTTCAATACAATGTATATAAACAAAGCATTTTGTTTTGTTTTTATACATTGATCTGTGTTGAAGGAGCCTTAGTGGTGTTCTGTGGCTCTGTAGGATAAACACTGGACTACTAACCTCAGTGTTGGCAGTTCAAACACTCTAGCCTCTAGATGAGGCTATCTATTCCCATAAAGATTTGACATCTCAGGAACCCTATATAGGATTTCTAACAGTCATAATTGTCAGATTTGTGTGTGTGTGTCACAATAGGTTAAGCAAGCCAAAAGATTTGCGATTTGAATTCACTCCATGGAAGGAAGATGAAGAGTTTGTTTCTGTAAAGAATCAAACCTCAGGAACCCCAGGGAACAGTTCTAACCTGTCCTAAACCCAGGGAGAAGTTCGATTCTGTTGTCCTACATGGTCACGATCAGTCAGATTTAATTAGATGCATGTGGGCTTTGGTTTGCTTTTATGCTTTGTTTTATTTAATTTGTAAGTTTACATTTGTATTTATGCACAATATATTAAAAAGTCAAAGGAATACTGAGTCACTAACAATCTGACAAGAATTGCAAATTTCCATAAAGTTGTTTGTGTACAATAAAAAGATGTCAAAAAGTTTGCAACTTACCGATGCTACCTATAGTAACCAAATACTGATGAACTGGTGATTCTGGACATGTAATAAATACAAATCATTTGTTCTTCTCATATTTCTCTACATTTTCTTTTTAAATATGTAGTAAAACAGGATGGAAGTATTTTTTTGTTTTGCATCCTTATATAATGTATTTCCTTAAAGAAAATATATCTGTATTATATTTTAAATAAATAACATTCCCTATAGTAGTTTTGTGTTGCTTTCTGCTGTTGTTGTTAATTGCAGTGAATTGATTCTGACTCATGACAACATAAGTTATAGCAACACTTACTGGAATAAAACATTGCTTGGTCCTGTGCCATCTTCAATGTCATTATATGTTTGAGTCCAGTGTTTGAACTATCATGTCAATGCACCTCATTGAGAATTCTCCTCATGTTTCCTAATGCAGTATTTGACCAACCATGATGTCTTTTTCTAGTGAATGTTCTTTCCTGATGATATGTCCAAAATAAGTGAGTCAAAGTATTTCCATCTTTGCTTCTAAATAACATTCTGGTTTGATTGTGATAGTAGATTTTATTAAACCAGTACCAATGTTTTTCAACTTGAGGAGGTGTGATAATAGAGTTTTCATTGTCATCACTGGAAATGGCATCTGTGAGTACATGCCAGACATACTGCTAATCAACAGTGATGCACAGGACAGATACCCAAGCACCCAACAATTTACTATGCAGTTGAAATTGTCAACACTGTTGAGTTTGAGAAACTCTGAAATGTATCACATCCATACTATATAGTTTCTTACACTTTTATGCAATGTGAGCAAGAACATGGACTTTTGGCACAGTGTCCACCCTCTACAGACCGCCAGATCAACAGATAGAAGAAATTCAACTTTTCATACTCTGGACAAGTCACCTAAACTGGATGAATTTATTTTCCTTGTCTCTACAATGGGTTAATGAAACAGAACTGTAATTTCAAGTAAGAAAGTTCTATACAAAATTGTCTATAAATATTGATTGTGGTGAAACTTCCATGAATCCAGGATTTCTACTGAACTGCAAATCCACACAGGCATCCTATAATTTTGAGACTTATGTAATTTTTAAATAGTCTTTAGGATCATTTAATCAAATAAATCTTTCTTGCATTGATCTAATTAACTATGTTTCAAACTCCTAGCCATGTAACATATCCAATTACTACAGCTTCATTTTGGAATGCATGGCTATAGGACCCACTCACACTCACCTAACTGCAGTGACATGGTATCTTTTCAAAAATAGACTGAACTTTTGCCTCAGGCTAGAAATGCCAGCCAGTGGTGGTTTGCGATCAATATCCTGCATGTAACTCTGAGTACTGTCTTTTTAATAAGATGTTCTTCTTATGAAATGGCATCGAAACAGTATCAGGAGGTCTAAGTGAGAGTACTGGCAGTGACTTGTCAAGAACATTTGGACTTTAAAGAATGGAAGACACAAGTACTCTGAGCATCTCTTGGAACAAGTGACACAGGTACTGGACAAACTGGGATCCGTCACGTTCTTAAAAAGAAAACAAAAAGCAAAATACAGTGCAGGACATTTTTTGTAATCAATTTGTTACTAAGTTACCTAGCCTAGTAACAGGATTGGAAAAATCTATCAACTCAAAATGAGAAGAAATGCAATTAACAGTTCAATGAAAGTTTAATTAATTGATCTACAAACAAGTCCTTTATTATAGGAAAGGTCAGAGAAACTAATAAAACATGAAGTTAGGCATATTGTCCTCCAATTGGAAGTTTTTGTCCTGGTGTGGCGCTGTGGGATAAAGCACTAGACCAAAAGGTCCGTTTGAGCCACATGGTTGGCAGTTCAAACTCACCATCAGCTCCTTGGAAACTCTATGCAGAGTTGCTATGAATTGAAACTGACTCAATGATACTTAACAACAACAGTTATTTAAAACAGGTTTCCTCCAGACTGCAATTTTTCTTATATATATAAATAAGATTAACAACTGAATCCTCACAATTTACATCTTAAAATAATTTGTGGATTTCATAGCATTACAGGAGTCTGGGTGGCACAGTGGGTTAGCTGCTAACCTAGAGGATGGTTATTCAAACGATCAGCTGATGCACAGGAGAATGATGAGGCAATTAGCAATGTGCTTCTGTAAGATTTACAACTTTAGGTACCTTACAGTGAGTGCTACTTAATCCTTTAGGGTCACTAGGACGCATAATGGACTTGATGGCAGTAACTTTCACAGCACTGATGTGGAATAAAATTTTGCATTAATTAATAAAGGTGTATTTTTTTCTCTCAATTTATTCTAGTGTATACTGTGTGCAGATAACTTTATTCTTGGCAAACTTTATCTGTGTAAGGGTCTTTTGGTCAGATTTAAATATAGGTTCTTTCATATCCTTGCCATAAGACATTGAAGAAGCTACTGTGAGTGAATTTGATTTCAGTTTGTCACAAATTCAGCTTTCTTATACATAAAAAAAAAAAGATAAATACATTTTAACACACTGTTTTATAGTATTTGAAAGAAAATAATAAATATAGAATACATGTGAATATTAGGTAGTTACAAAATGACTGAATGTAATACTGGCATTATATATAATACTGACTCTGTGACTATAGTTAGAAATAGTGAATATTCAGTTTTGAACAGCCACCATATTTAGTCTTATAAAACTAATCACATCAATGACAGAATATGTATATCTATGTATGTATATATTATTGTTGTCAGGTCCCATTGAGTTGGAACCAACTCATAGCGACTCCATGCAAAGCAGAACGAAACAATGTCCGATCCTGGGCCAACCTCACTACTGCTGCCACACTTGACGCCATCAATGATGCCACCTGGCTGATCCATCTGGTTGGGGGTCTTCCTCTTTTTCTCTGACCCTCCATCTTACCCAGCATGACATCCTTCTCCAGCGACTGTTCCCTCCTGACATACATACATATGTTGTTGTTATTAAGTGGTGTCAAGTCAGTTCTGACTCACAGTAACCCTGTATGGGGTTTCAGGAGTGTGTAGTGAGTTTGAACCACCAACCTTGTAGTCCAAACTGACCTTGTAGTCCTGCACATTAACCCACAGTGTCACACCAGGACTCCAATATTCCATATTTACACTTCAATATATGTATATTAAGAGAGACAGAGTCCTAGTGTGGTGCTTCAGGGTAATATGCTGGACCACAAGGTTGATTTGAATCCAAAGGTTGGTGGTTCAAACTCACCAGCAGCTTTTGGAATCCCTATACAGGGTCTCTATGAATTGGAAACCACTCAACAGCACTTAACAACAAATATATATATGGAGTTCTGGTGTGGCACTGTAGGATAAGCACTAGAAAGCAAACCACACTGTCAGAAGTTGAAACCCACCAGCTGCTCCTTGGAAACACTACACAGGGTCACAATGAACTGGGACCAAGTGAGCAGCACGTAACTAAAGCAACAACAAATATATGCATATGAAGTCTTAGTGTGGTGATTTGGGTTAAAGAGCTGGACTGTAAGGTCAGTTTGAACCAAATGGTTGACAGCTCAAATTCACCAGCTGATCTTCGGAAATCCTGTACAGGGTCGCTATGAGTTCGACCCGACTCCATGGCAAGCCACCATTCCGTATCACACACACACTCCTGGTGTAGTGCTGTAAGAAAAGTACTGGGCAGCTAACCACAAGGTTGGAGAGACAAACTAATCATATGTTCCTTGGAAATCTTATACTGGGTTACTATGTGTCAGATTGACAAAATGGCACATAACAGTAACTTGTATATTTATACTAAACTATATTTTATAGAAGTAATTATAGAGTTCAGGTAATTTGTCCAATGCTACAAAATTAATGTAACAGAGTTAAACACAATATGCCTGTCCCTATAATCTAAAATTAAATTTATAGAGTTCAAGCAAATTATCCAATGTCAGAAGTAATATGCCAGCATTTAAACACAATCTGCCTGACGGCATGATCTATTATGTTCATGTCCATTGTAAAATAATGAAGTTGATTATTTTATGTGTATATAGATGAAAGACTGAAGTTGTCAAAGACTTCATTTTGCTTGGATACACAATCAGTGTTTATGAAAGTGTGGTTGAGTCAGTTCCCACTCATAGCGACCCTGTATAGGCTTCATGAGGTATGACTAGTGAGTTTCAATCACCGATCTTGTGGTTTAAAACGACCTTGTGGTAGAGTGCTTATGCTGCAGGGCAACACCAGGACTCTGCTCGTGGAAGTTGTTGTTGTTGTTAAATACCGGGGAGTCAGACCCGACTCATAGCTACCCTGCACAGGGTTTCCAAGGCTGTAAATCTTTATGGGAGCAGAACACCTCATCTTTCTCCCTCAGAACAGCTGGTCATTTTGAACTGCTGACCTTGAGGTTGGCAGCTCGACTCATAACAACTACGCTACCAGAACTCCATTAAATCAAACAAAGTATTTTAGATAAATCTGCTGCAATAATAATAATAAAGCTCTTTAAAGTATTAAAGAACAAAGATGTCACTTGAGTACTAAAGTATACCATGGTAGTTTCAGTCACTTCATATGCATGTGAAAGTTGGACAATGAATAAGGAAGACCATAGAAGAATCAATACATTTGAATTATATTTTTGGCAAAGAATATTGAAAGTGTCATGAACATGTACTGCCAGAAGAATAAACAAATCATTCTTGGGGCAAGTGCAGCCAGAATGTTTCTTAGACGTGAGAATGGGAAGACTTCATCTATGTACACTGGACTTTTAGTCAGGAAGGAAATGTCTTTTGAGAACATCATGCTAGGTAAAGTTTAAAGTGAATGAAAAAATAAAAGACCCTAAATGAGATGGATTGGCACAGTGGCTGCAACAGTGGGTACAAACATAGCAATTGTGAGGGTGGCAAAAGACCAGGCCATGTTTTATTCTATGGTGCGTAGGATTTCTATGAGGTGAAACTGACACAATGACACCTAACAACAACAACAACATGACTACATGAAATAATTTAGTGAATATCTATGGTGTTATTTAATCAAACAGCAGTTTTTAACTTCCATTCACAACATCCAACTATAATACCCATGTATAATAGTTTGATGGTCTTTTTTTTGGGGGGGTAGGTATTTGTTAAATCTCCTAGACTTATCTCCGTCCTAGAATTCTGCGTCCTGACCTCATAGTGGTTGAATGGGATCATGTGATTATTTCCAAGTAGTTCTGAACAGACCCAAAGTATCAAAATAATGCAATTTATGTAATAAACTCTATTTGCCATTAAATCTCTGTCCGTCTCACTTCTGCAAAGGACTTTCTTTTTTGCATCGCGTGAAAATTAGCAACATAGAAAATGGTTGCTTCATATTGTTGTTGTTGTTACATGCCTTTCAGTCAGTTCTGATTCAGAGTAACCCTATGCTCAAGAGAACAAAACACTGCCCAGTTCGGCACCATTCTCATAGTGGTTGTTATGCTTGAGTCCTTTGCTGCTGCCATTGTGTCAATCCATCTAATATGAGGTCTTCCTCTTTTTTTGGTTGCTAATGCAATTTACCCAGCCTGGTGGCCTCCAGGAACTGGTCCCTCCTGATAATATAACTAAAGCATGAGAGATGAAGTCCCACCATCCTGGCTTCTAAGGACCATTGTGGTTGCAATTCTGCCAAGACAGATTTGTTTGTTCTCCTGGCAGTCCATCGTATCTTTAATATTCTTCTATAACATCATAATTCAAATGCATCAATTATTCTCCATTCTTACTTATTCAATATCCAACTCTCACATGCATATGAGATGATGAAAAACTCCATGGTTTGGGTCAATGCACTTTAGTCCTAAAAGTGACATCTTTGTGATTAAATACTTTAAAGAGGCTTGTGAGCAGATCAGCCTAATGCAATACATCGTTTAACTTCTTGACTTTTGCTTCCATGAATGTTGAGTACAGATTCAAGCAAAATGAAATCCTTGAGAATTTCAATCTTTTTTCCATTTATCTTGATGTTATTTACTGGTCCATCTGTGATGATTTTTAATTTCTTTATGTTGTGGTAAAATCCATAGAGAAATCTGTAATCTTTGATTTTCCTCAGGCAGTCTTTTAAGTCCTCTTAACTCTTGGTGTGGCGCTGTGGGTTAGTGCACCAGACTGCAAAGCCATTTGAACTGCAAGGTCGGTGGTTCAAGCTCACCAGCTCCTCCTCGAAAACCCTATACAGGGTCACTATGTGTCAGAACTGACTCAACAGCACTTCACAACAACAACAACAACAACAACAACTTTCAACAAGTAAGATTGTATCATCTGCATATCACAGGTTGTTAATGAGACTGTCTCCAATCCTGATGCCAAGTTCTTCTTTCTCAAATTATTTGCTCAGCATACAGACTGAATAAATACAGTGAAAAGATACAATCCTGGAACGTATCTTTCTTGATTTTAATCATTCAGTATCCCCCTGTTCTGTTCCAATGGTGACATGCTTGTCTATGTACAGGTTCAGTATTAGCACCATTAAAAGTCCTGGAATAGCCATTCTTTTCAATATTATCCATGATTTGTCATGATCCACGCAGCTGAAAGCCTTGGCATAGCCCATAAAGCACAAGTAAGCAACTTACTAGTATTTTCTTTTGTCAGATTCATCAGATGTCAGCAATGGTATCCCTCATTCCACGTAATCTGCTGAATCCAGCTTTGATTTCTTGCAGTTTCCTGTAGAAGTATTATTGCAACCGCTTTTTAATTTTCTTGAGCAAAATCTTACTTGTATGTAATATTAATGATATTTCTTGGAGATTATTGCATTCTGATGAGTCACTTATCTTTGGAATGGACACAGATATGGATCTCTGTTAATAAATTGGCCAAATAACTGTCTTCCAAATTTTTTGACATAGGTGAGTTAGTGACTCCAGTTGTTGAAAATTTTCTGCTTGCATTCTATCAAATCCCAGATCATTACTTTTTGCTGATGCCTTTGGCGCAGCATTGTACTTCTTCCTTCAGTACCATCAGTTCTTGATCACATGCTACTTCTTGAAATAGTTGAACATCATTCATTTCTTTGTGGTACATTAACTCTGTGCATTCCTTCCATCTTCTTTTGATACTATCTGCATTATTCAATATTTTTCCTATGCAGTCCTTCAAGGCTGGTTTTTTCTTCTTATTTTCTTTCAGCTTGAGAAATGCTGAGTTTATTCTTCCTTTTGCATTTTCTAACTCTAGATCTTTGCACATTTCTCTATAATACTAGACTTTTTTTCTTCTCAAGCTTCCCTTTGAAATTTCTGTTAGACTCTGTTTCTTCCTAATTTCTTCCAGTTGCTTTAGTTTCTCTATAACTGAGAAGCAAGTTTCAGAGTCTCTTCTGACATCCATTTTAGGTTTTTCTTTATTTCCTATCTTTTTAATGAGTATTTCTTTCTTTCTGTATGATGTTCTTGATGTCATATTATAGTTCTTCTGATTTTCAGTCATTAGTGTCTAATGCATCAAATCTGTTCATGAGATGGCCTCTAAATTCAGGTTATATTTAGGCTATTGTGTAGTTGTCTTAATTTTCTTCAGCATCAGATTTGAATTGATATAAGCATCATATCATATAAGCATGGTCTGTTTCAGTCTGCCCCTGGCTTTGATTGATGATACTGAGCTTCTACATCATCTACCTCCACAGATGTAGTCAGTTTGATTCCCATATATCCAATCCGGTGAGGTCCATGTTTATAGTCACCTTGTATGATGTTTATAAAAGGTATTTGTAATGAATAAGTCTGTGGTCTTAGAAAATTTTAGCATGCAATCTCCAATATTTTCTATTATTAAGGCCATGTTTTGCAACTACTGATCCTTCCTCTTTGTTTCCAACATTCATATCCTAATCTGCAGTAATTATTAATGCATCCTGATTGCATGTTTGATCCATTTCAAACTGAAGAAGTTGGTAGAATTCTTCAATTAAATCATAGTGGTTGGTGAGTAAGTTTTAATCATAGTGTTATCAATTTATCTTCCTTGCAGGTGCTTGGCTATTATCCTATCACAGACATCACTGAACTTCAAGATAAGTCTTGAGATGTTCTTTTTTGACAATGTATATGATACCAGTCCTCTTCAATTTGACATACTTGACATGGTAAACCACATAATTGTTGGATTCAAATAGGCTACTACCCATCCATTTTAGTTCACTAATGCTTAGAATATCAATCTTTATATGCTCCATTTGATTTTTGACAACGTCCAGTTACTTTATTAATACATCATACATTCCGTGTTCCAATTATTATTGGATGTTTACAGCTGTTTGTCCTCATTTTGAGTTGTGCCCCATTAGCAGATGAAATTCCTCAAAGTTTTGCTCCAACCACAACACTATAATCAACTCTACTTTGAGGAGACAACTCTCTCTCAATGGTATTTCTAGTGCTTCCAATCTGAGGGGCTCATCTTCTGGCACTGTATCTGACAATGATCTGCTGATATTCATAATGTACTCATTTTCTAGCACTGCATCCGACAGTGTTCTACTGCTCTTCATAAGGTTTTCAGTGCCTAAACATTTAGAATTCGTTGGTCTCTCTTTCTTCTTAGTCTGTCTTACCCTGTTGGTATTGAAAATAATTGCGGGATAGTTTCCAATATCTCAGTAGCATGTGAAACACCACAGAACAACTGATTGCTGGTGAGTAGTCGTGTTGTTTCAGAGTGAATACAATTGAGCAGAAACTCCTAATAATATTACCTGGAAAATTAGAATGAAAACGTTTAAGATGCATTTTTTTACATTTTAAACCCCTCATATTTTTAGATTCTGTACATAGTGCATTTTAATTGGAACACATGCCATCTACATACACAGGGTCATACAAAATTTAAAGTTTCTATCTGTAGTCGAAGGAGCTCTGATTGTACAGTGGTTATGAGTAGGGCTGCTAACCTCGAGGTCGGCAGTTCAAAACTACCAGCTGTTCTGTGGGATAAAGTTGAGAGTTTTTGTTACCATAAAGAATACAGCCTTGGAAACTCTATACAAGGTTGCTATGAATCGGAAGAAGTCTTGGTGTGGTGCTATGGGTTAATGCACCAGACTGCAAAGCCATTTGAACTGCAAGATCAGCAGTTCAAGCTCACCACCTGCTCCTTGGAAACTCTATACAGGGTCACTATGGGTTGGAACCAACTCAACGGCACTTAACAACAACAACAACAACAACGTGAGTTGGAACTGACTCCACAGCTCACTACTACCACCACCACCACCATCTGTAGTGACCTTCTGGTGTGATGCTTTAGGATCAGCACTGGACTGTGAACAACAAGGTAAGCAATTCAAACCCACCAACTGTTCATCAGAAACCTATACAGTGTCTTTATGAGTCAGATTCAATTTGACGGCACTTAACAAAAAAAAAAAAAAAAAAAAAAAAAACCTGTAGTAGATTCCTTTTACACATATGGCTAATACCTAAAAGACTTGTAAAAAGATAAAAAAAAATAATAATAATTTTTTCTCTTTCATTTATTAAGCATTTTCTTTTTGTGTCTTTATTTAACCTAGAACTATAACATCTTTTCTGGATGTTCTAGAAGGAAAATGAACCCACATTCAAATGTATCATATAGTATCATATAGACTTTTTATGTATCATATAGACTTTTTTTAAATCATATGTATCATACAGACTTTTTTATGTATCATATAGACTTTTTATGTATCATATAGACTTTTTAAAAATGTATCATATAGACTTTTTAAGTCTTAAACAGGGTAAAGACAAGAAAAGGACAAATAATCTGAATAAGGTGACAATCAGCATGAGGCTACAGTGGTACCCCAAGTATTTATGGCCATATGACTGATTACAGAACATGTAAAATGAAGGAAATCATTACAAAATCATGACTGGCAGCAGATCAATTCATTAATGTAGCAGGTGGGACTAAGAATTAAGAATGGGATCATGACTGGAATACATACACTATGAAAATTTTGCAGGATTGGTTTAAGTCATTCAGACTACCTTGGTCAAGGTATTACTTATTACATATGTACACACTGTTAAGTGCCTTCAGTTGGTTCTAACTCATCACAATCCTGCAGAGGGTTTCTGAGAAGCAGCTGGTGGATATGAACCATCAACCTTGTGGTTAATAGTCCAGCGCTGATCCTACAGTGCCACACTAGGACGCTAGGCTTATCCTATACCTAGCCATATTACTAGCACAAACTCCACCCCTTAGCCCTCTAATCCCATCCCCAAACCAGCAATTATAGTTTGGAGGAGAGAGTGGTGGGATAGAGAAGTGAGGTCTTGGTGTAGGAAGAAACCACAACAGTTTGTGTGCAGGCGAATAGCACAAGCTACAAGCTACACCATTTGTTTGCAGCCTTCTATTTTAGGATTTACCAGCTGTGTATGTTAGTAAAGTACAGCTCTCTGGTTTTCATTTACCTCACTTCTAACTTGAAAATACTAATAGGAAAAGTCACTATTTTATAATATGTGTTGAACATTAAATGAGTTCTTAATAAATCCATTTATTATTAGTTTCAGTAGAATTTGAATTATTGTTTAAAATCATTTTTAATTAATTTATTAGTTAATAGTATAAAAGTCTGTTGAATATAAACAAGGGTATTATAGTTTAAAATATCAATAAAGGAATGTGTAATTGTTTTAAATTTGAAAGCTAATCATGTCATAAATAAGAATAAACATATTTTGGAATATGATATCAATAGATTTTTGTTATTTGCCCTTTAATATAATGCAAAGTGGTGGTGGTGGTGGTGGTGGTGGT
>NW_006408540.1:7281310-7303092 GCF_000296735.1 Chrysochloris asiatica
ACAGGGACACTATGAGTCAGAACCAACTTCATGGCACTTAACAACAACAACAATAGCATATGTATTAGAGTGGGAAACACTCTGTCAGAGACTGGGATTGCAGCAACTGAAGAAAACAAAATTAATTTTGTATTTAAAGTCTTTTGATGAAGTAAATTACAACTTAAAAGATAAGAATTAAACAATATTAATGAAGCAAAATGAACTCCCTCCACTTAAAAGTAACTTGTGTCCCTACTTCCACAAGTCAGTTAGAATCCTGGGCCAATGACCTGGTAGAGCTTTGAGCCCATTTCTCAGCAGTAGAAAAAAATAGCTAATTCCATAAAAATAAGCAAAACAAACCCCACCCCCAAACTGGCAGATAACTTATTTTACAACATGCAACTGAAAACAATGTTTTTGCACAACAGAGACTATTTTTTTGCTAGATATTATTCAACTCTTGTCTAAACCAACATTTTCCACACGTGTGGTACTGTTGCATAAGTGCTGGACCAAAAGTTTGTTTTGAATGGCAAAGTTGGCGATTTAAAACTCACCAGCTACACTTTGGAAATCCAATGTAGATTCCCTAAGTCGGAATCTACTCGATGGCACTTCACAACAACAATAACACTAGTATAAGTACTGGACTGCTAACAGCAAGTTTGGTGGTTCAAACTTACCAGCCACTGATCAGAAACCCTATACAGGTTTGCTGTATCTTAATGAACTTGATGACACTTGACAGCAACAGCAACTACACTAGTGACCTTTGAGACATGTTAAAATGAAAATCTACTAAAGGAGTTCTGGTAGCATAGTGGTTACGAGTTGGGCTGCTAACATCAATATCAGCAGTTCAAAACTACCAGACATTCTACAGGAGAAAGATGAGGCTTTCTGTTTCCATTAAGATTTATAGCCTCAGAAACCCTATGCAGGGTCACTATGAGTCAGGACCAACTCCATGGCACACCACCACCACCAAAGGAGCATCAGTAACAAGTTAAGAATTATTGTAATTTTACTTAAAATGTATGCAGAAAATAGTATTACAGTTGAATAAAAAGTTGTAGGAAAGTATTAACATTTGTTTCACAATTATTTCATAGATTTAATAAGTAAAAATGATAAAACAAATATGATCACTTTGATTTTTGAAACAAATATAATACTATAAACATATAAGAAAACTGAAACAAAACATGGTGTTAGAAAATAATCTTGAACATTCCATGTGCTATCAGAGGAACAAAAGTCTCTGTTTTGGAAGAAGGGCAGCTAGAAGCAAGGATAGGCACGTTATTTTGGACATGTTATCAGGAGGGACCAGTCCTTGCAGGACATGATGCTTGATAAAGTGGATAGTAAATGAAAACGAGGAAGACCCCCAAGAGATGGATTGGCACAGTGACAGCAACAACAGGCTCAAACATAACAATTGTGAGAATGGCACAGGATTTGGCAGTGTTTCAATCTGTTGTGCATAAGGTCACTATGCACTGGAACCAACTTGACAGCATCTAACAACAACACACATAGTGTTTGTAACTGCCATCAAATGTCTATTTTCCTGGTTGCTCTGGATTAAAGAAGGTGAAGGAAGATACTGAAAGGATATGATTCTCTTGTAATAGTTAACAGAATTTACTGTGCTGTATAAACTTGGGAATATAACAAGGGGATTGGTCAATTTTGCCATGTGACTATATATAAAATGAGTCATCTCAAGAGAAAGGCTCATCTCAGTACCATCTAGAAGAAAGAGCCAGTACTGCAGCTAGAGCACATCCTTTGGGCCCTGAGATTTTTGCATGCTGAAGAACCTTATTGATCCAGAGACAGAACACTGTGATAAAAATGAAGAGGCAAAGAAATGGCAAAGCAGTGTTGGCAGCAGAACCAAGATCCAGAGTATGGGGAAGAAATGTGGGCTTCCTGGCCCAAAGGGTGGGTAAAGCTGAGCACATTCAGGTAGAAGACTTGCTTGTGAAGTGAGATACTTCAGATGCTTAATTGGTGAGCTAGGCTTGCTAATTCATGAAGCTAGAGCCCAGTGCCTCCAAGCCAAGACTTATAGTGGGGTAGACACTTATCTTCAGCACCAAACGGTCTTTGTAACATTTCCCAAGCAGTACAGCAGCCAAGAGCCTGCTGGTTGAGAGGCAGAGGGCCAGAGAACTCTGTCTGTAGGAAGGGCTGAGAAAAACATGTCCTGACTCAAGAAGTGTTTTGAGCACTTACGAGCTTGAATTATATCCCTAATAAACCCCGTAATCATGAGTATGGTTTCTGAATTTTGTGTAGCCATTACAAATACTGAGTAGAGAATTCTGTAGGAAGGATAGGTGGTTTATAAATTGGTAAGCTAGATTGGAGGATGGAAGCGTATGTGACCTCACCCTCTCAAGAATTGACTGTGGGTTGATGCTTATGATTCTCCTCCCCACTAGTAAAGCCAGAGGATATCTGATGTGCTTCCATGCTTGCTTTTTTTTTTTTTTTTTTTAAGTTTTTGTTAAGTGCCATCAAGTCAGTTCTGACTCATAGCGACCATGTATAAGGGTTCTAGGAGTGAGTGGTGAATTTGACCACTATCCTTATGGTTCAAACAGACCATACTGTCAGTATTTATCCTAAAGTGCCATACCAGGGCTCACATAAACTATTAAATAGATAATTGATAGTCTCTTTAACAAATCGTGTGGGCAAAAAAACAAAAATTGTAGAAAAGTGAAGCAGGATTCAAAACCTACAACATTATATGTTGTTGTTATGTTATGTGCAGTCAAGTCAATTCTGACTCAAAGTGACCCTGTATAGGGTTTTCAAGGAGCAGCTGGTGGGTTTGAACTGCCAACCTTGTGGTTCACAGTCTAGTGCTGTTCCTACAGTGCCACACCACATACAAGCAATAATTCAAGATAGTTAAGAAACAAACTTAAAATCTAAAACTTTAAAGATCATTATAGAAAATTATCAAGCATAACTAAGAATACACAAACTAGATGACAGGAGCCTCCTAAAAATTATACACTATGCATCAAAAGAAAGCAAAAAAGAAAGTCACAGATGAAGTACATTTTTTTTGTAGAAGAAATTCAGGAGAACATTAGTCATTGCTGTTGTTTTTAAGTGCCATCGAGTCAGTTCCAACCCATAGCGACCCCGGAATAGGGATTCCGAGGAGTGGCTGGTGAGCTTGAACTTCTGACCTTGCAGTTCAAATGGTTTTGCAGTCTGGTGCATTAACACACAGTGCCACAGAGATGCAAATCAAAACACCAAAAGGTATCATTCACCCAGTATTAATAGCAAAGTTAACAAAAAACTGAAAACAACAAACACTGGTAGGGTATGAAGAGACTGGAAGCCTGTGTATTTTGTGTAGTCATTACAAGAACCTCTTGGTGACATTCCAACATGGTGAAACCGCTGTGAAAAATATTATGGTGCTTACTTAACAAGGTGGAAATAGAACACCTAATAACTCAGCAATCTGTCTACTCGATCTAAAGAACTAAAAATCATGACAAGAATGGAAATCAGCACTGATATGTTCAACACATTATTATTCACAATAGCAAAAAATGGAAACAGTCTGAGTATAGTGTCCTTTGAGAAAAGTAATCAAGATGAACCCTTGGTAATCTTTCAAAACAGTCACCATAACCTTCTGAGCTAATTTTTCTTCCTTGAATTTAACTGGCCCAGCAGATCTCCTTGGAAGCCACCATTTTGCTTTGTACCCTAAGGAAACTAAGACAAGTGTATGATTGAGAGATATTGTCTGTACTTATCCATTGGTCACAGAAGCATGTTTATACATATTGTGTTTGAAACAAGCCTGTGCATGAACCCTAGTTGTTGTTGTTGTTAAGTACCATGGAGTCGGTTCTGACTCATAGTGACCCTGCACAGGATTTCCAAGGCTATAAATCTTTATGGGAGCAGAAAGCCTCATGTTTCTCCTGTGGAACAGCTGGTAGTTTTGAACTGCCGACCTTGGGGTTAGCAGCCCAACTCGTAACCACTACGCTTTAGCAGTACATTTTTTACTTACCTTCATAAATCAAGGTACACCATAGTTTCTATAATCCATAGAACTGCAGCAGAAAGTAGGAAAAATGCATAGAGCTAATCTATATCTGGTGAGGTATTGTAGGATAAGCACTGCACTGAAAAATTGGCTTGACCTACAAGGTCAGTGGTTCAAACCCACCAACTCCTCCTCAGAAACTATACATAGTTGCTATGAGTCAGAAACGTCTCTACAACACTTAACAACAACAATGGAATTATTTCTTTCTCAAGGCCTCCATAAAGAATATACTTTGAGACAATGCTTTCCTGTACCAAATTCCCAATTCTTGTACCAAATGCAGTGCTCTCCTTCTCAGCATCAGCATTTGCTTTGAACATCAACAAAAGTATCTTAGCAAATGATAACCAGATGTAGCTGGGGGAAGATGGCAGAAGTGAAGAATCAATATTACTCACTGATTTGCTCCCTTTGCAAACTTCTTGAGAAAACATTATCCTTAGTATGATTTTTATTCATTGCTAACAGTTGAGTAAATTCACCTCAGGTACCAGTTTTGTCATCCTTCCTAGCCTTCTCATTATTTCTGTATCTTGCCCTCAGGATAATAATGAGCCCAAAACTTACTTAATTGTCTGATAAGTATAACAGCAGTGCAAGCATGAGCTGTATGCTGAGGAAGAAGAAAACCCATAAATTGCCAAGTAAAATTTGAACATAATAATCAACCTGTACAATTTTTGTTAGTTCAAAGCTTTTTCAGAATGTTCTCTTAAACATCCATCTACTTCCTCTTCTTAAAATAACTTGTTTTCATTTACACATTAGCATTTAAAATCCACATAATAAAATCTGCATCTACTTTAACTCAATATATTTTACATGTTCTGGTAATAAATGAAGGGAGCTAATCAAAGAAGCCCTAGTGGCACAGTAGTTAAGTGCTGTATACCTATCAGAAAGGAAGCAAGTTCAAACTCACTAACAAATCTACAGGAGAATGATACAGCAGTCTGCTTTGGTAATAACAACAACAATACCAACAACAACAACAACAAAACAATTCACACCCTTAGTTGTTAAGTCAATTCAGAACCATATGATCTATGGAACAAAGTAGTACTGTCCCATAGGGCTTCCGAATTGTAATCTCTCTTTTGTTTTGTAGTCGGACACCCCTATATGAAACAACTATATTTTATAGGCATATTAACTATAGATATGAATCACTAAACTTCCTCTACATAATAGGATGTGATGTGATTTTGACATTATTCGAATACTACATTATATACAGAAGCTCTGGTGGCATAGTGGTTATGAATCGGGCTGTGAACCTCAAGGTCAGCAGTTCGAAACTACCAGCTGTTCCACAGGAGAAAGATGAGGCATTACATAAAGATTTACAGCCTCAGAAACCATCTACTGGGTGACTGAGTCGGAACTGACTCCACAGCACATAACCACCACCACATTATATACAGAAGAATGATGTACAGATTAGGCCCACGACCCTCTGCCTTCTCCTTCTAATCAAGGGGCTGCATAAAATGTTGACTTTTTTCTGCTGCTGCTGGTCCAGTTTGGTTACCACCTGATCTCCAAGACCTATGCCTAGCCTCCACCTCTGCACACGCTTGCCAGCCAGCTGCCTCTAGGCACAACACCTGTTCCCTTCCCACCCTTTCTCCTGCCAGCCTTCACTTCTCCCTACTACATGGATTTTAATCTCTTCTAGCACCACCCACCCTTCATCCTCATTCTCCCCTGGCTGCCTTTCTAGTTCCTCCTCCTACCACTTCTATAACTGCCTGAAAACCACAAGAGTGCTAAGGACTTGGCATGATATGAAGGGCACCCTAGCTAAATGAGGCAACTGCTTTGTGGGTATCCCCCTCTGAGGCTCTGGCAGTGTCTGAGTAGACCCTACCTGCAGCAACATCATGACTGGCAACCAGTATGCCCTCCCATTGTCAATCAGAACCAGAGTGAAAGCTAACTCAAGATCTAGTGAATTACAATGTCTACAGTACTTAGCTCTGGTAGCGTAGTGGTTACGGATCGGGCTGTGAACTGCAAGGTCAGCAGTTCGAAACTACCAACGGTTCCGTGGGAGAAAGATGAGGCGTTCTGCTCCTGTAAAGATTTACAGCCTCGGATACCCTGTATAGGGTCGCTATGAGTCAGAACCGACTCCACGGCACTTAACAACAACAACAGCAACAGTACTTAGCAAAATAAGTAGGCTACAGCCTGTTCTTCCTTCAGTATTTCTGCATTCTAGGTTTAAGCATTGGGCTGCCTACTGAAAGTTCCATTGTTTAAACCCACCCGCTGCTACACAGGAGAAAGATGAGATTGTCTTAGAAACACTGCATAGGGTACCTATGAGTCAGAATCAACTTGATGGCAGTGAGGTTTCATAATAACCTCATGGGATTAAGACACATATGTGGTGTGTTGTTGCTGAATAGATGCTATGTGGGGTAAACTTTTATACTTTTTACTAAGCTCAAATACATATCTCAGGTGTATAGTTACTTCCTTTCCAAAACAACCTTCATTTATAATACCATTCCTATGGAGAAATGCATATAGAGTTGCACAAAAATTCATGAATGATGTACTTGTACTTTTTAGTATTCTTTGTCATTTGACATGTATTCCCTTTATCTATACAGTCAATATAAAACATTGCTATATACCTCGTGTTTGCTCTCCTATTGTTGTTAGTTGATGTTAATTCACTTCCAATTCAGAGGGTGTGATTTTTCTTTAATGATAGAAACTTCCAGATGACAGAGGGGACTTAACTTTGTAGTAGAAGAACAGAGCACTATATGTTGCAACATGCCAAGATGAGAAAAAGGACAGCTGAACTCTGTTTGGAAAATAATGGATGGAGAGTTTGAACTATGGTTCATGATAACATTTTCAAAGATGATATGAAGACAGTCACTGAATACAAATTTGGAGAAAAAATAACTTAAGTATATACAGAGACAATCCACCATTTTAATCATCTGTAACTCAGATTTCCCATTATTTCAACTAATTTCCGGAGTATGTCAGCATCTTCAAAAGCACATCAATTTCTTCCATATACTGTCATCATTTTTAAAGCTATGAGACAATGCTTTAGTAATTACAATAATATTTCTGTGGTTAATGTTTTTCCAGAGAACAGTATAGACACTAGGAAAAAACTTTATATTGAAATTATTTTAAAAATAGCTCTTATATGAACAATCTTTATATGTAGATAATATATACAAAATATCCATAAGGTGTGGAATATAAGATATATATTCTTAATGAAAAAAAACATTGACATAATTCACATTGAGCAATATTTGGTGTTGTTAAGTGTTGTCAACTCAGTTCTGACTTATAGCAACATTATACAGGGTTTCTGACAAGCAACTGGTAGAATTGAATAACCAACCTTGCAGCAGTAGTCCAGTGCTTACCCTATACTGCTTGTTGTTGTTGTTATGTGCCATCGAGTCGGTTCTGACCCATAGCGACCCTGTATAGGGTTTCGAGGGTGTAAATCTTTACGGGAGTAGAAAGCCTCATCTTTCTCCCATGGAGCAGCTGGTAGTTTCGAACCGCTGACCTTAAGGTTCGCAGCCTGATTCGTAACCACTACACTACCAGAGCTCCACATTATTAATTATACAAGGGCTAATGTACTCATCAAGCATCTAAAGAATAAACTCTGTATACAATTTATATTCAGCTGTCATTTTTAATACCACAAAAATTCTAGCGTGCATATTAGTAACTTCATAGGTTAAGTAAAAATGTGTGTGACTAAATCAGATTTATTCTAAATAGCAGAAAAACTAATTTTTAAGATAGTTTTCAAATCTAGAATTATCTGAACCAAAAATTCACTGTTATTTCTCCATAGGACACTAGTTATCAGTTCTGTGTGATTTCTGAGAGAAGGCATTCAAGACGTTATTTTGAAGATGGTAGCTAAGAAAACCCTATGGTTCAGTAATACTCTGTAGCAAATGAAGTTTGCTGTTTTTAAGTGCCGTTGAGTTGGCTCCAAATCATAGCAACCCTGTATAGGGTTGCCTGGGAGCCACTGGTGAGTTTGAAACACTGAACATTTTAGTTCAAACTGACCTTGTATTTTAGTGCTATCCTACAGTGCCACACCATGACTCCTAACACCTCTCGTTGTTCTGACTCATAGAGACACTGTATAGGGCTTCCAAGGAGTACCTGGTGAGCTTCAACCATCAACCTTGCAGTTCAAACTGACTTTGCAATCCAGCACATTAACCTACTGTATGTGTATATCTATCTATCTATCTATCTATCTATCTATCTATCTATCTATCTATCTATCTATCTATATATGCATATCTATCTATATCTATATCTATATCTATATCTATATCTATATCTATATCTATATATATATATATATAGATATATATATATATGTATTCCTGGTATGGCACTGTAGGTTAATGTGCCAAACTGCAAAGGTTGGTGGTTCAAGCTCACCAGCTGCTCCTTGGAAACCTTATGCAGGGTCGCTATGGGTTGGAATTGACTCAACGGCACTTCACAACAACAATATATATATATACACATACACACACTTTAAAAAGTTTGCGATTACATTATCTTTTACTTCTAATTTTCCAGGAACTCTTTGAAGTCCCCTAGTATGTACATACACATATGAATTATTTCAAGGTTATATTTATATGTTAACTATACATTTCCAAAACTGATATTCGAAATTACTGTTATTGTTCCAGTGTGGTGTTGTAGTTATACACGGGGTTGTTAACTATAAGCTTGGTAGTTCTAACCCACCATTACTCCTTAGAAATGTTATACAGGGTCTCTTTGAGTCAGATATGACTTGAAGGTACTTTAACAACATCAACAACATTATGATAATAATGGATTTGTTTATAATGATGACAGTGCTTTTCATGATGTACAAAGAGTTTAACTACACAATTGTCTTCATTTGACTGTATCTGAATGCCCTATACAATAAAATAATAGGCAATAAGCCTAAGATATGATAACTTGTCCTTAAAATAACATAGTAGAATACTTACATCAAATAGAAGTCTTATAATTAGTACCACTTTATTTATATAATCTACTCTTCTTCACTACCTTGTCACAGGTAAGTATGACACCCTAGTATGCAACCCTTTTCTAAGGACAGTAATTTGGTCAGGCTAATTTCTTGGTCATTGTTTTCTAATTCTTTTTTTCTCTTGACACATATTAGAATAAAGTGAGCATAATTCATTAATTGGCCCCAGAAAACTATTTGTAAGAAAAAGTTTGTATCTAGATAATTTGACAGCAAAGCATATTTTCCATAGAGTGAGAACAATTTCCTCTTCTACATTCTCAAATGATTTGACAGAGGCTGGCAGATAAACAATGGGACAGACCCGAAAATTATCCCCTTTTTCTCTACCTCATATGGAAACACTTAAGAAGTCTATTTAAAATCTCCACATAAGGACAGAAACAATGTCAATTGAAATGAATGGGAACACAGATATTTACTTCAAAAAGATTAACAATATGTCAGAGATAACTGTGATAGTTCTCCTTGGAAGCCAATTGCTTAGAATGCAACATATTTCCTCACAGTAGGAAAAGGAGACGCACAAAGGCTGCTTCAAAGAATCAGAGCACACATGCAAAGTAAGCATGGGCAATGCCACCCTTGTGCTCATCTTGTAAGGACCCTAGGTGGCACAAGCTGTTTACATTTGACAGATAATGAAAAGATTGGATGTTTGAACCATCCAAATAGCACTGTAGAAGAAAAGACCAGGCAACTTGTTTCCAATAAGATTAGTAGTGGTGGGGATTGTGTGCCATCAAGTTGATTCTGTATAGGGTTTCTGAGGCTATAAACCTTTACAGGGACAGAAAGTCTCTTCATTCTCCCATAGAGTGGTGGGGAAATTTGAACTGCTGACCTTGTGATTGGCAACCCAACTCATAACCACTATGCTACCAGGGCTCCCTATGACACAGTTCCATTCTGTAACACATGAAGTTACAATGAATTGGAACTGACTTCAGACCAAGTAGTAAGTACAACAAAATCAGCATGTCCCAGACCCTCTAATAAAGCTCTACTAAAGTTTTGTGATCCCAGAAGAGTAGCAGACAGACAGAGCTTGTAACTAAAAAGCTGAGTCAGCATTCCATTGTTTGTTCCATTGCACTGTGTCCTGATAGGACACTAATGAGAGTGGGAAGAGAATGTAGCAATCAATGTAGATAAACAGATTAGGATGACTTGGAATAGAACAGCTATCAACAATATGTTAATCACTCCTCTTTATCTTTCGCCCAGTCCTATGAAGTCCAAGGAAGTTAATATGCTTATATACAAAGAGATAATCCAATTTCAAAAATGGTTAATTTATAACTAGCCTATGGGAGAATTTGCCTTAACACTTGACTTAATCCTTCAACTTTTCTTATAGGTATTATTACTGCTGACGTAAGACAGAAACTGCAGCATCAGGAGGTGCCATGCTCAATTAATAAACAAAATTAAATCCAGACTATAGCATGTCTAGAAAAAATACCCTGTGAATAATGCCAATTTCTCCCAAATGACCTTTCCCTCTACCATAGCCACAAATTTTCTTTTAAGTATGACTAATGTTCTTTGTGTATAGGGGTCAAGGTTGTATAAAGTAACTTTCTTCTCTCCACCATGTCACCACATGAATCTTAACTCCTTTCATGTGATTACTCAGATAGATTCTCAAGTGCTACAACTGTTTGAGCAATTTCCCTTTCCTGTAATAAGAATAATAGCTAATTGTTAGAACATTTGCCATTTGTCAGGTACTGTGTTGTTATATTTTAACTCATGTTACCTAAAAAGAATCTTATTATTACCCCTATATTGTAGATAAGAAAACTGAGACACCAGTTAGTATGCACAAGGGAAAATAGAAAGTAAATTGGGGATCTAGGTGACAAAACCAGCTTGTTCAGAAGCTGAGTATATGATCTTAATGATAGTACCTGGTGTGGTGCTGAAGCATAATGCACTAGATGGTAAGGTCAGTTTGAGCCACACAGTGGCTCTGTAGGATAAACACTGAACTGTGAACCACAAGATGGGCAACTCAGGCCCATCAGCCTTTCCTTGGGAGAAAGATTAGGCTTTCTGCACTTGCAAGGATTTGCAGCCTCATCAATCCTATATATGGCACTTAACAGCAACATGGGCAAATTGCTAAGTGATGCAGAAAGTGTAAAATTATTTAAGGAATACACTGAGTCACTTTGCCCTAAAGAAATGGCCAAACTTCAACCATTATAAGAGGTAGCATATGATCAGTAACTGATGGTACTGAAGGAAGAAATCCAAGTTACACTGAAGGCATTGATGGAAAACAAGGTTCCACGAAGTGACAGTATAACAAATTGAAATCTTTTAACAAATTTTTGCTGCACTAAAGATGCTCTCTCATTATGCAAAGATACTTAGAAGACACCTACCTGGCCAAGGGATTAGGAGAGATCTATATTTGTACCCATTCCAAAGACAGGTGGCCCAATGTAATGCAGGAATCATTTAACAATATCTATATCACATTCAAGCAAAATTTTGCTGAAGAAAATTTAAAAATGTTTGCAACAGTACATCAATAGGAAAGTTCTAGAAATTTAAGCCAAATTCAGAAGAAGATGTGAAACTAGGGATATCATTGCTGATGTCAGATGGACCTTGACTGAAAGCCAAGAATCCCAGAAAGATTTTTATTTGTGTTTTATTGACTATTCAAAAACTTTCCACTTTGCAGATCACGAAAAACTATGAATAATATTTCAAACTATGAGTATTGAAAAACACATAATTGTACACATGAGAAAACTGTTCATACATCAACAGGCAGTTGTTAGAACACAACAAGTGGATACAGAATGTTTTAAGATCAGGAAAGCTGTGTGCACAGGTTGTATCCTTTCACCATTATTATCCAATCTGTATATCAAGCAAATAAGCCAATCCAAGAAACTGGATTACATGAAGAAGAACTTGGCATCAAGTTTGGAGGAAGATTCATTAAGAACGTGTGAAATGCAGATTATACAATCTTGCTTGCTGGATGTGAAGAAGACTTAAAATATTTACTGATGAAGATCTAAGACTATAGCCTTCAGTACATATTTCACCTCAATGTACTAAAAACAAAAATCCTCAGAACTGGACCTATAAATAACCTCATGATAAATGAAGAAAAGACTGAGCTTGTAAAATACTTCATTTTCGTGGCTACATTATCAACAACTCATGAAAAAGAAGTCAAGAAGTCAAAGGTCATCTTTGATTTCTGCACAAGACCTCTTTAAACTGTTAAGGTACAAAGGCATCAGTTTGAGGATTTAGGCATTCCTGAACTAAAGCATTGTATTTTCAGTAGCCTCATATGCATATGAAAGTTGGACAATGCATCAGAAAGACCACAGGAGAATTGATGCATTTTAGTTAGAAAAACAAACAAAGCTGTATTAGAATAAATGCAGCCAGAATGTTCCTTAGAAGCCAGGATGGTAAGACTTTGTCTCTCATACTTCAGAAAGGACCAGTACCTGGAGAAGGACATCATGCTTGGTAAATCTTAGTGAAAAAGAGGACGACCACAAGAAGATGGATTGACACAGTGGAAGCAGCAATGGGCTCAAATGTAAAAATAATTGTGAGGATGGTGCAGAAACGGAAGTGTTTTGTTCTGTTTTGCATAGGGTCTCTAGGAGTGAGAACCTATGTTATGGCACCTAGGAACAACTCCCACAAGGATGATGCCGGACCTGGCAGTGCTTTGCTCTATTATGCAGTGTTATAACTTGGAGCTGACTCTACAGCATCTAACAACAATAACACAGTCCACAAGGGTACCATGTACTTAATTTACATTATTATCAATCTATTGTATCTTCTTGAAAGGTCACCAGTATGTTCTGTTCGCAAGCCAGCCATTTGGTGGAAGTTAAAAATAACTATAACTGGAAGAGATATATCAAGTAATTCACTACAGAACACTTGATGACTTAAAATAATTAAAATTTATTCTTTCACAGTTGTGGAGGCTAAAGTTACAAATTCAATGTGTTGACAGGACTATACTGCCTCTCTAGAGGTTATTGGGGAGAATACTTCTGTTACTGGTGGCTCCAGGAATTCCTTGGCTGTGTGATGCCAAACTGTCTTCACTTGACTTTTTGACTTTCCTCCTCTGCATGTCTTTGTGTCTCACATCCTCCAAAATCTTCCCTTTTTTTAATTTTAATTTTTAATATGAACTGAGTGATAGTTTACATGGGAGAACATCGGCTTTACACCATTGTTTCATTGCAATGATTATAGTCTCCTCCATGCATCATCATTCAACAGTATTTGCTTTCATTCTGTTTTTGTTTTTTGGGGGGATGGTGGGAGTGGGGGTGGGAAGATGTACACAACAGTCAAGAATATATAATAATTTAAACAAACAAAGGGCACACTCTGTAAACCAGCTTCCTGACTAACAGTACTCAGTCCCTCTCTTTCTCCCTCAGCTGCTCCCTCTCTCCATGTCCTCATCTCTGCCCCTATCTCTTGTGTCACTGCTTCTATGATAGGATCCTGCATTCCACTTCTGCTCTGCTCACTTGATGGTCCTAAGGTCCTCTGTTTCTGGCCTGTAAGATTAACTACTCCCCCATTTTTGTTATGAAACTTCCGCCTTTACAATTTTGACAGTCACAATTAATCATGATAACAAGTATTCACTATTGAATTAAAAGAATATTATCCCCATCTCTTTTCATCAGACCCCTCTAGACATGATGAAAACTACTCAGTGGGGACTCTATCTTCCCTCACACATGTTTAAAGTAAACTCCCTATTGAAACCTTGTAAGCCAGTCACTTCTTGCCTTTATCGCCCCCTCATTTTAGGTAGCCAATGTCTAAGTTGCCTGTCCCTAAGTACCCTGTATCAGAGGGGAAAGGATTGATGTTTGATATTAAGACTCCTTCCCTCTCTGTTGGTATTTTGAGCTACTACATCCATGAGTATAGGTCAAGTTCATAAAATTGTAGCAATTTACACTCATTTCCTTCCTCAAAAATTATTATTGTTATTATTATATTCCTCTAGTTGAGTTCTGATTATCAAGCCATCAAGGCTAGGTCAAATGGGTACTACCCTCAAGCTTGGGCATTCTTATGCATCTCCCCTCACTCCATATCAGCTGGATACTTCACTTAACTCTAGCCATCTGTGGCTATGTACTTATCCATGGGCTCCAAAACCCCAGGTCTCTTCACACTTTGACCAGCCAGCCCTTCCTTTTCTCTCTCTCATCTCTAGGTCAACGGGAGTCTATGGAACATGGTTGAACTCAATCCATTTCTTCATCACTGCCTTTCCCCCTCTTCCAATCACCAGTAGACCAATGTGGTTGCCAGCAAGTTTACATGCCTCCTCATGTGTTCCCTTTGAGTGGGGTTTGTCCTGAAAGGACTTGATTGCTTGCCTTGATGGCTTCCTGGTGAATAACTTGCTTATTCTTGTAGTAGCCAATCACACTGCCATATTTGTTTGAAGTTTTTCCTGCTGATCTTTCTTTGAAGATGTATCTTCTGTTGTTCCAGGCTGGTCTGCTTGTCCTTTCTAGTGGGAATGTCCCACCTCAGAAGGTTCTGATTGGGGCTTAAGATTCCACCTAAGGCTCTATACACTGCAAAGGTTCCACAAGAGGACTATTTCACTGGGGAAGTTCTAGAACCCCTTTTCAGTATTCTAATCAGTTATAGGCTGAAGATGGGCTTACTAGCTTTCTATAATCATATTTCCCGATGTTGTTTTCTATCCTACTGAAGTGTCTATTTTACAATATTAAGCAGGAAACCAAAATTCATAAGACAGTCAAGCATCTTAGTATTATTTCTTCTCTTCAGACTATGTCTCGATCCCTGTATCACAGAGCCTGTTGTTCCAAGGTTGAGCATGCATCATTATTTACCTCGGTTCCATTTAGCCCATGCAAACTTCTCTCTGTGCTCCCCTGTCTACCTTGTTATTCCACCCCATTCCCCTTCTTGTGTCTTTCCCTCCCCAACACCTGAACTATAATGTGTCTGCCCCAGCCTTGTGATCTACCTTCCCCTCCCTTCACCTCTCCCATACACTCCCCCCACCCCTCACCCCCACACACCGGTAACAAACAAAGAATTTCTTTTTTCCCTTTAGTATGGAAAAAAAAAAGAAAAATGTTTACCTGTGCTTCATTGACTATGCAAAGGCTTTTGATTGTGTGGATCATGGTAAGCTATGGACAACACTGAGAAGTATGAGCATTCTGGAACACTAATTGTGCTCATGAGGAATCTGTACCTGGAACAAGAAGCAGTTGTTCGAACAGAAAATGGGAACAGTGAATGGTTTAAAATTAAGAAGGATGTGTGGCAACTCTGTATTCTTTTACCATACTTGTTCAACCTGTATGCTGAGCAAGTAATCTTAGAAGCAGGGTTATATGAAGAAAAACATGGTATCAGTATTGGAGGAAGACTCATTAACAAACTGCATTATGCAGATGATACAACTTTACTTGCTGAAAGTGAAAAAGACTTAAAACATTTACTGATGGAGATCAAAGAGCACAGCCTTCGGTGTGGATTACATCTCAATGTAAAGAAAATAAAAATCCTCACCACTGGAACAATAAAAACCATTCTTATCAATGGAGAAAAGATTGACGTTGTTAAGAACTTCATTCTTCTTGGATCAGTTGATCCACAAAGATGGACTATCAACTATCAACACTCATGGAAGCAGCAGTCAAGAAATCAAACAACGTATTTCATTAGGCAAATCTGCTGCACAAACACTTTTTTAAAGTGTTGAAGAACAAAGATGTCAGCTTGAGGACTAAGGTGTGTCTGACCCAAGCCATGGTATTTTCAATAACCTCATATGAATGCAACAGCTGGACAGTGAATAAGGAAGACCATAGAAGAATTGATGCTTTTGAGTTATGGTGTTGAAGGAGAATATTGAAAGTGCCATGGGCTGCCAAAAGAACCAATAGATCCATTTTGGAAGAAGTGCAGCCAGAGTGCTCCTTGGAGGGCAGGATGGCCAAACTTTGTCTCTCATACTTCGGACATATTGTCAGGAGGGACCAGTCACTGGAGAAGGATATCATGTTTGGTAAGGTGGAGGGTCAGAGAAAAAGAGGAAGACCCCCAAGGAGATGGACTGGCCAAGTGACTGCCTCGATGGACTCAAGCATGGCAACAGTATTGAGGTTGGCCCATGATCGGGCAGTGTTTCATTCTGCTGTCCATACCAACTCATTGGCAACTAACAACAACAACAAGTATAAATATATTTTCTTAAGCTTTTACAATAATGGTCTTATGCAATATTTGTCCTTTTGTGACTGTTTTAGTTCACTCAGCATAATGTTTTCAACGTTCATCCATGCTATGTGGTGGCTTGCAACTTCCTTGTTATTCTTCAAGGTAGCATAATATTCCATGGTATGTATGTACCAAAGTTTGTTTATTCATTCTTCCACTGATGAACACTTAGGCTGTCTCCATCTTTTTGCTATTGTGAATAGTGCTGCTGTGAACATTGGTGTGTATATATCTACTTGTGTTATGGCTCTTATTTCTTGTGTATATATACCAAGAGGAGTGATTGCTGGATCATAAGATAATTCTATTACCAACTTTCTGAGGAAGTGCCATACTGTTTTCCAGAGTGGTTTGACCATTTTGCATTCTCACCGGCAATGTAGGAGAGTCCCAGTCTCTCTATATCTTTGCCAGCATTTATTTCCTCTGCATTTTTGAACTTCACTGTTATTGCTGGTGTGAGATGATATCTCATTGTTGTTTTGATTTGTATCTCTCTAATGGCTAATGATCATGAACATTTCTTCATATATTTTTTCGCTGCCAGAATGTCTTTCTTGGTGAAGTGTCTGTTCATGTCCTGTGCCTATTTTTTAATTGTATTATTTGTCTTTTTCTTGTAGAGGTGTTGTAGTATCTTATAGATTTTATAATTAGTCCCTTGTCTAATATGTCATTTCAAAAGCTATTTTTTCCCAGTCTGTAGGCTCTCTTTTTACTCTTTTGTTGAAATCCTTTGATACACATAAGTTTGTAATTATTAGACTGTCCCAATCATCTATTTTGTCGTCTTTTGTTTGTGCAATTTTCACAATGTTTGGTAGGCTGTGTGTGCCCTGAATTAGAGCTCTTAAAGTTGTCCTTATTTTTTAATTGATAACTTTTATAATTCTGGGATTCACATTTAGGTCTTTAATCCATGCTGAGTGGTTTTTTATATGGAATGAGATAAAGGTTTTGTTTCCATCTTTTCCATATCAATTTCCATTTAGGCCAGCACCATTTGTTGACTAGACTGTGTCTTCCCCACTAAATGTACATTGGCCCTTTGTCCAAAATCAGTTGGCTGGCTGTATGTAGATGGGTTGATTTCTGGATTCTCGATTCTCTTCCATTGATGTATGTATCTTTCATTGTACCCATATCAAGCTGTTTTGACCACTGTAGCCAGGTAGTAAATTTAGAAATCAGGGAGTGAAAGGCTTCCAACTTTGTTCTTCTTTTTAAGCAGTATTTCACTTATCCTGTTTATCTTTCCTTTCCATATAAAGTTTGTAATTGTTTTTTCCATCTCTCTAAAGAATGTCATTGGAATCTGGATTGGAATTGTGTTATATGTTTAGATTGCTTTGGGTAGAATTTATATTTTCACAATGTTAAGTCTTCCTATCCATGAGCATGGAATAGTCTTCCATTTTTGTAAGTCTCTTTTGGTTTCTTGTCAAACTGACACCTTTGTTCTTGAACACTTTAAAGAGGTCTTGTGCAAAAGATTTGCCTAATGTAGTACTTTATTTGATTTACTTACTGCTGCATTCATGAGTGTTGATGGTTGATCTGGGCAAAATAAACTCTTTGATGATTTCCATTTTTCTCCATTTATCTTGATATTATTTATTGGTCCACTGGTGAGGATTTTTGTTTTATTTACATTGAGGTGCAACCCAAATTGAACACTGTGTTCTTTGACCTTCATCAGTTAGTATTTTAACTCCTGGTGTGCACCAGTTGTATTCATCCACCATATTTATTTAATATGTATGCTGAGTAAATAATCTGAGAAGCTGGATTATATAAAGAAGAATGTGGCATCTGAATTGGAGTAAAAGTATAGCAAGTTTGAATGTGAGAAGAATATGTTGAAAATTTATGTAAGATGGGCAGGGATGTCACCTATTTTTCTTTATTATTGCTAAAATATGAAATACAGTGATTGTTCAATGATTTTAATGAATAATACTGAAACCTAGAAATGCTACTTGAACACTATGGAAAGTTTAGTTTTTATTTCTGATTTAACACAAAGTTCTAACTATAATTATAAAAGCCCTGTATATACTGAAACTATGTTATCATTCAACAGTTACTCTGACAAAGAACACATATTTAAAAAATGGTGTTGCTGTGTGTCCTTGAGTAAATCACTGGAATCATGATGGTTCATCCTAGCTGCTTGAGATGATGAGCATGCAATCTTATTTGTATTAATTCACAGATGAAAGGAGATTTAGGAGGCAGATGAATTTATTTCAAGTTGATTTTATGTTATATTCCTATTGACAGGAGTAGAAATCTCTTTTAAATGGAGGAAAATCAGATTCATATCCTAATCAAGGATTTCCATCCCTTTACTTAATTCATTTAAATAGCATAGAGATGTCTATTGTCAGTGTTAAATGAAAGCAGTGACCAAAAAGAGATGACAAAATAGTGTTTTTCGAAGTCCATCCCCATATTTAATCCAGTTAAATAGCATAGAGGTAATTGTTATCAGCATTAAAGCAGTGACCAAAAAGAGATGATAATGTTTTTTATGCTATGAGCATTTATAGTTTAGGATTATCACATTAATATGCAGTCATTTGTTTGAAGAGCAATAAACATTTCTGTTATTTTCTAAAAACTCCCTTTGCATGCATTTGCAAAATGCATTAAATAAGCATCCATTCAGAAATCAGCATATGAGTTCTCCTGACAAGTAATAATAAAAAGGAAAAAAAAATAAGAAAAAGAAAATATTATCTCTTTCATTCTGTAAATATCCAATCCAGTTGAAGTGACAAAAATATTTTCACATAGTCTTTCTATAATTTATTAATTTTTTGAAAAACATATCTATATGGGAAAATGCACATATTATAGGTGTTATTATTATTGCTAAGTACCTTTGAGTCAGCTCTAACTCATGGCAACCATGTATAGGGTTTCTCAGGAGCTGCAAGTGGGTTTGAACCACAGATCTTTCGGTTAGCATTCCAATACTTATCCTACACCAGGATTCTCATCATAGGTGTACACGCTCATAAATTTTCACAAATATAATACAAACATGGAAAAAATAGAAAATTAAGAGTACCCCAGAAAGCACCTTGTGATTCTTTCAAGTCATGTACACTTCTATCCTGTATAAGCATTGTCCTTACATCTAACACCTTCTATTATATTTTCCCTGAATTTTTTATTTAAATGGAATGCAGTAGATATTTATTTATATCTAGTGTCACTACTTTGACACTATATTTCTTAGATTTAGACCTATTTTATTGCTTATAGTTGTCATTTATTCTACCAGATTTTTATAGTGTCCACTTGTATGAACACATTCAAATTTACTTATTTCATTTATTATATTTTATCATCCATGTAGCTTCCAGTTTAGTGGGTATTGTAAAGGATACCACTATGATCATTTTGAGCATGTATTGATGAACTTATTAACATATTTCTTATTGATTCATATTTAAAAATAACTGTTGATTTATTTGACAGGGTATGAATATTGACAGGCTAGTATATATTACCAAATGGTTTTCCTAAAGTAGTTCCACCAATTACACAGCCACCTGTATTGTACAAGAGAGTTGGTTGTTCCATATCCTTGCTAACCCACTACCATCAAGAGAATTCATACTAATAGTGTCCCTATGTAGGGTTTCTGAGACAGCCTCATCTTTCTCCTGAGGAGTGGGTGGTGGCTTTCAACTATCATACTTGTGGTTAGTAATCTAGAGTATATCCTATAGTGTCACCATGACTACTTATATCCCTGTCAAATCATAACCAGACCCACCGCCATAGAGTCGATTTTCACTCATAGCCACCAAAATAGGTAAATCTTTACAGAAGCAGAAACACTAATTTTTCTCTCACGGAGCAACTGGTGGATTTGATCTGTGAACCATTTGGTTAGCAGTCCAGTACTTATCTATAGCAGCACCAGGGCCCCTTAGATCTTAGCCAGTCCTCAGAATTTTTCTAACTTTAAAATTTTTACCATCCCAATAACAACATCTTATCTGTGAGTCTGTTGTTCTTGAGTGGCTTGCATGCCGCTTGATGCTGGAAACTATACCACAAACATTCACAAGCGGTCACTCATGGTGTCCAGATTTTAGCAGAGCTTCCGGACTAAAACAGACTGGGAAAGAGGAGGGGGTGGGCAAATTCCGAAAAATTAGTCACTGAAATCTTTATAAATAGAAGAACATTCTTTGATATAGTGCTGGAAGATGAGCCCCTCAGGTTGGAAGGCACTAAAAATACATTTTATCACAGTCGTAGAGTTCAGACTTTTATTATTTTTCATTTGGTTATTATAAGTAAGACTCCTAACAGATTATATGCCTTAGAGTTGTTGGATTTTTACCTATCTTCTTACTAGCAACTGAAAGTTCTTATTACTTAATAATTATCCTATATAAATTCCTTTAATGTTGCAATATCTCTTGGAGGATAATATATCACATCCTTATTGAATTTTTAATTTCCCTTGTCCTGTCTTTCTAGATAACAAAGTACTTCCCGAACCAGACTTTTTAAAATGATCTTTCCAAATGCTATTCCCTCTTACTTATATGACAGCAGAGTCCTGGTGTGGCGCTGTGGGCTAATGCGCTTTCTGAACCGCTAAATCGGCGGTTCAAGCTCACCAGTTGCTCCTCGGAAACCCTATTCAGGGTCTCTTTGGGTTGAAACCGCCTCGATGGCACTTAACAAAAACAATATGACAACAGTAACTTGCACCTGGAGTACTGGTGTGGCGCTGCGGATTAATGCGCTGGACTGCAAGGTTGGTTTGAACCACAAGGCCGGTGGTTCAAGTTTACCAGTCACTCTTTGGGAACCCTATACAAAGTCGTTGTGGGTCAGAACAGACTTGACACTTCACAGCAAGAACAGCTCAAACTTGGAAAATTCCTATTTAACGTTTAAGACTTAATACCATCTTTAAGATGAGGCTGTCTGCTCTCAAAGATTTTCAGTCTCAGAATTCCCTATGAGGTAGCTATGAATCACAGTCAACTCCATGACAGTGGGTAGTGGTATCTTCATTACAGTTAGATTCTTGTCTCGGCTTTTCGTAGCTCTTTCATACTAGTGTTGTAAAAGCCAGTTTGAAAGCTTCAGATATTTAACTTAAGATAGTAAAACGTTTTAAAGACGATCCAGCTGGAAGTTTATAGATTTGGCTTCCCGTTACGGATTACCAAAAGAAGCTGTGTAAGTGAGCTCAGAGACTTAAATTCCTTGATCTCTTTTTTTTTTTTTTTTTTTTCAGAAGACGGCATACGAGATGAATTGCTG
>NW_006408540.1:7303192-7320557 GCF_000296735.1 Chrysochloris asiatica
ATATACTAAAAGTCATTTCCTTTAATATATTTTTTTCCTAAGCTAAATTTTTTTTTTTTTTTTTTTTTTTCATCTAAAAAGTAGGTGTGGTTGGCTGTTTAAAGAGACAATATTTTAGGCATTTTCTTTAAAAAAGTAAATAAAAAATACTTTCCTAAAACTATAATTTAAAGGGTCTTAGAATGAGGACTTTTTTTTTCCTTCTTCTCTAGTGTAGTGGATAGTAGAGAAAACAGTAAGTACCTGCTTTATAAAGAGCATTCCTGAATAAAGGCAATTTCCAGAGAAGATTAGTATAGTTTTGAGGTTATAATGAAAAACGTATTATCCTTTCTATATTTTGCATTTAGTCTAAACCTTTGCAGGATGATTGCTGGTATAGAAGGAACCCTGTTTAAATAAATAATTGATTGTATTTCCCAATGTTATCTGTGATTTAAATTAAATAACATTTTAGAATGCAGCATTCTACACATACAATAAAAACCAAAACCTCACTGTCATCAAGGCATTTTTGACCCATAGCAACGCTACATAGATTTTATGACATTGTAAATCTTTACATTAGCAGACAAACTCATCTTCTCCCTCAGAGCAGCTGGTAGGTTTGAACTGTAAACCCTGTGGTCAGCAGGCCAGTGTCTAACCCACAGCACTCCCAGGGCTTCTTTGGACCTACAATACTGGGTAACATTTTAAAAATATAAATTAAAAAAATAATATTCAATAAGTATAACTGCCATGAAGACATTTTTCAAAAATGCCAAGGATATACTAAATGTTTTTCTTTTTAATATAATTAATAGTGTAAAGTGTAGTTTCTCAGAGAACATTAATCTTACTTTCTCTCATCTATCATATAGAGTCTACTTGTATAGAAAATGGTTTGTTGCTAAGTAACCTGTAGTCAGTTTTGACTCATATCAACCCTATGTAGGGTTCTGAGGAGCAGCTGGTAGGTTTGAACCTTTGGTTAACAGTCCAGTGCGTATCCTACAGGGTCATACCGGGACTACATATAGGAAATAGCATTCTAAATTTAAATTGAAAATAAAGATATTAAACTAATTTCAGTGATTAGTGACGTTTAGCCCTATGAAGACATACCAACCAAGTTCTTATGCCTCTCTAATTACTGTTTCCACTATCAATAATTAGTCAAACAAGCCACTAATCATCCAGTTAGTTATCATTGATTAAGTATACATTGTGCCTACAATAATAAGTAGTAAGCAGGCACAGATTGTTGTTATTAAGTACCATCAAATCAGTTCTGACCCATAGCAACCCTGTATAGGGTTTCGGAGGCACTGCTGGTGAGCATGAACCGCCAACCTTGTGGCTCCAACCAACTTTGCAGTCCAATGCATTAACCTATAGCACTACTAATATTTTAATTTATTACAAATTTTTGTTACTAAGATATTTAGGAAGATTATCCTTGCATAATTCTATTGCTTAATGAAGAAATCCTTGTGGTGTAATGGGTTACACATTGTGCTAACAACCAAAAAGTTAGCAGTTCAAGTCCACCAGGTACTATATGAGAGAAAGACAATGCTCTCTACTCCCATAAACATTTACAGCCTTGGAAACCCTGTACTGAGGCACAATGGACTGTATGTACACTGGCAGCCATCCCATTATAAATAAGTTTTCATAATAAATACATTGAAAATCTGGCAGTCTATTTCTTTTTTAAAGTGGAAAATGGTAAATATTAATGACATTTTGGTCAAATTAGATTCCAAAACCAAAATATAAACTGAGAGCGATGTGAATATCCATCTAAAGCATAAGAACTGGGATTTTAAACAGACTGTCTTATTTTTCTGAGACTTTGACAGGCTGATATCATATCATTCTTCTATTTCTTCTTGTAGTAGAAAAACAAAAAAAAATGAGTTTTCCTTCTCTAAAGGATTTCCACCTTTCACAGTTTCTAGCTTTCCAAGTTGTACTCATCTCTAAGTCAAAGACGAAGGAAAGATTATTGAAGAAACTTGTTCCCCTTCTTGAATTTTCTCCTGACACTTAATGTTGTTTTTACATTGATATAATCTCTACCATTTCATTTTGTATCATGGTTGTTTTCAGATGGCACTTTTTTGTTGTTGTTGTTATTTGAATCTAAATAAGAAGGTATTATTGCATAAGAGTTATGTGAGACAAACAATGAATCCAAAGAGAGTCAGAGTTTGATTTTGTGTATTTAAATATGTAGACTTGAGAAAACGATAAGGTTTTAAACATCACAGAACTTAAGAATATATATATTTTTAAAATATTTTCTCTATTGAAGTAAAAATGATGAAACAGAATATATATAATCCATTAGCAGTTGGTATCAGAAAGAAAGGAAATATAACCTTTATAGGATATCATGCCTGTTTTCAAAAATATGTAATTGACCTTCATTCAATCTTATGGACTCAAGGAAATTTCAGGAAGGTTATTTCAGGCTGTTATTTTCCATCTTATATCCAAACATTCACTCAGTCACTTTGGGATATGAAGTCAGTAAAACATTTTGGGAGTTATGCAAAATAAACAGCAAAATAATTGCACTGCTTTTAAAGGATATTATTATATGCAGTAGCATAATAGTTTCTGACATTCACTACACAAAATCTTGTTTTAGTTGCATAAATTTAACCTTTTGACATCCATTCTTTACTGTTTACTACTGCAGTGACTATAATGTATCAATAACCCTAAATTCTTTGAATATTCAAAATGTTTTTCAGGATATGGAATTAATTATTTTTCTTCATGGAAAACTATGTTGCTAATATTCTACAGAAAGTTAACTACCAAAAATTATCCATGGCAAATGACAGTTTAGCAAAATGTCTAGCCAGTTTCTTGTTGGTGGTGTTGTTAAGTGCCAAAGATGAGGTTCTAATTCATAACAACACCGTGTACATTTTCAGAGGAGTAGCTAGTGAATTTGAACCAGTAACCTTGTAGTGAGCAGTCCAGTGTTATCTTATAACACCACACCAGAAATTCTTTGTACATGCAAATTCATTGGAGGTAACATGTATGTTTTCTACTATGGAAATAACCTGAATGCTTTTTCTTGCCAAATGGACATGAATTATGTAGGCTTGAATATTTGAAATCCCTCAATTACTCATGAAGATCTTGATTAATATTTTAAAAGATACTGTCCTCAAGGCCAGGGAATCTATAAACTATAGGGAAAAGGTTAATGATATGTTATTAGGGTGCTCATTTATTTCAATGTATGCACACTGAGATGAGGTGAAAAAGAACTTATAACTTATATCAAGGTTTCTATTGCATACCTTGGTCATATTTTCATGAGCAACTAAGGTTCTAGTGTCATTAGGTCTTGATGCCAATTCTGAGCTCTCATTTATTAGACCAGTGGTCTTAATGAAGATTATTGTAACAGGATATTAAATTAGGGTTCTTTCTACTTTCCTTTTCTACTTAGACCTAGAGACAAAATGCCTTCTAAGACTACGCAGGACTTTTAGGCAATGGACTTCTACCTAATTGCACAACTTTGAGCCTTATATTCACTTCTAGAGACTAAAAATGAGGAAAGATGAAGAACCTCAAAGGAAAAAGTCTTTCTGTTAAAGTGAAAGACACTTTCTAGACTACTCTGTTCATGTAGGTGTGGCTGAAGGAACAGCTTTGTCAGCTCAAGACAAGTGAGAGAAGCTTCAAAAGGCCATTGCAGATGAAGAGTCATTTGAGGTTTAATAGACACAGTAGACTGGTGATGAAAACAGGTATGAAGAATTGAATGACCAAAGATTTTGAATATCCAATTGAGGAGTCTGATCAGAGAGGATGAAAATGAACTGCCATGCATTCTCATTTGATGGTACAAAAAAAAAAAAAAAAAAAAAGCATAAATGTGAGAATATTTATACTCATAGCTATATCTACATTTATATTTTAGCATACAAAGGATCATTTTATCTATAAAATATTTTTATGTAAAATAAATTGGCTATGCTTGAATATGAGCCATATTACAGAGAATAAAACAGATCTGGTGACATTTGAATTCTATTCAATCAACTGCTTGGATTTAACAATAGCAACATATAGTTAGCAACAGAATTATAGAATTATTAGCATTTGAGGGAGAAGTCCAAAGTAGTGAACAAAAAATAAGTATCATTCATGTTCTAAAATACATTTGCATATACTTAATAAGGTAAGCTCAAAGGAACCTACAAATGTGTCCCATAAGGGGTTATCTTTGCGTGCTCACCAAGCTAGGGGAATCAAGAAGCAGAGCCATTAAATTATGAGCCAGATAAGAACTTTCCAGTCTATTATCATTCACTCCTCTCTCTGCTCTGGTCTAAGAGGGATACAAAAACCATCTTGCTTACAGAACCTAGAAATTTAACAAATGGTGGAAAATTGCATCCTGGTCTATTCCCACAATAGGATAGTACTTGAAGGCCAAAGTTAGAGGAGTCAGGACTTTGGAATAATGCTAAAATGTTTCTCATTAATTTGACAGAAGTCCTAGTATTAGAGACACCAAACTTGTGAACGTTTTTTTATCAGCAGTAAAGGGCACTAATACAATTGAAATGACTAGAATATGTGAAAATAGTTATAAAAGTCACTGCATATGTAAAATGGGGTTAAAAGAAGAAAATTATTTTCTGTTTTTACCTATTTGTTTTTGTTAAGTGTCATTGATTCAGTTCTGACTCATAAAGACTCCATATATGGTTTCTGAGGCTTTAAAAATCTTTGGCGATGTAGAAAGCCTCATCTTTCTCCCTCTGAGTGACTAGCAGATTTGAATTGCTGACCTTGCAGTTTGTGGTTTTACCTGTAGAGCCCCCACATAATAGTCTTATTCTGCCATTTTATGTCTTAGAATCTTCATTGGACATAAATTCAATAGAAATAATTTCAGACTTACTTATCAGTACAGTAAGGATTAACTGAGATGCTGTTCATGATGTGCTTGTTTATAAAAAACAATATAAATAACATTTTTGCTATTGAGTGCAGTGTCAATTTAATTTATTCATTTTGTGTTTCCTGGCACTGTGGGTTAATGCACTGGACTGCAAAGTCGGCTTGCACCTCAAGGGCCGTGGTTCAAGCTCACCATTCATTCCTTGGGAACCCTATATAGGGTCGCTAGGGGTTGGAACCGACTCAATAGCACTTAACAACTACAACAACAACAACGACACATCATCTATGTTGGAAGACGTGCAGTCAGAATGCTCCTTGGAAGCCAGGATGGTGAGATTTCATCTCTCAAATTTAGAACATGTTATCAAGAGGGACGAGTCATAGGAGAAATACATTCATGTTTTGTAAAGTGGAAGGTTAGCAAAAGGAGAAAGACCTCCAGTGAGATGGATTAACGCTGTGACTACAGCTATGGGAACAAGGGTAACAAATGGGAGAATGTCACATGATCAGGCAGTGTTTCCTTCTGGGGTCTCTGTGTCAGAGCTGAGTCTACGGTACCTAACAACAATTTCTAAATGTTATATATGTATTTTACTGTCAAGGTTTTCACATTAGCAAGATAGAATGTATTTTATTAAAGGGTTACAACTTATTAACAGAGATATTTTGCTTAAGATAACATTGCATCATTTTACAGATTTTTTAATTTGAGATTGTGGAAGAGGGAGGGCTCATATTAAAAATAAGGAATTCAAGGAGAAATTTACAGAGGAGGGTATGCTTGAGCTGCAATGTAAAATGGAGACCTAGCTCTCAATGCAATGATAAAAAAAAAACACCTTAATTTTGAAAACATTTAAGGATGTTCAGGTAACTCATGATGTGGTGCTGTAAGATAAGCACTGGTCTGCTAACAGAAAGGTTAGTGGCACAAACCCTCCAGTCACTTCTTGGAAACCATATACACAGTCACTATAAGTAGGAATTAACTGGAATGAACTTAACAACAACAAGAAAGATAAGGCAAACACCTTAAGTATAGAGAATGAAAAGTTTTTTTGTAACCTTAAAAATGTTTTTGGAATCATTCTTTTTTTAAATGGTATCAAAACATCATCATATGTTTATTCCAGTAATTTTTAAACAAGTTGATTCATCTGCCTATAACTGATTATTGTTGTTGTTATGTGACGTGGAGTCGGTCCCGACTCATAGCGACCCTACACAGGGTTTCCGAGGCTGTGAATCTTTATAGGAGCAGAAAGCCTCATCTTTCTCCTGTGGAACTGCTGGTAGTTTCGAACTGCTGACCTTGAGGCTTGCAGCCTGATTTGTAACCACTATGCTACCAGATCTCCTTTATATTACTGATTGTTGTTGTTGTTGTGTGCTGTGGAGTCGGTTCTGACTCACCCTGTACAGGGTTTCCGAGGCTATAAGTCTTTACGGGAGCAGAAAGCCTCATCTTTCTTCCATGGAACAGCTGGTAGTTTCAAACTGCTGATCTTGTGGTTGGCAGTCCGATTCGTAACCACTACGCTACCAGAGCTAGAATACCTAAAATGGGGATACAATGTGCCCAATGAAGGAGGCTTCCTGCAGAATCTCTGCATTACATAAGACCATAGGTGGAATCCTGAACCACATCCAGAATCTTCTGAGGTAGGAAATTTCACTTGAAAGGACAAACAGACCAGCCTGGAGCAGATAGAAGAACAGAAGATACTTCTTGAAAGAAAGACTGACAAAAAAATACAAAATGATAAAGGCAGTCTGACTGATTGATTACTATAAGAACAAGCAAGTTGCTCACCTAGGAGACATCAAGCCAAGTGGTTGGATCCCCTCAGGGCAAACCCCCTTCCAAGATTAAGACTCAGTGGGAATACACGCTCTGATTGGTGACCAGATCCATCACCAATAAGGGGAAGTGAGGGAAAAACAGCAATGAAGCTGCGAGCTAAACCCTACAAAATTCAATAGATTCCTGTGAACCCAGGTGGAGACCTAGTTGGCCAGCAGTGTGGCAAGACCTGGGGACTCTTGGGCCCAGTCAGTGACATAGCCAAAGAGGGCTAGAGTGTAGAGTGAAGCATCCAGCTGATAAGAAGAGAGGGCACATGCATAAGAACACCCACATTTGTAGATACTACCTACTTGACCTGGCTTCAATGACTGGATGATCAGAGCCCAACCAGAAGAAGAAAGAAGAGGAAACAAAGAGTAATCTGATACAATTTGATGAACCTGACCTACACCTATGGAAGCAGTAGCCCAAAAGAGGGAACAAATCTTTACAGCGAGGATCATTCCCACCCCCTCCATACACAGAGTAGACAGGGATGGGCAACTTGGACATTGGCTATCCAGAACGGGGGGATTGGGGGGTGGGATACAGAGGCAAGAAGTGTAAGGCAAAAGTTGGCTTACAATTTTTCAAGAGGGAGCCTAGATCCAGAGGGTGTGGAGGAAGGTTGAATCTCCACTGAGTAGTATCCAATCTGTCTGGGTGGGGCTGATGAAAGGAAATGAGGATAGGTCTCTTGTGATACAATAGTGAATAATTGTTATCAGGACTGACTGTGAGGGTTGGAAATGTAAAGGTAGATGTTTTGTAGCAAGTAGGGGAGTGATTAACTTTGCAGTCTAGAAGCAGAGGTCCTTGGGGCCATCAAGGAAGAAGAGCAGAGAGCGGGATCCTACCAGAGAACAGTGACACCAGAGATGGAGGCAGAGACATGTGGAGAGATGGAGCAGCTGGGGACTTTAGAACCAGAGAGGAAAAGGGCTGTGTGCTGATGATCAGAGGAGAGGCTTGTGGGGTATACCCTTTGGTTGGTTGATGATGCATGGAGGGGATTGTAACACATGGCAATGAAACAACACACAATAGGATGGATGTAAAGCTAATGTCCTCCCATGTAAACTATTACATAATTCACAACAAAACATTTCAAAAAACCAAGTTGCTTCATTGAAATTAGTGAGTGACCAACATGTAACTTAAAAAAAAAAAAAAAATCCAAAAGTTTTCTAGAGCATGTGCCAACAGAAAATAATTACTTCAACAAGCACTATCTCCTCAGCTTAATTAATCAAGCTTTCACTAAGTCTTTAGAGGATAATTAAATCAGATCACCTACGAATGGACTGCTTTCTTGAGCTGCTGGGAAAATATGCTTAACCTTAAGAATTTTCTCCATCTTTCAGCTAAACAGTTTTGAAAAACAATCCAAAGAAGTTCTAGACATTAGTTTTAAAATAAAGATAAAGATATTGAAGAGACCTTGAACAATCTGCCTGGATCCATTTCAATTTATTATTAGTTGTTATTATATCTATCATTCAAAATGATATAGATTTGTAAAATAAAATTCATATTTCAAAGAATATTTCAATATTCAGTAAATTTAACCTAGGGTATCTGATATGAGGAGTCTTGGTGTGGTGCTGTGGGTTAATGTGCTTGACTGCAAAGTCGGTTTGAACTGCAAGGTTGGTGGTTCAAGCTCACCAGTTGCTCCTTGGAAATCCTCTGCAGGGTCGCTATGGGTTGGAACCGACTCAACGGCACTTAACAACAACGTTTGATATGAAAGCAAGTCAATGGCAAGCTTGCAAAAAATGTAGCAAATATCTACTTCCAATACTCTTGGGGGTGGGGGGAACTTGCCACACAAATGCATAATATTCCCCTATACCTCACTGATATTTTCTTATAAATTGATATACGTACATGTGTGGAGAAGCTCTTTTAGAATTCATTTCAGAGCATTAAGCTTTTGTTTTTCTGAATATACTGGTGAAATTTTTTGCTTTAATATATTTGATGAATTATTTGTAAGTAAGTATTTGTATTTGTTAAGTATTTGTATCGATCTGTAAGACATTCCCTTACTTTTGACATTTACTCATTTACCGCATTTACCAAGTGACAATGTTATATTTTCCATAAAAGTTTAACTACACATAAAATGATTTATGTCAAAACAATTATTACATATTTCTTAAGTAAGACTTTTAAAAAGGACTTAGTCTAAGTCCTTCCTATGTTGACCATAAAATCAAAGACCATGCCTTCTTTCCTTAGTAAAATTTTATTGTTAAAATATTATTAAAAGGATTAGCTTTTTTCTATGCATAATAAAAATGTCTACAGTTTCTGGAAAATCAACCAAGGCAAGAATAAAATTATCTCTGAAGTATTGTAGCTATCACATGAAAATAACAATTACAATTAGTTACTTTAATAATGATATTAAATATGTAAAATTTAAGCTAATTCTTACATCAGTAGGATGAGAAACACACAGAATGTCAAAACATTTAATAAACAGTGCATTCCTATGACAAAGATTTGTTCTTCAAAAAGTCCCCAGTGTTCTAATAACTGGAAATTGAAAGACTTATACTGCCATCCACTGAAGCAGAGAATATTGAAAGAAGGAAAAATTCTAATGGATAGTTGAAAATAAATTTTGAAATACTGACAATGGAGTTCCTTTGGGATACCAACATAATAATGCATATAAACTGCATAATAATTAAGGCAAGAGATAAAAGGTTTTGAATTCATTAGTCTTTGGCATTGACCAAGACGGGAATTTATATAATCAGTCAAGGACATTATGTAAAAGCGTTGAAGGTAGAAAGCAGAATGAACGCTGAAGGAGCAATTTTCATATAATGATCAAAAGACTTAAAAGTAGTCTAGGAATAGCTCTAGGAAACAACAATCCCAGATAAATGTGGAGAACCAACAGATGTAGTATTACAGAAGCAAAGGAAATAGGTTTAGGACTAACGTGTTAAGGAAACCTGATGGTGTAGTGGATACGTTTCCCAGATAACTGAAAGGTCAGAAGTTCACACTTTTCAGTTACTCTATGAGAAAACAATGTGGCAGTCTTCTTCCATAAGCATTTACAACCTTGGAGACCTTAGGATTTATTTCTACTCTGTCCTACAGGGTTTCTGTGAGTCAGAATGTGCTTAACAGCAGTGGATTTGATTTGGTTTGTTGAGTAGAAAAAGTCTCATTTAGCAAAGATTTCAGTTAAAAGTGTGATTTTCCTTTCCCCCTTAAATGTTATTTTAATTAAATATTTTAATTACTGTTTTATATGTCTAATAACATACTTTCAGATATTTAAAATTGGCATGAGTTCAATGGAAATCATTATATATATAAAATACTCTAATCTCCCATCATATCACTTGTTTGTCATTTTGTCATACTGTGGTGGCTTGTGTGTTACTGTGATTCTGGAAACTATTACACTGGTATTTTAAATATCAGCAGGGTCACCCATGATGGATAGGTTCCAACCGAGCTTCCAGACAAAGACAGATTTGAAAGAAAGAGAAACAGAGTATTTCCAAATATTTAGTCACTGATAATCCTTTGAATAGCAGTGAAACAAACACTATTCAAAAGATTTTCAGTAACTAAAAATTTGAAACACTGTCAGCACCGGAATTTTGCATATTGAAATACAATGAAAAGAATAAGAATATTGTCAGATAGTTATGGGTCGGAACTGACTTGATGACACTTAACAACAACAACAAAACAAAATAATTCCAGATGATGAGCCCCCAGTTTGGAAGGCACTCAAAATACTACTGCTGCCTTCTCAAGGTAGAGTTGACCATGATGATGTGAATGGAATAAAGCCTTCTGGACCTTCATTTGCTGACAGGGCACAACTAAAAATGAAGAGAAACAACTTTAAACATTCAATAATAATAAAGACATGAAATGTACAAAGTATGATTCTTGGAAAACTGGGCATTGTCAAAAATTAATTGGAACTCATAAACATTGATATCCTAAGCATTAGTAAGATGTAATGGACAGGTATTGGCCATTTTTTAATCTGACAATTCCATGGTTTACTACACTGGATGACAAATTGAAGAGCAATAGTGTCACATTCATCATTAAAAATCATCTATCAAAATCTGTCTTGAAGTGCATTGCTGTCTTTGATAGGCTAATACCCATACACCTAAAAGGAAGAGCAGTTAATGCCATTATTATTCAAATTTACACACTGACCACTAAAGCCACTGTTGGTGAAATTGAAGAATTCTACCAACTTCTTCAGTCTGAAACTTATCAAACATACAATCAAGTTATATTGACAGTTGCTGGCAATTGGAATACAAAGATTGGGAACAAAGAAGAAGGATCAGTAGTCAGAAAACATGGCCTTGGTGATAAAATGATGCCGGAGGTTGCATGACAGAATTTTGCAAGACCAATGACTTCTTCATTGCAAATACTTTAATAAACAACATAAAAGATAACTATAAACATGGACCTCACCAGATGGAATACACAGAAATCAAATTGACTACATCTGTGGAACGAGATGATAGAAAAGCTCCATATCATCAATCAAAGCAAGGCCAGAGGCAAACTGTGGAACAGATCATGAATTACTCATGTGCAAGTTCAGGCTGAAGATGAAGAATATTAAAACAAGTCCATGGTAGCCAAAATATGTCCTTGAACATATCCCACTTGAATAAAGAGATTATCTCAAGTACAGATTTGATGCATTAAACACTAAAGATCGAGGACTGAAAGAGTTGTGGGATGTCATCAAGAACATCATACAGAATTAAAGCAAAAGGTCATTGGTGGTGGTGGTAGTAGTGGCTGTACGCTGTAGAGTCGGTTCTGACTCAGAGACTCTTCATAGGGTTTCCAAGGCTGTAAATCTTTATGGGAGCAAAAAGCCTCATCTTTCTCCCGCAGACCAGCTGGTTGTACTGAATTGCTAACCTTAAGGTTAGCAGGCCGGTTTGTAACCACTACACTACCAGAGCTCCTTAAAAGGTCATTAAGAAGACAAAAAAGAAGGAAAAGACCAAAATGGATGTCAAAAGAGATTCAGAAACTTGCTCTCCAGCATAGAGATGCTAAAGCAAATGGAAGAAATGAGGAGGTACAAGAGCTGAACAGAAAATTTTAAAGGTCAGCTCGAAAAGACGAAGTCAAATATTTAGAGGAAATGTGTAAAGACCTAGAATTAGAAAACCAAAAGGGAAGAACACACTCAGCATTTCTCAAGCTGAGGGAAGTGAAGAAGAAATTCAAGGCTCAACTTGAAATACTGAAGGATTTTATGGATAAAATATTGAATGATGCAGAAAGCACTAAATAAGATGGAACAGAGTCACTGTACCAAAAAGAAATGGTTAATGTTCAATCATTTCTAGAGGTAGCATATGACCAAGAGCCTATGATACTGAAGGAAGAAAGTCAAGGTTCAATGAAGGCATTGTCAAAGTACAAGGCACCAAATATTGATGGTGGTGGAGGTGGTGGTGGTATTGTGCCGTGGAGTAGGTGCCAACTCATAGCGACCCTGTATAGGGTTTCTGAGGCTGTAAATCTTTACTGCAACAGAAAGCCTCATCTTTCTACTGCAAAACAGCTTGTAGTTTTGAACTGCTGGACTTGAGGTTAGCAGTCCAACTTATAACCACTACACTACTAGAGCTCCTTAATATTGATGGTATACTAAATTAAATCTTTCAACAAACTGATGTGGCACTAGAGGCACTCACTCATCTATTCTAAGAACTTTGGAAGCTAACTATGTGGCCAACAGACTGGGAGAGACCACATTTGTGCCCACTCCAAAGAGAGGTGACTCACGGAATTCAAAAACCTTCAGACACTCTCATTAATATCTCATACAAGTAAAACTTTGCTAAAGTGAAGGCAAAAATGGCTGCATCCATACATTGACAAAGAACTTCCAGAGCTTTAAGTTTGAATGAGGGTTATCACTGCTGACATCAGCTGGATCTTGGCTGAAAGCAGAGAATACTAGAAAGATGTTTACCTATGCTTATTGACTATTCAAAGGCTTTTGGTTTTCTAGATCATGACAAGCTATCAACAACAATTGCGGAAGATGAGTATTCTGGAACATTTCATTGTGATCCTCAGGAACCTGAACATAGACCAAGAGGCAGTTGTTTGAACAGAATAAAGAAACACCTAATGACTAACAATTAGGAAAGGTGTATGTCAGGGTTGCATTTTTTCACAATACTTATTCAATTGATATGCTGAGCAAATAATCCTAGGAATTGGATATTATGAAGAAAAACATGGCACGAGAATTGGAGGAGTCTTGATGTGGTGCTGTGGACTAAGGTACTGGATTTCAAGGTCAGTTTAAGCTCAATGTCAGGAATTCAAGTTCACCAGATGCTCTTAGTAAACCCTATGCAAGGTCACTAAGAGTCAGAACCTACAGGACAACACTTTACAACTTAACAAAATGAATTGGAGGAAGACTCATAAACAACCTGTGAGATGCAGATGATACCACCTTTCCTGCTGAAAGTGAAGAGGACTTAAAATACATCAAAGACCACAGGCTTTGGAATGGGTTGCATGTCAATGTAAAAAAAAAAAAAAAAAAAAACCCACAAAAATCCTTACAATTAAACAAACAAACAACATCCATACAAATGGAGAAACGTTTGAAGTTATCAAAGACTTCATTTTGCTTAGATCAACCATCAGTACTCATGAAAGCAATAGTCAAGAAATCAAATACCATGTTGCATTAGGCAAATATTCTGCACAAGACAGCTTTAAAGTTTTGGAGAACAAAGATGTCGGTTTGAGGACTAAGGTGCACCTGACCCAAGCTATGATATTTTTAATAACCTCATATGCATGTGAAAGTTGGACAGTGAATAAGGAAGATCTTAGAAGAATTGATGCATTTGAGTTATGGTGTTGAAAGAGAATATTAAAAGTACCATGGACTGCAAAAAGAACAAATCAATCTGGGTTGGAAGAAGTACAGCCAGAATTCTCCTTGTAAGCCAGGAAGGCCAGACTTTGTGTCTTTTACTTTAAACATAATATCAGGTGGGTCCATTCCCTGGAAAAGGATATCAATTTAGGTAAAATGGAGGGTTGGAGAAAAAAAGAAAGACCACCAATTTTCACAGTGGTGGCAACAATGGGCTCAGGCTTAGCAACAATTGTGAGGTTGGCACAGGACCAGTGTTTCATTCTGTTGTGCATAGGGTTACTATGATTCTACATGAATTTGATGTCACCTAACAAGAACAATCACCCACCAATGAAGAAATTCAGAAATATAGAAATTTAGTAAGGATTTTGTAGAAATTTTATAAGGAGTTTGTAGAAATTTTTTAGAGCAATAAAAAAGCATTAAGTTTATAACTATATTTTTTTTATTTAAAAAATGATATGTTTACTAAGCAGTATGGTATAGTGGGAAAAGAACAAATTTGATAGCAAAAATAATCTTTGAATTTATTCTTTCTTTTCTCCTAACTAGATGTGCAAGCTTGTTCAAGTAATCTGGACTTATAGCTATCAGCTTCTTTTGATTCAGGAGAATTAAGAATATACATTTATAGATATTTATGATACTTCCTAAAATATCTATGACTTTAATTATTCAAGTTGCTGTATACCAATCCCTATATTTTGAAGATCTGTTATTATTCCACACAGATTTTAGTAAATCAAATGCCTTGCTTTGATTCATTTATGCCAGTGAACTCTCACTAATCAAAACTTCATTAAAGTATATAGATCATTTGGTTGGTTACTGGCATTACAAGTAAGATGAATAGGCTTGAAAGGCATCAGGAACACAGTTATTTAAAAGATATGTTGTGTTTGTTAAGTTCCATCGAATTGGTTGCAACTCATAGCGACCCTGTATAGGGTTTCTGAGGAGTGGCTACTGAGCTTTAACTGCCGACTTTACAGCTCAAACCGACCTTGCATTACAGCACATTAACCCACAGAGCCACACCAAGATGCTGAAAATAGTGTCCCTTTTTTAATGATTGTAACTTGACTGGATAGTTAGTACTATTAGTGAGTACTGTGCTATAGGATCAGCACAGGACTGTGAACCACAAGGTCAGTGGTTCAAATCCACCAGTTGCTCCTTGGAAAAACTATATGGGTTTGCTGTGAGTTGGAACTGACTCAATGGCACTTAAAAACAAAAACAAATTAGTGATGGACAGGATCTGGCTCAAAGCCACTGTGTAGAATTCCATTTTACTGATGCCATATACAACATCTCTAAATATGTGAGAAAAGGACATTTGAATAAATAAAATAATCCTGTATAACCTGTAAGAAGTTTGCAGGTTTCTGCCATTTTGGTATACCCTGTGTGTGTGTTTTAATCCATTCTTACTTTCTTTTATGCAGTACTCTAAGATACAAAATGTTGCACTTTTGTTAAACTACCTTTCAAATATTTGTTACACGTCATTCTTCCTTTGCTTAATTTCATTGTATGAATTCATTTTTACTCCTTTTTGATACTTGTATTATCCTTTCGATTCTCTTTTAATCAAAATTGCCTTTATACATTTTTAAATGTTAATTGGCTTGTCCTTGGTAGTTCCCTTTACATCAAAGCCTATCTACATGTTGCCAGACATTTTATCTGACATGGCTTTTGCAACATTAATGGTGTGCTCTATTAACACGTACTGGGCGTTTGATGACCACAGCCCAAAACTTTGTGCTTTAGTGGAAAAGACAAGAGCAAAATAGTCCAATTTTAGTTTATGTTATATGCATCAAACTCCATGTCCCACAAAAACAGTTTAGAATTCCCAGTAAGGTCATTGGTTCAAGCTCACCACCCTACACATGGTCGCTGTGGGTCAGAATCGACTTGACAGCACCTAACTATAATAACGACAACATAAAATCACTTCATAAAAACAATGAGTCTTTCCAGAACAAACGGCATTTCCCAAGTTATCTATAACCATTTTCCCCTTATATCCTACTTTGAAATATGTGGATGGTTTCTGAATGGTGTACTTAATTTATATAATTACTATCTTATTATACAAAATTACATAACAAGTATAGAACATAATTTAGACGCATCAAGAGCTAGGGGAAACCTGGTAAATCACTTCACAATATCTCACAGAAAAGTCCTTACGCATGTGGCATTTTTCACAATGGAAGAAAAATAACTTCTCAGAATTATAAGGAAGATCACCAGAAAGGCCAAGTAGTAACAGGTATACAGCTCAAACTGTTGTCAAATTTTCTTCAACAAAATAGCCATCAGTTATTCCTGATAAAATTCAAAGAATTCTTCTTCTTCTTTTTTTTTTCCTTTTTTTTTTTTTCTTTTAAAGATAATTGCTCCAAAGGGAAGAAAATTTTCACTGATTCATGATACAAAATTTTCACTGATTCATGTTACAAAGAATATATTTAAAATATATTCTATATAATACTAACCATAAAAACACAAACACGAAAGCATTACTAGTTTCTGTTAGCTTATCAGAATTAATTTTTTAAAAAAATTGATACAAATTTCAAAACTAGAAACAATTTCTATGGCATTTTATCATTGATCGTCAAAGTAACTGAGGATTATAAAAAAGATGAAAGATTGATTAAGAATTATTAGCTCATAACATTGAAAATTTTAGGGAAGCTACCACATTAGCTACCACAGTAAAAGATAAAATACTTAAAAAAAAAAAAATTCTAAGAAGCAAACATTCTAAACATAACCCAATTAACACATAGTTGGTTGTGTTAGTTGATAATGAATTACTGTGAGTATAATTTGTTTTCTAAGAGTATTAATTTGTAATATATGGCAAGAGAGTTTATATAATAGAAAGTATTCATTTAAATCTTCCTTGACTGAACACTTTTCCTAAGTACCAAAGTCGTGCTCCAGTTTGCCTTTGATTTTGAATAACCATCCAGACCCATTCTCTCTATATGTGCCACAATGTACAGTATAGTACTATAGGATACTTTTCCAGAATCGAAGATTTTTCCCCACAAAAAAATGCTATTTTTCTTACTCTGACTTTAACGCAAAAATTTGTTGTTGTTAGGTGCCATCGAGTCGGTAACAGCTCATAGATACCTTATACACAGCAGAACTAAACACTGCCCGATCCTGGGTTTATTATTGCCACGCTTGAGCCATTGATGCTGCCACTTTGCCACTCCATGTCTCATGGGGTCTTCCACTGTTTCTGTGACCCTCCGCCTTACAAAACATGATATTCTTCTCTAGCAGTTTCTAGAATCCCTCCTGACAATATGTCCGAAGTATGAGAGATGAAGTTTGGCCATCTTGGCCTCGAAGGAGAGCTCTGGCTACACTTCCTCCAACACGGATCTCTTGGTTCTTTTGGCAGTCCATGTCACTTTCAACACGCTCCTCCAACAGCAAAACTCAAAAGTATCAATTCTTCTACGGTCATCCTTATTCACTGTCCAGCTTTCACTTGTATATGAGGTTATTGAAAATACCATGGCTTGGGTCAGGTTCACTTTAGTCTTCAAACTGACATTTTTGCTCTTCAACACTTTAAAAAGGTCTTATGCAGCAGATTT
>NW_006408540.1:7320772-7326384 GCF_000296735.1 Chrysochloris asiatica
TTCTTCACTTTCAGCAAGCAAGGTTGTATCATCTGCATATCACAGGTTGTTAATGAGTCTACCTTCAATCCTGATGACATATTTTTCTTCATATAACACAGCTTCTCAGATTATTTGCACAGCATACAAATGGAATAAGTATGATGAAAGAATACAGCCCTGTCGCACACCTTTCTTAATTTTAAACCATTCAGTGTTCCCATATTCTGTTCGAACAACAGCCTCTTGGTCTATGTACAGATTCCTCAAGAGCACAATTCAGTGTTCTGGAATACTCATACTTTGCAATTTTGTCCATAGCTTATCATGATCCACACAATTGAAAGCCTTTGTGTAGTCAATAAAGCACAGGTAAACATCTTTCTAATATTCTGTGCTTTTAGCTATGATCCATTGGACATCATCAATGATATCACTCATTCCATGGCCTCTTCTGAATCCTGCACGGACCTCTGGAAGTTCTCTGTCAATGTATGCCTGCAACTGTTTCTGTATTACCTTTAGTAAAACTTTACTCGCATGGGATATCAAAGAGATTGTCCGATGATTTCCGCATTCTGTTGAGTCACCACCTCTCTTTGGAATGGGCACATATATGGCTCTCTTACAATCAGTCAGCCAGGTAGTTGTCTTCCAAATTTCTTGGCAGAGATGAGTGAGTGCCGCCTGTGCCGCCCCACTTTCTTGAAAGATTTCAATTTTTATCCCATCAATTCCTTGAGCCTTGTTCTTTGCCAATTCCTTTAGTGCACCTTGGATTTTCTCTTTCAGTATCATTGGGTCTTGATCATATGCTACCTCTTGAATATCAACCATTTCCTTTTGATACAGTGACTCTGTGTATTCCTTCCATCTTCTTTTCATGCTTTCTGCATCATTCAGTAATAAACCCAAATAATTCTTCATTAATGCAAGTTGAGGCTTGAATTTTTTCTTCAGTTCCCCCCATTTGAGAAATGCTGAGCATGTTCTTCTTTTTGGCTTTCAGATTCCAGATCTTTGCACATTTTGTTGTAATATTTGGCATTATCTTCTCAAGCTGATCTTTGAAATTTTTTGTTCAGCTCTTGGACCTTCTCATTTCTTCCATTTGTTTTATCATCTGTACCTTGGAAAGCAAGTTTCAGTGTCTCTTCTGACATCCATTTTGACCTTTTCCTTCTTTCTTGTCTTCTTAACAACTTTTTGCTTTGTTCTTGTTGTCATCCCACAACTCTTTTGGTCTTTGGTCCTTAGTGTTTATCAAATCTGTTCTTCAGATGATTTCTAAATTCTGGTGGGATATATTTAAGGTCATATTTTGGCTCTCATGGACTTGTTTTCATTTTCTTCAGCTTCAGTTTGAATTTGCATTTGAGCAATTGATGGTCTGTTCCACAATCTGTTCTGGCCTTGTTTTGACTGATTATGTGGAACTTTTCCATAGTCTCTTTCCACAAATGTATTCAATTTGACTTCTATGTATTCCATCTGGTGAGGTACATGTGCATAGTCATCTCTTATGCTGTCTAAAGAAGGTATTTGAAATGAACAAATCATTTATTTTGCAAAATTCTATCATGCGATCTCCAGCATCATTTATCATGAAGGCCATATTTTCCAACTACTGATCCTTCCTCTTTGCTCCCAACCTTTGCATTCCAATCACCAGTAATAATCAATGCATACTGATTGCATGTTAGATCACTTTCAGATAGAAGAAGTTGATAGAATTCTTCTATTTCATCCTCATTGGCTTTAGTGTTTGGTGCACAAATTTGAATAATAGTGGTATTATCTGAGTGTCCCTGTAGATGCATGGATATTATCCTATCATACACAGCATTCTACCTCATGACTGATCTGGATATGTTCTTTTTGACAGTGAATACAACATCATTCCTCTTCAATTTGTCATACCCGGCATAGTAAACCATGTGGTTGTCAGATTCAAAATGGCCAATACCAGTCCATTTCAGCTCAGTAATGCCTATGATATTGATGTTTATACATTCCACTTCATTTTTGACAATTTCCAATTTTCCTAGATTCATACTTGGTACATTCCATGTTCCAAATATTAATGGATGTTTACAGTTGTTTCTATTCATTTTGATTTGTGCCCCATCAGCAAATGAAGGTCCAGCAGGTTTTTCTCCCACTGGCTTTACTCCATTCATGTCATCATGGTCAACTCTACTTTGAGGAGGCAGCTCTTCCTCAGTCACATTTTAAGTGCCTTCCAACCTGAGGGGCTTTTTTTCCAGCACTATATCTGACAGTGTTTCTCTGCTATTCATAAGGTTTTCAGTGACTAAATGTTCTAAAGTAGTTCGTCACTATTTCTTCCTAGTCTGTCTTTCTATGGAAACTCATCTGAAACCTGTGTACCATGGTTGACCCTGATGGTATTTAAAACACCGGTGGCATAGATTCCAGAATCATAGCAACTCACAAGCCACCGTAGTACAACAAACTGACAGATGAGTGGTGGATGCAAAAATTGGATCCCTATAATTTTACTGGTTCAAAGACTTGTACACTTCCTTATTTGCTTTGTTTGATTTTCTTTCTGTATGGGAGTTGACAACAGATTTTACTTGTTGGTACTTCATATGAGTTTTTTTTGTTTTTTTTTCTTTTCAATATAAAACAGAAATTCAAAGTAGTGATCAGATGGAAATGTTTAGATGGCATAAACTACAATAATGCTGGATAGGGGTGATTCATTTAATAATAATAGTAATAATATATTGCTCTTTTGGATGTAGAAATAAGTACAAAATTCCCCCAAACATGTTCATTCATTTGTTTAAGCATCAACTCCGAAAACATGTCACTGTGTTCTGTCACTGTATTTTGTTGTATACACTATGATCAGGTCTGGAAATACTAAAGCATTTGAAATGTTATCTTTCCCATAGCAACAGGGAGCTTAGAAGGAATGAAAAAATAAGTTTGAGTTGATTCCAACTCAAGGTGACCCTGTGTGAGTCAATGTAGAATTGAACTCCAGAGAGTTTCAAATGCCTGTATTTTTAGTTCTTTCTTCCATGGTCCTAGGCAGACTTGAACCTCCAACATTTTAGTTAATAGTAAAGTAGGTTATTATTTATATTTGCAACTTCTAGAACTCCAAGGAAAATACACACAAAAAACAATTAAATTTTATAACATGTATAAAAGATTAGAATGAAACTATGTAGAGTAACAAGGGTTTAAAGATCTCAAGCAAGCTCATGGTTTAAATTTAAAAAGATGATGCTTCTTGGTTTTCTTTCCTGTATTTCATTAAAGGGTCCCTGATGGCAGTAGATAAAGCATTGGGTTGTTAACCACACAGTCAGCAGTTCACACCTGCTAGCTTCTCCACGGGAAAAAGATGAACCTGTCTGCTCTAATAAAGATTTACAGTCTCAGAAGTCCTAAGAAACATTCTGCTATGTCCTATAGGGTTGCTATGAGTTGGAATCAACTCAATGACAGTGGATTATTTTCTATTAACCCATCGTTCCATATCTTGCTGAACCTTCCCATATAATATAATGTACAAATTAAAAATGGGGCTAGTACAGATCAAAATGTTCAATAATGGTTCCTTACCATGAGACCACTAACCAATCTTGTCTTACGGTAAGAAAGCCAGTTGTTCATGCAGGCTACTATCTTGTGTATCACTAGATAACTTTTTATTTTGAGACGATGCATCAATTTGTAGTCTTTAAAGTTACAGAGTTGAGAAGGGTACTGTGGAATACTTTTATTTAATCTCTGACTTACAGGCACATAAACCAATTGAAATGTATTATTCATTATACCTCAGAATTCTTCTGATGGTAAAAATAACACATGTAATTAATCTTATTTCTTACATGCTTTTTATTTGTAGTCATTTAATTGCTATATAACTTTGATTTTCTGATTCATGTTTACCTAACACCAAAAGAAACACTCAGAAACCACATTGACTTCCTCCACATGATCAAGTTCTCCTCGTAACGCTCCATCCCCATGCCATCTATGCGAGAAACACTACATCAAGCTAGAGTACAGCTTTCCATCTTCTTTTTCTGACACTCATACAGAATAATTTAATAATGTAACATTCTAGATGTCAGCAGAATTGCTGGTTCTTCCTAATATAAGTGGATTAAATGGCATTTCTTGGAACATGGGTCAATTTGATATAATGCTTTTAAACATTTTATTCAAGCTTTTTGTCTCTCTTAATGGTAAAATGGCTATAACTTTATGATCCCTTACTTGGCTTCAACACGAATATATAAATGTAGCCTCATTAGACTGTTTGTGCAAGTATTTATAAACACAATCAATATCACAGGCCAAAGTGTGGTATTGTAAAGGAGGAGAAATAATGTAAATACATAAGTAATAAAATTAATGAGTGTCAAATAACCAGTTAAAATATTTGTATGTGAAAATAAAAATGTGCCCTCTCACACTTAAAACAATTACTTCATGCCCTAATACATGAGTTATTTATCACTTGGATGTCAGTTCATCTTATTGTAGTTGCTTGCATATCACTATGATGCTATAAGCTTAATTATCAGCATTTCAAATAACAGTAGGTTTATTCATGGTAGACAGGTTTAAGCAGAGCTTCCAGAAAAAAACACGCTAGGATGAAGAGTATGGTGATTACTTTTAGAAAAAATTTCCAGCAAAACCATGTGACTAGCAAGAGAACATTATCTGACAGTGCCAGAAGATGTGAAAGGTACCCAAAACAAACTGGAGAAGATATGCCTGCTCAAAGCAAGAGAAGATACATCTTCAAAGAAAGATCATCTGGAAAAACCCAAAACAAAAATATCACCAGAGACAAGGAAAGGAGTAGAATGATGTCAAGGACATCATACATGAAGAAAGCAAAAGGCCATTAGAAAGAAGCAAAAGAAGAAAAGACTATGATGGATGTCAAAAGAGATTCTAAAACTTGCTCTTCAATGTAGAATAGCTAAAGTGAAAGAAAGAAATAATTAAGAAAAAGAGTCAAAAAGAAGAAAATCTAAAGTATTATAATAAAATGTTCAGAGGCCTGGATATTGAAACCAAAATAGAAATCCATGCTTGGCACTTCTCAACCTGAACAAACCAAAACAAAAAAACTAAGCCTTAAGTTGCCATATTGAAGGATTTTTATGGGGAAAAGTACTTAGCAAAGATAAAAGACAGGAGTTTTCAGTATGAATTGTACCTCAACGGAAATAAAGCAAAAATCTTCACAACTGAATCAATAAATAACATCATTATGAAAGGAGAAAAGATTGACATCAGTTTTCATTTTACTTTGATTCACAATCAATGCTCATGGAAGCTTCTGTCAAAAAATCAAGAGTATTACATCAGGCTGCAAAAGATCTTTACAAATATTTCCCTTTGAGGATTAAGGTAAGCCTCATCCAAATGTTGGTATTTTTAATATCTTCATGTGCACTTGAAAGTTGGACAATGAATAAGGAATCAATGAATTTGGATTATAGTGTTGGTGAAGAATATTGAAAGTACTATGGATTGTCAGAAGAAGAAAAAAAAAAAATCTATCTTAGAAGAAAGAGCCATAATGCTTTTTAGGAAGCAGGATGACAAGACTTCATCTCTAATACTTT
>NW_006408540.1:7329109-7344843 GCF_000296735.1 Chrysochloris asiatica
CAATACTAGTCTATTTCAGCTCACTAATGCCTAAGATATCAATGTTTATGTGTTCCATTTCATTTTTGACAACTTTCAATTTACCCAGATTTATACTTCATGGTCAGGAAAAAAGAGGAAGACACCGAAAGTGATGGATTGACACAGTGACAGAAAAATGGGCTTAAACATAAAAATAATTGTGTGGATGGTATAAGATAGGGCAGCATTTTTTTCTGTGTACTGAGTGAGAACTGAAATGAATGTACCCTAAAACAAGTTGTTATGATTTATTCTTCCCTTGAGAGTTTTGAATTACACTATATCCTTTTTGCTTTGTGGTTTTTTTTTTTTGTTTTTTGTTTTTTTTTCTGTTGTTGCACACTGACAACTGTGGTGACTTGTTTTTTTTGTTTTTTGTTTTTGTAGATTTGTCTTTGAATACTTCTACATTTTAGTTGGATTCTGGATGATAATGTTAAGTATGTTCATGTACTCAGGTTGTTATGCACTGTTGTTCATTCTCTGTCCAAACAACTCTCTTTAGTATTTCTTTTTTTGTAATTTGGCTTGTTTGTTTGTTTTTTTTAATAAAATGTTTTCATTTTTATTCTATTTTGTCATCACATTTGAGGAAACATTAAATTTTTCAGGAAATAAAATTTTTGGTTGGCTTTTTTTTTTTTTCTTTCAGTGTTTTGTATGTGCCATGTAATTGATTTCTTGCCTGTGTGATTTTTGCAGACAAATCAGTGGTTAGTCTTATTAGTTCTCCTTTGTAGGGAACATCTCATTTATCCTGACCAGCTCTCAGGATCAATGTCTTATGAATTAGATAATCTGACTATATGTCTTGGTGATTCTCTTTTGAAGTCTTTCTTATTTTGAATTATTTCAGCTTCTTAAATGCATATCTTCTTGTCTTTCATGATGTTATAGAGGTTTTCCTCTAACAGCTCTTAGAAAAGTTTCTCTGTGTGTGTGTGTGTGTGCGTGTGTGTGCGTGTGTTGTTTCTTCCTGTTCTAGAATTCTAACCATACGTCAATGATCCCTATTTATGGGGTCCCGCATAATTCTTAAACTTTACTGAGTTTTAAAAATTTTTTGTTGTTCTTGTTGTTGTTGTTCTGTTTTTCTCATTGCTCCTCTAGCAAGTGAATGTTTTTCTTCAAGAATTTTTTTTCTTCATGCTCACCAAGTAAGTCTTCTATTGATTCAGTTGTAACTCTCTGCCCCTTCAGTTCTTTATCTATTTCTGAATGTTGGTCTTTTGGATTTCTATGTACTGTGTGACTTCTAAGTTTTTAAAAATTTATTTTGTCAGTTTTTTCTTGTAATGCTTTTCTGAATTCTTCTAGTGTTTTTTTCTGTATTCTTGCTTTCATCTACAGCATTCTCAATAGTTATCTTAATCCACTGAAGGTACCTGAAGGTACCTGAATAACATTCTTTTGAATTCTTTATAAAATAGTTACAATAAAATTTTGGGTATTATATTTTTGGACTATTTTGTTCATTTGTTTGAGCCACTCGGTTTTCTTTCATTATGTAAACTGAAATTTCTGTTGTATTTGAAACAACTGGTGATCTTGATGGAAATATTTCAAGGAATGTTGAAAGCATTCATTAAAAAAAAAAAGTCTGCAGGAATTGATAGAATACAACAATACAACTGACATGTTTATTAATGGATGCAATACTGGGAATTCTTACTCTTCTATAGCAAGAAATTTGGAATACAGCTACCTGGTCAACTGATGGTAAAAGATCCATATTTATACTCATTCCAAAGAAAGGCAATCCAATAGAACACAGAAATTATTGAACAGTAACATCAATACCACACACAATGTTTTGTTAAAGATATTTTTAAATGGTGGAAGCAGTACACCTACAGAGAACTGCTAGAAATTTCACCTAGAACCAGAAGAGACACGAGGTAAGGGATATCATTACTAATGTTAGATGGATCTTGCTGAAAGCAGAGAATATTAGAAAGGTGTACAGATCATAACAAATTATGGATAACATTGGGAAAAATGGGAATTTGAGGACACTTAATTGTTTTCATAAAGAATCTGTACATAGATCCAGAGATGTCTGAATAGAGTATCATGTAGTTTGAAATCAACAAAGGTTTGTATCATGTCAACCCATTTTTTAAATCTGCATGTAGAGAAAATAATCCAAGAAATTGACTAGATAAAGAAGAACATGGCATCAGCTTTGGAGGAAAATTCATGAACAACCTGTCATATGGCACAAACCTGTTTGCTGAAAGTGAAGAAGAATTGATGTACTTATTAATGAAGATCTGAAGTGAAAACCTTCAATGTGGATTACACTTTAACCTAATGATATAAAAAAGCTTCATAACTGGACCAATAAGCAACATTATGACAAATGAATAAACTATTGAGGGTGTCAAGGATTTCATTTTACTTGAATTCACAATCACTGTCCATGAAGGAACAATCAAGAAATTAAATAATATTTGGCAAATCTGATTCAAAAAACCTGTTTAAAATATTAAAAAGCAAATATATCATTTTGATAAATAAGATGTCATGGTACTTTCAATCGCCTCATATGTGTATGAAAACTGGAAAACAAATAAAGACCAAAGAACAACTGATGTCTTTGAATATGGTGTTTGCAAAGAATATTGACTATATCATGGTTATCCAGAAGAATAATTAAATGATATCCTTAAAAGTGACAATGATAAAACTCTGTTCCTTGTATATTGGACATGCTTATCAGGAAGGACATCATGCTTGAAAAAGTAGAGGGTCAGCAAAGAAGAGGAGGGCATTCAATGAGATGGACTGAGGAGAAGAGTTGAGCCCCCTGTGACAATGAACTCAAGCATAGCAGCAAATGTGATGATGGCACAATACTAGGCAATATTTTATTCTATTGTAAACAGTGTCTTTAAAATCAGAAATGACTGGATGAAACTAAACAAAAACAGCCTGAGATATTGTTGTTTACTTAATTTTATTTATTAAAGTGGCATTTTTTGAAATAAACTTTTATATTAGTAAATAATGCTACATGATTCTCTGACTTTTTTTATCCTTCTTGTTGTTCTTTTGGACAAATTTTAGAAAAATTAAATCAACTGAAAGGAATGGAATTTTTATTATAAATTTTAAATACACACTAATTTTAGTGAAACATTTTGTATATCTCTTTAATTTAAAAAATATATTTAAAATCATAATTTTACATAACATATTCTTCAGATTGAAAGGGTCTACAAGATTCTTCCCTTGACTTTAGCTAGCATGATATTGAAATGATTTTGAACATAATTTTCATGAATTGTTTGTAAGACACTTTTATGAAAGGAGACACTATAACCTCCCATGGTAACACTTTGTACTGGCTCAAGATACTCCCACTGAGGAAGTACTTATTTTTCTGTAATTTAAACAAATTCCCTTTTGTCCTATGTTCTGTGAGTAAAGAGAAAAAATATATGTGTTCACTGTAACTGTATAAGATCTTTTTCACAAAACCCCAAGTTAATGATGAATCTCTCCAGCCTATCTCTTTCTTATGCTTGAATGAACTCACTTTCATTTACCTACCCACGCAGACACAGTTAATAATGTTTAATCATTTTACACTTCTCATTAGATCTGCTCCAATTTTTGCAGTTTTCATTTCAGATTTCATTCAGGTTCTGAGCTATAAAACATACCAGTAGAGATTTCTTCATCCAAACGTACAGTTCCTCTCCCTCAGAGACTCAGTTATTCAATTTTTTTTTTTTTTTTTTGGACATGGTCTGTGACAGGACTATCTGAAAGGAAACAAAGTTCTAATTATAATAATCTAAATTCTTCCCTTAAGTTTAAAGATAAGAGAAGAAATATATTTATTGAAAACACTATGAATTACGGAAAGCAGAATGAGCATATGAATATATATTATATAATGTTTTTCTGATAGAATAATTTTGGTAGAGGAATGAACAATCCTACTTGTACAGGTATTTAGCGTTTGAATCCAATGAACAGTCTTTGAGTGTTTGCAAATGACATCTGTTGTTTTCAAATATTACAAACATTGAATCAAAATTAGCTTAATTAAACAGTGGATACTTTAAAATTTTTAAACAATTTTATGACTAATTTCAGGCTCACTGCTGTGGTATCAAAGAGACTTATTGTTTGTTGTTGTTGTTGTTAGGTGCCATATAGTTGGTATCAATATGCACAAATAGAATGAAACACAGCCTAGTCCAGAGCCAACTGCACAATCATTTCTACAGCTCATTCCCAATGTTGCCACCACTGTGTCAACCTGTATCGTTGGGGGGCTTCCTCTTTTTCTCTGATCCTCCACTTTACCCAACATGATATACTTCTCCAGTGACTGGTCCTTCCTGATAATATGTCTGAAGTGTGAGAGATGAAGTCTGGCCATCCCAGCTTCCAAGGAGCACTCTGGCTGTACTTCTTCCAACACAGACTGGTTTGTTCTTTTAGCAGTCCATGTATTTTCAATATTTTCCTCTAACACCATAACTCAAATGCATCAATTCTTCTATGATCTTTGTTATTCTCTGTCGAACTTTCACATGCATATTACGTTATTGAAAATACCATGGCTTGGGTCAGACAAACCTTAATCCTCAAACTGACACCTTTGCTCTTCAACACTTTAAAAAGGTTTTGTGCAGCAGATTTGCCTAATGCAATATGTCACTTGATTTCTTGACTGCTGCTTCCATGAATATTAATGGTTGATCCGAGCAAAATGAAGTCTTCAAAAACTTCAATCTTTTATCCCAATGGATAAAATGGATAAAAAAAAAAATCCTCCAGAGGTGAGGATTTTTCTTTTCTTTACATTGAGATGCAACCCATACCGAAGGCTGTGGTCTTTGACCTTCATCAGTAAGTATTTTAAGTCCTCTTCACTTTCAGCAAGCAAAATTGCATCATCTGCATACCTCAAGTTGTTAATAAATTTTCTTCCAATCTTGATGCCATTTTTTTTTATTCATATAATACAGATTCTCAGATTATTTGCTCAGCATACAGACTGAATAAGCAAGGTGAAATAATACAACCCTTGTACACACCTTTCTTAATTTTAAAATATTCGGTGTTCCCTTGTTCTGTTAAAACAATTGCCTCTTGGTCTGTGTATAGGTTCCTCATGAGCACCAATAAGTGTTCCATAATACTCAGACTTCTCAATGTTTTCCATAGGTTGTCATGATCCACACAATCAAAAGCCTTTGCATAGTCAATAAAGCACAGGTAAGTGTCTCTCAGGTACTCTCTGCTTTCAGCCAAGTTCCATCTGACGTCAGCAATGATATCTCTCATTCCATGTACTCTTATGAAACCATCTTGAACCTCTGAAATTTCTCTGTCAATGTATGGATGGAACCATCTATTTTATTGCCTTTAGTTAAACTTTATTCCAATGGGATACCAAAGATATTGTCTGATGATTTTTGCATTCAGTTAGGTCACCTTTATTTAGAATAAGTACAAACACGGATATCTTCCAGTCAGGTGGCCAGGTAGTTGTCTTCCAAATTTCTTGGCATAAATGAGTGAGTGCCTCCAGTGCCTCCTCACTTCTTAAAAGATTTCAATTTGTATTCCATCAATTCCTGGTGTCTTATTCTTTGCCAATGCCTTCAGTGCACCTTGGACTTCTTCCTTCTTTATCATTGGCTTTTGATTAAATGCTACCTATTGAAATGAACATCGACCATTTCTTTTTGGTACAGTCACTCTGAATTCCTTCCATCTTTTTCTGATGCTTTCTTCATCATTCAACAATTTGCTTATAGAATCCTTCAATACTGCAAGTCGAGGCTTGGGTTTTTTTCTTCAGTCTGTCTCTCCTTTTTCCTAGTCTGTCTTCATCTGGAAGCTCATCTGAAACCTGTCCACCATGGGTGACCCAGCTGGTATTTAAAATAACCATGGCATAGCTCCCAGAATCACAGCAACATACAAACCAAGAGGGAAAAACACATGCAGCATTTCTGAAGCTGAAAAAAATGAAAAATAATTACATCTGAGACTTGCAATATTGAAGATTCCATGGGGAAAATACTGAATCATACAGAATCATCAAAAGAAGATGGAAGGAATACACAGAGTTACTGTACCAAAAAGAAATGGATGATGTTCAAACATCTAAAGAGATAGCATATGATCAAGAGGCAATTGTACTGAAGGAAGAAATCAAGGTGCACTGAAGGCATTTGCAATGAACAAATCTCCATGAATTGATGAACTACTAATTGGAATCTTTTTAAAAACTGATGCAGCACTGGACACACTCTCTCATCTATTTATTATTAAAAATTATGCAACAAGCACTAGAGCAAATTTGGAAGACCTAGACAAATGGTTAGAAGAGGTCCATATTTGTGCCCATTTCAAAGAGACATGACCCATTGGGATGCAGAAATCATTAGACAGTGTCATTAATATCACATACAAGAAAAAATTTGCTAAAGATAATTCCAAAAGAAGCAGCAACAGTGCATTGACAGGGAACTGCCAGATGTTCAAGCAGATTCAGATGAGGCCATGGAACAAGGGATATCACTGCTGATGTCAGCTATTGGTTGAAAGCAGAGAATACCAAAAATATATTTATTTGCCCTTTATTGATTATGCAAAGACTTTTTACTGTGTGTATCATGCCTAACTATTGACAATACTACAGAGAATGAGTATTCCAAAACACTTAATTGTGCTCTTGAGAAACATGTTCATAGACCAAGAGGCTGTTGTTTTAACAGAACAAGGGCACATTTGTTACTGTTGTTGTTAGGTTCCATTGAGTCAGTATAGACTCATAGTGTGACCCTATGCACAGCAGAACAAAACACTGCCCAGTCCTGGGCCAACCTCACAATTGTTGCCATGCTTGAGCCCATTGATGTTGCCACTTGGCCAATCCATCTCACTGGGGGTCTTTCTCTTTTTCTCTGACCTTCTACCTTACCAAAAACGATAAGTGACTGGTCCCTCCTGACAATATGTCCGAAGTATGAGGGATGAAGTTTGGCCATCCTGATCTCCAAGGAGCACTCTGGCTGCACTTATTCCAACTCAGATCTGTTTGTTCTTTTGGCAGCCCATGGCAATTTCAGTATTCTCCACCAACACTATAACTTAAATGCATCAATTCTTTTATGTTCTTCCTTATTCACTGTCCAGCTTTTGCATGCATATGAGGTTATTGAAAATACTATGGCTTGAGTCAGGCACAATTTATTCCTCAAGGTAATGTCTTTGCTCTTTCCTTGTTGGTGTTGGGTTTATCCCAGAATACTTCGAGATGGATATTGAAATGTTCTTTTTGATGATGAATGCCAAATTATTCCTTTCAATTTTTCATTACTAGAAGAGTGAACCATGATTGTCAGGTTCAAAATGGCCCATCCAATTCCACTTCAACTCACTAATTCTTAGGATATTCCTCTTGATGTGTTCCATTTCATTTTGACAACTTCCAATTTATCTAGTTTCATATTTCATGCATTCAGTATTTTTATTATTGTTGGGTGTTTGCAACTGTTCCTCCTCATTTTGAGTTGTGCCTCAGCAGCAAACGAAGATTCCAGAAGTTTTATTACATTTGTGTCATCATGGTCAACCCTACTTCGAGGAGGCAATCCTTCCCAATCCTATTTTGAGTATTTTCCAGACTGAGGGGCTCATTTTTAGCACTATATCTGATTACATTCTGGTACTATTCATAATGTTTTCATCTTCCAGCACTAATCCTGAAAATGTTGTGCTATATTCATAAGGTTTTCAGTGACTAAAACTTCCCAAGTATTCTGCTTCTCTTTCTTCATGGTCTGTCTTAGCCTGGAAGCTACCGTGCTGGTCTTTAAAATTCTGGCGATGTTGCTTCCAGCATTACAGCAACATGCAGTCCACCATAGTATAACAAACTGACAGACAAGTGTGGACTTTAAGTATACACAATATAAATTATTCACATGATTCAGTAGATTGTAAATATATCCATGTCGTTGTTATTTTTAAGTGCTGTTAAGTTGGTTCCAACTCTCAGCGTTCTTATATAAGATTTACAGGGGTGGCTGGTGAGTTTGAACTGGGGTTGTAGTTAGGGTGGGCAATCCAGTGCTTATACCCTATAGTGACACACCATGACTCTGATTTATCCAAGGAAATTCAATTTAACCACTTCAAATTGATACCATATCAACATATTTACAAATATTTTAAATGATTTAAAACACTTATAATATTACAACTTAAATATTTTTGTGTGGTACTGTAGAATAGGTACTGGACTATTAACCCAGGTTAGCAGTTCAAACCCACCAGCTGATCCTTGAGAAACCTATCCAACAACTTTTGCACACTTTCTTCTACATTTAATCCATATACAAACTCATTTTTTAAATATTTAATCTCATATTGTGCATACTTTTATTGTTCTTTTTGTTTTCATTAATTTCTTTAATTTTCTATTTATAAAGTATTACTTTTACAATGTATTCTAAATAACTACAGTCTTTAATAGGGTCGCTATGAGTCGGAACCGACTCGATGGCACTTAACAACAACAACAACAACAGTCTTTAATGAGTGACCAGTAGCATCTCTGCATAAAATATGTTAATAAACTATTCTTTCTTTCTAGTTTTTTATATTTCAGTCTGAACATTGGTCTTTCCAGTTTTTAGTACTTAAGTCTGAACTTTGGATTTGCAAAATGGTACCACACACACACAAAAAATTATATACCATGGATTGGGTCAGGTGCACTCAAACTGGTATTGTTCTTCAACACTTTTAGAGAGGTCTTTTGCAGCAGATTTGCTTAATGCAATATGTGGTTTGATTTCTTGACTGCTGCTGCCATGAGTGTTGATCCAAGAAAAATGTAGTCTCTGACAGCTACAATTTTTTTCTCAATTTGCCATGATGTTAATTATTGGTCCAATGGTTAGATATTCTTTTTCATTACATTGAGGTGCAACCCATACCAAAGGTATCATCTTTGATCTTCATCAGTAAGTCTATTAATTCCTGTTAGGTTTCAGCAAACAAGGTTGTATCATCTGCATATTGCAGATTGTTAATGAGTCTTCCTCCAATCCTGATGCCATGTTCTTCTCATATAATTCAGTTTTGTAGGATTATTTGCTCAGTATACAAATTGAATAAGTATGGTGAAAGAATACAACCCTGGTGCACGCCTTTCCTGATTTTAAATGATTCAATGTCCTCTTGTTTTGTTTGAACAACTGCTTCTTGGTCTATGTACAGGTTTCTCATGAACACAATTAAGTGTTCTAGAAAACTCATTCTCCGCGATATTGTCAGTAGCTTGTCATGATCCACACATCCAAAAGCCTTTTCATAGTCAATAAACGACAAGTAACCATCTGTCTGGTATTCTCTGCTTTCAGACAAGATCCATTTGTCATCAGCAATGATAACCCTTATTCCACATCCTCATCTGAATCCAACTTGGACCTCTGGCAGTTCCTTGTGAATGTACTGTTGCAGCTGCTTTTGAATTATCTTTTTTTTTTAAGCGAAATTTTATTTGCATGTGATATTTCAGCATCTCTACACCAGATAGTATGTCTCAGAGTCTCTTCTGACATCTGTTTTGGTGTTTTCTTTCTTTCTTGCCTTTTTAATGACTTTTTTTTAAAAGTTTTTATTGTGAATTTAGTGATAGTTCACATGAGAGTATATCTGTTTTTCACTCATTGTTTTACTGCAATGATTACTATCTCCTCCATGTATCATGATTCAATAGTATTTGCTTCTATTCCCTCTGGTTTTCTTTTTGTTGTTGTTGTTGTTGTTTTGGTTGTTTTTGTTTTCCTTAATGACCTTTTGCTTTCTTCCTGTATGATGTTCTTGTTCACATCCCACAACTTTTCCGTTTTCGTTTATTGATGTTTAATGGCAAGTCTGTTCTTGTGATGGTCTCTATATTCAGGTGGGTATGTTCAAGGTCATATTTTCACTCTCATGGACTCACTTTAATTCTCTTCAACTTCAGTCTGAACTTTGACTTGAGCAATTGATGACCTGTTCTACAATCTGTCCCTGGCCTTATTTTGGCTGATGACATCAAACTTTTCCACTGCTTCTTTCACAGATGTATTCAATTTGATTTCTGTGTACCCTATTTGGTGAATTCCATGTGTATAATTGTATTTTATGTTGCTTAAAAAATGTATTTGCAATGAAGAAGCCATTGATCATGCAAAATTCTATCATGTGATCTCAGCATAATTTCTATCACCCAGGTCATATTTTCCAACTACTGATTTTTTCTCTTTATTTTCAATCTTTGCATTCCAATCATCAGTAATTATCACTACATCTTGATTGCATGTTTGATGACTTTCAGACTAAAGAAGTTGGTAGAATGCTTCCATTTCATCATCATTAGCCTTAGTGGTTGGAGCATAAATTTGAAAAATAGGGGTATGAACTGGTCTTCCTTGTTGGCTTATAGATATTATCTTCTCACAAACAGCATCATACTTCAAGATAGATCTTGAAATGTTCTTTTGTTTCATGTGATGTCATTCCTCTTCAATTTGTCATCCCTGACATAGTAAACCATGTGATTTTAAATTCAAAATGACCAATACCAGTTTATTATGGCTTACTAAGGAGCTCTGGTAGTGTAGTGGTTATGGATCAGACTGGTAACCTCAAGGTCGGCAGTTCGAAATCACTAGCTGTTCCGTGGCAGAAAGATGAGGCTTTCTGCTCCCGTAAAGATTTGCAGCCTCAGAAACCCTGTGCAGGGTCACTATGAGTCGGAACCGAGTCCATGGTACTTAACAACAACAACAATGCCTAGAATATTTATGTAATCTATTTCATTTTTGACATCTTCCAGTTCTCCTAGATTCATACTTCATACATTCCATGCTCTACTTGTTCGCAGCGGTATCTCCTCATTTTGGGGTGTGCCCCATCAGTGAGTGATAATCCTGAAAGTTTTTCTCAGTTTGATCATGATCAACTTTACTTTACAGAGGCAGCTCTTAGTCAGTCATATTTTGAGTTCCTTCCAACCTGAGGGGCACATCTTACAGGACTATAGCTGACAGTATTGTTGTTAAGTGGGGTCGAGTTGGTTCAGACTCATAACGACCTTTTATAGGTTTTTCAAGGAGTGGCTAATGAGTTTGAAGCACCCATCTTATGACTTAAACCGACCTTCTGGACCAGTGCTTTGTGCCACAGAACCACACCAGGACTCTGGTACTATTCATCATGTTTTAATATTCAATATTCTGGTTCTATCTGGCAGCGTTTCACTGTTTTTCATAAGGTTTTTAGGGGGTAGACATAAAATGTCTCTCCTTCTTCCAATTTGAATAAGTCGGGAATTTCAGCTGAAACTTGTCCACCACTGATGACTCAGCAAGCATTCAAAATACTGTTAGCAGACCTTCCAGCATCACAGCACCATGAAAGCCACCACAGTTAGACAAACTGACAGATGAGTAACGGACTTGAAGACAACAGAGGGATAAATATATTTATTTTATGAAAGTTTATCTATTGATTTTTGTGTAAATTTTGATCAATAAAGATGAAAATCCAAAAGTTTTGTAACTTATAAAATATGTAAACTGCATATTTTTTTTCTGTCTTTATTCAGCTTCATTTTACCATCAGCAGGAAGGCCTAACAATGTTGGAAATCCTCTTCTTCCCATTTATTTGAGAATGAAAAGAATTGCCAGGGATCAAACAGATTGAAATGCTCATTATGTAAAGCCCAGATCAAGTCTCCCCTTTGTAATTACCCTAGCAATATTAAGCACTTCCCTCCTTTGTGTTTAATTGCAAATGTTCTGTTCATACTTCTGGAACAATGCTCCCCAAACAAAAATAGAGTTGTGTAGCTGCATTTATGGTCCCAGTAGTCTTTCCTGCCTTTGTTGTTGCTGTTATTAGATGCCATCAAGTTGGTTCTAACTCACAGCATCTCTATGTACAATAGAACAAAAACTGCCCAGTGCTGTACCATCTTCACAATAGTTGCCATGTTTGAGCCCATTGCTGCAACTACTGTGCCAATCCATCTTGCTGATAAACTTCTTTTTTGCTACGACTTTTTCAAGCAAGATATCTTTCTCCAGGTCACTCTTGATAAAATGTACAAAGTACATGAAATGAAACCTCGACATCCTCACATCAATGGAGCATTCTGGCTATACTTTTTCCAAGACAGATTTGCCAGTTTTGCAGGCAGTTCATAGAATATTTAATATTCTCCACCAACATCATAATCCAAAGACATAAATTTATTTTTATTCTTTCTTACTGATTGCTTACCTTATGCATGCATGTGAGCTGATTGAAATGTCATTGCTTGGGTCAAGCACATATTAGTACTAAAAGTGACTAACAGGTCCTTAAATATCCTTCAACTTTGACATGTATGTTCTCCTCATAGTATGTTACATGTTTTTTCAAATGACTTTGTTTCTGAACCTGTCATATTCTCTGCTTTCTCTGACCTTTGGCTGACTTGTAAATATGTATAGTCATCATTTATAACTCAGAACAGGACTGATTCCCTGTGGATGTCTTACTCTGAATATAGCTGCAAAATAACATGGTGCAAATGACGGATGTCTTTGGATCTAGATCTAAATATTCAAGCCCACCCAGAGACACCTTAGTCAAACAAACTGGTGATCTACTTTCAAAAAAACTACCCTTGAAAATGCTATGGAGCACATTTCTACTCTGACACACATGGGTTCATAATGAGTAGCAACTTGTTCAACAGCAACTGATTAACCTCTTTACTATTTTTAAAACCTACCATATTATTGAGCTCTGATACAACATTGTAGGATAAGTACTGGATTGGTAACTGCAATGTGGCAACTTGAACCCAGAAGCCAATATTGAGATAGTGCCGGGGCATTATCTGGGGCAACACCTGGAGTAGATGTCATGCAAGACATTGCTCAACTTCCCAGGAAACAGCTCCAACAATTATTACTTCAAAATCTATAACTGGATCCTGGTGTGGAACTGTAAACTAAGCACTTGACCACAAGACTGGTTTGCACCATACAGTCGGCAGTTCAAACTCACTAGCCACTACTTGGAAACCCTATACAAAGTCACAAAGAGTTGATACTGAATCATTGTTATTTCATAACAACAGACCTATAACTAGACTTAAGTGCCAGCTAGCCCCAAAAGGTGAAGCTCAAATTGTGACTCAGGAAGTACCCTACACTCCAAAAGAATGACTTGATTTTTTTCTAGTTTGTATAAGCAGAAACCTGGAGAATATGTTTGGGAATAGCTATTTAAGGGTGTGGGATTATGGTGCAAAGAACATAAGGCTGGATGAGCCTGAATTTATTGATATGGGACACTAAGCACAGGTTTTTAATTCAATGTTTCAGTTTCCAAGTTTAGAAGAGGAGCTAATAGTTTATTTGGTTGTTTCACTGAAGCGTGGGTTATGCAGTCCCATACAATATATCAAACTGAAGTACCAGCCTGCCTATTTTATGCAAGTCACATTTGATAGTGGGAACTGTCTAATTGAAGTAAGACACCTAACTACAATAGACTTATTGGACACCATGGTAGCACTTAATTGACAAAGACAAGATGTGTGTGGTTACCGTAATGGACTGCAGAATCAAAGTAGTAATCAGAATCATCTGACTTATGTGGACTTATGGCGTGGTTACTAAGGCAGGGTGTCGCTAGGAGTGAAATGGATGAGAATCATACTAAGTACTTTATCTGTACAAATGGAATAATTCTAATTCAAGTGAACAGGAGTCTAATGTGAACCATCAGAATAGAGAGTCACAACTTATCAATCAGTTCCCAAACTTGAGCCAGTTTGCAGACCAATAACCCCTTGAATGAAGAGAAGGTCGGGTACCTGTTATGAAGGCCCCCACTACACTGCCAAAAATTTGTAGTCTTTTCCCCAGCCATGCCCTAAAGAACCTACCACCTTTTACAAGAGTGACTGTTCATTGGGGAAAAAGAAACAATCAGCATTCTGGGGGATTAGTGGACACGGGATCTGAATTGACACTAATTCCAGATGATCCAAACATCACTCTGATCCGCAAGTCAGAGTGAGGCATATTGAGGTCAAGTTATTAATGGAGTCCTAGCTAAGATCAGTTTTACAGTGTGTTCCTGAATTAATTCATCCTGTAGTGATTATCTGACTTCCAGAATGAATAATTGAAATATACATACTCATCAACTGAAGAACCCACACACTAGATCCCTGAAATGTGGAATAAGGTCCATTATGGTTGGAAAATTCAAGTGGAAGCCATTAGCACTGTCTCTATCTAGGAAAATGGTAAATCAAAAGGAATAATACATTCCTAGTAATATTGCAGAGATTAGTGCCACCATAAAGGACTTGAAGGATGCAGGGGTGGTGATACCCAACATTTGCCTATATGGCCTGTGCAAAGAAGAGATGGGTCTTGAAGAATGGTAGTAGATCATCATAAATTAAACCAGATGTTGACTCCAATTGCAGCTGCTTTTCCATATGTTATGTCATTGTTTGAACAAATTTATACACATCTTGGTACTTGATATGGAGTTATTTATCTGGCCAATATCCTTTTCTCAATTTCAGTTTTCAAGGATGACCAGGTGCAGTTTCCTTCAGCTGGCAAGGCCAATACACTTTTCCCCAACCTCCCTCAGATATATATTAACTCTCAAAACAGTGTCATATTTTGGCCCACAGGTATCTTAATCACCTTCCCTTCCACGATACATCACATTAGTTCATTACTTTGATGACATTTTGCTTATTGGACCTTTTAAAAAAGAAATATCAATGACTGTATAAATATTGGTAAAGGAGCTCTGGTAGAGTAGTGGTTACGAATTGGGCTGCTAATCTCACAGTCAGCAGTTTGAAACTACCAGCTGTTCCGCGGGAGAAAGATGAGGCTTTCTGCTCCCTTAAAGATTTATGACCTCAGAAACCCTGTACAGGGTTGCTATGAGTCGGAGCTGACTCCACAGCACATAACAAAAACAACATACATACTGGTAAAGCATCTACATGCTAGATAGCAGAAAATTAACTAGACAAAACTTCAAGCACCATCCACTTCAGTGAAATTTCCAGGAATTTAGTGGGGTGGGGAATGTCCAGATATTCCTACTAAAATGAAGGATACATTATTGCACTTTTCTCTTCTCACACCTGAAAAAAAGGCACAGTGCCTGGTAAGCCTCTTTGAATTTTATGGGCAACAAATATCCCTCATTTGGGTGTGCTCACCTGGCCTATTTATCAAGTGACTTGAAAACCTGCTAATTTTGAGTGGAACCCAGAACAAATGAAGTCTCTACAACAGGTTCATGTTGCTATGCAAGCCTCTCTGCCACTTGGGCCACATGATCTAGTTGATCCAGTGGTGTTTGAAGTGTCAGTGGTAAATAGAAATGTAGTTCAGAGTCTTTGGCAGGCCCCTATTGGTGAATCACAACACAGACCTTAGGATTTTTGAGTAAATCCCTGCCATATTCTACAGATAAAGACCCTTCTTTTGAGAAGAATCTTTTGGCTTGTTACTTGAGCTAATCAGAAACTGAACACCTAACTTTGAAGATATTTTCTGAAATGCTGTTTAGTGTCTCATCTCCCATTACCTGCACTTCTCTTGGTCCAACATATGATATATTAAGATATTTTCTGAAATG
>NW_006408540.1:7345327-7346291 GCF_000296735.1 Chrysochloris asiatica
GACTTCCTCCTTCTGTATAATTGGCTCTTGATCATATGCTACCTCTTGAAATGGTTGAACATTAACAATTTCCTTTTGGTACAGTGACTCTGTGTATTCATTCCATCTTCTCTTGATTCTTTCTACATCATTCAATAATTTGCCCAGTGGATCTTTCAATATCGAAAGTTGAGGCTTGATTTTTTCTTCAGTTACCCCAGCTTGAGAAATACTGAGTGTGTTCTTCCTTTTTGGTTTTCTGATTCCAAATCTTTGCACATTTTGTTGTAATATTTGGCTTTATCTTTTTGAGTTGATCTTTGAAATTTTCTGTTGAGGTCTTGGACCTCCTCATTTCTTCTATTTGTTTTAGCATCTCTACTCTGGAGAGCATGTTTCAGTGTCTCTTCTGACATCCATTTTGACCTTTTCCTTCTTTCTTGTCTTCTCAATGACTTTTTGCTTATTTCATGTAAGATGTTCTTGATGTCATCCCACAGCTCTTCTGGTCTTCGGTCTTTAGTGTTTAATGTATCAAATCTGTTCTCCAGATGATCTCTAAATTCAGGTGGGGTATATTCAAGGTCATATTTTGTGGAGTTGTTTTCATTTTCTTCAGCTTCAGTCTGAATTTGCATACGAGCAATGGATGGTCTGCCCCAGTCTGCCCCTGGCCTTGTTTCCACTGATGATATGGAGCTTTTCCATCGTCTCTTTCCACAGATGTAGTCAATTTGATATCTATGTATTCCATCTGGTGAGGTCCATGTGTAGAGTAATCTCTTATGCTATCTAATGAAGGTATTTGAAATGACCAAATCATTGGTTTTGCAGAATTCTATCATGCATTCTCTAGCATTATTTCTATCACCAAGGCCATATTTTCCAACTATTGATACTTCCTCTTTTGTCCCAACGTTTGCATTTCAATCACCAGTAGTGATAAATACATCTTGATTGCATGTTTGATCAATTTCAGATTGAA
>NW_006408540.1:7353521-7354518 GCF_000296735.1 Chrysochloris asiatica
TGTTTAGTGTCTCATCTCCCATTACCTGCACTTCTCTTGGTCCAACATATGATATATTAAGATATTTTCTGAAATGCTGTTTAGTGTCTCATCTCTCATTACCTGCACTTCTCTTGGTCCAACATATGATATATTAAGCCAAAATATGTTGTTCTTCCCCTTCATATTTTAGAATATATGTTTTTCTCTGCCTGAATTTCTTATCGATGTGAAAACCTTCTATTTCTCCTTCAAAATATTTTCAATGATTGTCTTTCAAAGCATTTTTTATAGAACATACTGCATATACAAATCATTATTTCCTGTTTTATGTCCAATGTTGAGTTTTAAATATCTCTAGAGTAAGCAATATATTATTTCATGTTTATAGTTTCATCCAAAGTGTATAATATGCTCTTGGAGCACAATGACAATCAACAACATGTGTAGAATTAATTAATTAATGTATAGATAGAAAATTTTATAAATTTATTGTTCCTTTACTCTTGTCCACGTCTGGTGGATCAGAACATGGCTAACTATTTCCAACTTAATCACAGATAAAGTAATTATTATTTAATATGAAAAATGATGCCATCATAGTACCATTTTTGACAGAATATTCAATAATCTTTAAATTATTATGTGCTAGATTCTGTTTTAAGTATTGATAGAGTGTTGTTAGTGGTCATTGAGTTAACTTCATATTCATAGAAACCCATGTAACAAAATAGAACTTTCCCATACACATAAAGATTTTTAGGTTAATATTTTCAGAAGCAGATCACCAGGTCTTTGTCCTGTTGAGCTTCTGAGTGGGTTTGAACCACCAAACATTCAGTTAGAAGCTGAGTGTTTATCCCTTGTACCACCAGGGGTTCTTGCTGATATAGTATTGTTGTTGTTGTTGTTAAGTGCCATCAAGTCGGTTCCGACCCATAGTGACCCTGTACAGGGTTTCCGAGGGTGTAAATCTTTATGGGAGTAGAAAGCCTCATCTTTCTCCCGCGGAGCAGCT
>NW_006408540.1:7355667-7358981 GCF_000296735.1 Chrysochloris asiatica
GTGCAGTTTCTTAAGGATACTTAACATAAAGCAAGGTTCCTGAAAGGAGCCAAGCTGTCTCTGTACACTTTGCAAACTTTTGTTTGTGAGCAAGATCTCAGGCACCGGGTTTCATTTATCTATATCTAAAATGCTACATTGTTCTTAATTATCACATTCCTATATACTTTCAGCATGAAGGAGAGCATCTGGGTTAAACTGTTTATATTCAGAGGCGGTTTAATGGGGCTGCCACTGATCAACCCAGGGTCTGCGTATGCTGTCCCCAGCAGCAATCAGGTTGCAGTGGTAAGAAATACTACAAAAATTAGAAAGAAACCAGTAGAAAGTAGAATTGTGAGTCAGATTATAAACAATAAAAAACATGCTTGTTTTTGTTCTGATTGAGTTCAGGAAACTTGGGAAACAGAGTAGTGATATGATCTATTACAGATTTTCAAAGGATCATTCTGATTGATTTGTTGATAATAGACAGTAGAAATTTCAAGGCAGATGTTTAGAAACCATGTAGGGACAAGACAAGTTTACTTCATCCATAAAGAGACAATAGTGACTTGGATCAATGAGATATAGTTAAAGAAGTGACTGAATTCTGGGAATACTTTTGAAGATAAACCATGAATGTATTGTTAATGGGTTTACTTTGGATTGTAGAATGGAGATGAACAAAGTGTGACTCTAAATATTTAGTTTGACAGTATGAAAACTGAAGAACCCCATCCATAAATTCTGTCAATACATGCAGAGAACATAAAAATAAAGAGTTCTTATATAAGTGTGATGATTAATTACTCAATAAATTTAAAATTAAGTTTTTCTTTGTCCCTCTCATCTTCCATGCTCCAGTTACTTATTAATTATCTACATCCTATTGTTACAATTGTATAGATATAATCTTTTTGAAAACAAAATGTCTAATATCTAACATTCTTGAGCACAGAGAAGAGACTCAAATTATGAGATGAAGTTATTGATGTAGTTATTTCAACAAATAAGTGTTGAGTCACTATTATCAACTAGGTGCAATATTAAAGGATGATGGCTCAATTTGAATAAATTTGCATCCCTACTTACTATCTAGCCAAGAAAACAGATTTACAACTAAACCCATATGAATAAGAAATAACAATAATGTGTATAGAATATTAAATGGAATAAAAGAGGAGAATTATCTTTTCTCTCCTACAATTTTAAAGAAATTGTAATGGAAGAGGTAAAGTCTGATTTGCTTTTTAAACTTTTAAATTGCAGTGATACCTCTCAATAAACAGATATTGAAAGAATAGTGTAACTTTTTTTATGGATTCCTTTAATAACTTAGTGTGACATATATATTTTGTTGCTATATTTAAGTTTTAACTGGTAATATTTCAAGCTACAAATATATTCATACTATTTCCTCCTTTTATTATTTTAGCTTTCTCCTTTTGTCCTTTTCCTTACTTCCCTTTATCTCCTTTCTCCTACTTTACTTTTTTTTTTTTTTTCTTTCGTCCTTCCTCTTCTGGATTTTTAACTACACTGAAAAATTTTCATAGAATTTCCTAAACCATTTCCACACAATATAATCTGTACTTTCCAGAGTATAAAACTGTATTTCAAATACATTAAAGTGTTAAGTTATCGGTGGTGGTTATGTGCCGTGGAGTTGGTTCCAACTCATAGTGACCCTGTAAACCCAAGGCTGTAAATCTTCATGGGAGAAGAAAGCCTCATCTTTCTCTCCCGGAACAGCTGGTACTTTCAAACTGCTGACCCTAAGGTTACAGCCCAATTTGTATCCACTACACTACCAGAGCCCAAATTCAAGAACATAGCAGAGATTTTTGCACTATATATTTCTTTGGTTTATTCTTACAACTGAACACACAGGAAATACATAGGAAAAGTTAGTGTAGAGTAACAAGGAAAGTTATGTGGAAGCAATCAAGCAATACCAATTTGTTTCATATTTCTCTCTGTCAATGCATTGATTTTTGTTAATTAACCTAATATGGGCTTCTACCTGGAGATGTTAGCCTGAATGACCAGAATCAAAGAGATTAAAAATATCCCTCTGCCTATTTCCCTTACAAAGACTGAACTTTAATCTGAGTTTTTATTCTCAATACAGACTCCTGAGTTTCAGTTTTCAGAAACATAACTCAAACAACCTTGAGAAATTGAATAAAAAGGTACAGATTCCAGGGTATACCATTTGAATTCAAAGAGTACTTTATATTATTTATTTCTTTCATCTTTTCTATTGGTAATTGCATCCAAGAAGAAATGAAAGAATGTTTTCTGTTTACAGTTAGAAAGGAGTCCTGATGTGGCACTGTAGGATAAGCATGGACTGCTATCCAGAAGATCTGTGGTTCAAACCCACCACCCACTCTTCAGAAACCCTAAGCAGGGTCCCTATGAGTTAAACTTACCCAACAGCCCTTAAGAACAATAACAATCTGTTAGAAAACAAATGTTGGCAAGATATCCAGTTGTCTCTGCATGTTTCAAGTACCTACTAAAGTGTTGCTTAAGTTGTTGTTAGGTGCTATCCAGTTGTTCCTGACTCATAGCCACCCTATGTACAAAAGAATGACACACTGCCCAGTCCTGTGCCATCCTCACAATTGTTACATTGGAACACACTGCTGTTGCCACTGTGTCAATCCATCTTGTTGGAGGTGTCCTTCTTTTTCGCTGATCCTCCATTTTACCAAGTATGATATCATTCTCCAGGGACTATTGTTTTTAAGTGCCATGGGGTCTGTTCTGACTCATAGCCACCCAGTTAAGGGCTTCCGAGGAGTGGTTGGTGGGTTTTAACAACCCACCTTGCAGTTCAAACTGACCTTGCAGTCCAGTGCATTATTTGGTAGTCATACCTGGAATGGTCCCTACTTACAACATGTCCAAAGAATGAGAAATGAACTCTCCCCTCCTTGCTTCTAAGGAGCATTCTGGCTGTACTTCTTCCAACACATATTTGTTTGTTTTCTGACAGTGCATGATAATTTTATATTCTTCTCTAACACCATAATTCAAATGAATTGATTCTTCCGTTGCTTATGTCTGATGGATCTTGGCTGAAAGCAGAGAACACCAGAAGGATGTTTACCTATGCTTTATTGACTATGCAAAGGCTTTTGATGGTGTGGATCATTACAAGCTATGGAAAACATTGAGAAGTATGAGTATTCCAGAACACTTAATTGTACTTCTGAGAAATCTGTACCTAGACCAAGAAGCAGTTGTTCAAACAGAACATGGGAACACTGAATGTTTTAAAATTGGGAAAGGTGTGAGACAGGATTGCATTCTTTCACCATACT
>NW_006408540.1:7359931-7364890 GCF_000296735.1 Chrysochloris asiatica
CTTATGATAGTTAAGATTTTTAAGTATCATTAAAAAGATACTGAGAACACTCCCTTTTGATTCTAAGATGGCTCACTTTAAACCCATGCTAGTGTTCCAAATTTTTACAATTACAACTAAATCTGTTAACATCCAAGCTGAATCATGTCATCCTATCAATATCTTCCCCCACCTTCTGTTACTCAGATCCAGGAAGGCAGAAATGTTTGGTGGGAGTTTCAGGCTACAAGTGACATTAGATAATTCACTGAACCACAATTCCCTGGCACCCTGAAATTGGATTTTTAGCTTCCTAAACTATGAGTGAATAAACTCCTCATTATTAAAGTCATACACTTGTTCTATTTCTATTATAGCAGCATTAGATAACTAAGACAATTCTCAAACTGACATCTTGACTCTTTAATACTTTAAATAGGTTTTGTTTGGCAGATTTGCTTAATACAATGCATCATTTGATTTCTTAACTGCTGATTCCATGAGTATTGATTGTGGATCCAAGTAAATTGAAGTCTTTGAAAACTTCAATCTTTTTTTTTCAATTATTGGTCCAATTGTGAGAATTCTTATTTTCTTTACATTGAGTTGCAATTTATACTGAAGATCTTCATCAGTATTTTAAGTCCTCTTCACTTTCAATAAGCAAGGTTGTATCATCTGCATATCACAGGTTCTTAAGGAATCTTCCTCCAATCCTGATGTTATCCAGTTTTTCAGATTACTTGCTCAGCATACAGATTGAATAATTATTGTGAAATGAGACAACCCTGGTGCACACTATTCCTGATTTTAAATCAGACATATACCCTTGTTCTGTTTGAATGACTGTCTTTTCTCTATGAATAGTTTCTTCATGAGCACAATAAATGTTCTGCAATACACATTCTTTGTAATGTTATCCAGTTATTCATGACCTTCACAGTCTTTGCACAGTCATAGTGAGGGTTTCCCAGCCTATGTAATATGAAAAACTGAGTGACTTTGGTCAGGATTTTTGCTTGCAGAGTGGTGGTGGTGGTTGTGTGCCGTGGAGTCAGTTCTGACTCATAGAGACCCTTTCACAGGGTTTCCGAGGCTGTAAATCTTTACGGGAGCAGAACGGCTCATCTTTCTCCCACAGAACAGTTGGTAGTTTCAAACTGATGACCTTGCAGTTCGCAGCCCGATTCGTAGCCACTACGCTACCAGAGCTCCTTGAGTAGGGCACCTTTAGCCTTTATACACATAATTAAAGGAAGTAGGTTTGCTCAACCACAGAGGTTGAGCCTTCAGGCTGAGGCTTATGGTGAACTAATGTTCTTTGTGGGCATTTATTAGTAACCCTAAAAGAGCTTTGTAACATTGCCAGAGAAGAACAGAGGCCAGGCCAATGGGCTGAGGGAAGAAGATTGATCTGTCTGTAGGCATGGCATAAGATAGGCTTTCCTGACTGGAAGAACAGGGCCCTTGAGTATTTTCTGAACCTGAATTGTAATCTGTTACCTTCTTAGGTAAATCAATAATTCTGACTATGGTGGCTCAGTTCTGTGTGGTCATTGCAATGCATTATCAAACCCAGATGAGAAGTAGAAAGTGCTGTGAGAGGGAAGGTTGGTGCCACATTTACAGCATAAGATAAATGCCAGCTCCTGTCACTATATAGAATATTTCCATCAATATAGAAAGATCCCTTAAATCTCTTAATCCCAGAAGGAAGCCTCCAATTTGATAGTCTTTTCCTATCATGAATTACTAGCAATTTCTGGGTTGTATTATGAAATTTTCTTGCCTATTCATGATTTAGCTAAGTAGTATTCTATTGCCACCATTCATCTATAAGCATCTTTTTTTGTGTGATGTCTTGAGTGTTACTGTGATGCTGAAAGTTATGCTACTGGTATTTTAAATATCAGCATGGTCAAACGTCTTCTCTCATACTTTGGACATATTGTCAGGAGGGACCAGTCGCTGGAAAAGGATATCATGTTTGGTAAGGTGGAGGGTCAGAGAAAAAGAGGAAGACCCCCAATGAGATGGATTGGTCAAGTGGCAGCATCGATGGACTCAAGCATGGCAACAGTAGTAAGGCTGGCCCAGGATCAGGCAGTGTTTCATTCTGCTGTGGTTAAGATCGCTATAGATTGGTACCGACTCGATGGCACCTAACAACAACAACAGCAGCAAAATGACAACTTTTTTTCAGACTAGAAAAAAGGAAAGGTGGACCACTTATGGATGGTTGTTGTTGTTGTTGCTGTTAAGTGCCGTCGAGTCGGTTCCGACCCATAGCGACCCTGTACAGGGTTTCCGAGGGTGTAAATCTTTACGGGAGTAGAAAGCCTCATCTTTCTCCCGCGGAGTGACTGGTAGTTTCGAACCGCTAACCTTAAGGTTCGCAGCCCGATTCGTAACCACTACGCTACCAGAGGTTAGCCACTGAAAAACTTATGAATAGAATGGTTTGTCAGGTATAGTGCCAGAAGATTAGCCCTTAAAGTTGGAAAACACTAAAAATATAACCAAAAGGGAAGTGTACAGCATTTCTGAAGCTGAAAGAATTAGAACAAACACGTGTAAAGCTTTACAAGAAACACATACTGGAAAAAAATATATTTGTATCACAGTGAATAATGAACAATAAACAATTTCAAATTATAGGCACAAAAAGAGTCAGCTGTTTTTATTTCAATAAAATTTACCAAATGAGACAATTGAATGTTTTGCTTCCTTTTACTTTTATTATCTGGATAAATTATGTTTACCACGTGTGGTCATATATATTTTATTTAATAAGGAATATAACAGATGAAAATATGTTCTGATGGATCAAGGCCATCCAAAACATTTACTATGAGGATCAGTGAACCATCATTTGTACCATATACTATAAATAGCAAAAAAGAATGTGCTGATTTGTGTACCTATATGGTTTTTATTCTTTTAGATACAATGCAATTGAAATGTGAAGATTACTTATTGAATTTTTACTAAGGACATTTTGAATTTTATATTTTGTATTTTATTTATGATTATTAATTCTTAGATATATTTCTTTCTATTTTGGAAATCATTATTGTAGTGTCATATATTTTTCAGATAATATATAAATTAATATTTTATTCTATTGTTTTCTCTTGATTGTATCTTATAATTGCAATGGAATAATATTTGATAGTAACATCACTGAATTAAATTATCAATAAGCACTTCTCTTCAGAAAATTTAATTAAAACAAATAAATAGCATAATTATTCTAAGGATAATTTATGCAGAGTTTCTAATGAACAATGATTAATACTTCACTCTGAAATTGCTCTTTTAAACAAACATTTGTCTAATAGACCTAAGAGCATAATTGCAATTTTCACAAGTTTACAGATTAGCATTCTTTAATCTTAGTATGCCATATGTATGCATTCCACAATATGAATGGAACGATACTGAAATCAGACAATGAATGGATACTGAATGTAACACAAAAACAAGTCAAGCCAGTTCATGAGACACACTGATATTAGGTCAATTATGCCTAATACTAGAGACAGTGAAACTTGCTCTCCAGAGTAGCGATGTTAAAGCAAATGGAAGAAATGAGGAGGTACAAGATCTGAATAGAAAATTTCAAAGATCAGCTCAAGAAGAAAAAGCCAAATATTACAAAAAATGTGCAAATATCTGGAATCAGAAAACCAAAAAGGAAGAACATGTTCAGCATTTCTCAAGCTGGGGAAACTGAAGGAAAAAAAATCAAGCCTCCCCTTTCGTTAGTGAAGGATTCTCTGGGCAAACTATTGAATGCTGCAGAAAGCAACAAAAGAAGATGGAAGGAATACACAGAGTCACTGTACCAACAGAAAATGGTTGATGTTCAACCATTTCAAGAGGTAGCATATGATCAAGAGCCAATGATACTGAAGGAAGAAATCCAAAATGCACTGAAGAAATTGGCAAAGAACAAGACACTAGGAATTGATAGAATGAAAATTGAAAATTTCCAAGAAAGTGAGGTGGCATAGGAGGCACTCACTCATCTCTGCCAAGAAATTTGGAAGACAACTCTTTGGCCAACTGATTGGAATAGATCCATATTCATGCCCATTCCAAAGAGAGGTGACTTAATGGAATGTGGGAATCATTGGACAATATCTTTGATATCCCATGCAAGTAAAGTTTTACTAAAAGTAATACAGAAATGGCTACAAGCCTACATTGGCAGAGAACTTCCAGAGGTTCAAGCTGGATTCAAAATAAGCTGTGGAATGAGGGGTATCATTGCTGATGTCTGATGGATCTTGGCTGAAATCAGAGAATATCAGAAAGATGTTTATCTGTGCTTTATGGACTACATAAAGGCTTTTGATTGTGTGGATCATGAAAAGCTATGGACAACATTGCGAAGTATGAGTATTCTTAAACAGTCAATTGTGTTCATGAGGAATACATACATGGCCCAAGAGGCAGTTGTTCAAACAGAACATGTGAACACTGAATGTTTTAAAATTAAGAAAGGTGTGCAACAGGATTGTATTGTTTTACCACACTTGTTCAACCTGTATGCTGAGCAAATCATCCGAGAAACTGGGTTCTATGAAGAAAAACGTGGCATCAGGATTGGAGGAAGACTCATTAACAACAACCTGCAATATGCAGAGATACAACTTTGCTTGCTGAAATTGAAAAAGACTTAAAATATTTACTGATGAAGATCAAAGAGCACAGCCTTCGCTATATAAAGAAAACAAAAACCCTCACTACTGAATGTACAGGGTCGCTATGGGTCGGAACTGACTCGATGGCACTTAACAACAACAACAACAACTGGACCAATAAACAACATTCTTATCAATGGAGAAAAAAATTGAAGTTGTCAAGGACTTCATTCTTCTTGGATCAACAGTCAATACTCATAGAAGCAGCAGTCAAGAAATCAAACGATGTATTGCATTAGGCAAATCTGCTGCACAAGACCTTTTTAAAGTG
>NW_006408540.1:7365475-7385249 GCF_000296735.1 Chrysochloris asiatica
TCTACTCCCGTAAGGATTTACACCCTCGGAAACCCTGTACAGGGTCGCTATGGGTCGGAACCGACTCGACGGCACTTAACAACAACAACAAATATATATATATATATATATATATATATATAATGTAGCAGTAGACTGATAACCGCAAAGTTGATGGTTCCAGTCAGCTGCTCCTCAGAAACTCTATACAGGGTTGTTATGAATTAGAATGACTTAACAGCACTTAACAACAATAATAGCAGTACTACACATTAGGCCCTGGGGTGGTGCTGTAGAATAAACATTGGAATGACACCCAACGTTAGCACTTTAAACCCAAAATCATTCAGTTTTGGTAACCCTGTAAAGGCCATGGGAGTCCAGGTCTGGCAATGTAGGATAAAGCACTCGGCAGAAAAATCAATTTGTATGCAAGGGAGATGGTTCAAACTCACCAGCTACTCATCACAAACCCTATACAGGGTCGTTATGAGTTGGGATGAACTCTACAGCCCTCAGAATCCTGGTGTGACACTATGGGATAAAGCACTGGATCATAAGGCCAGTTTGAACCACAATCTCAGTGGTTCAAACTCTGCAGCTGCTCCTCAGAAATCCAATACAGTGTAGCTTTGAGTCGGAACTAATTCCAGGCCACTTAATAACAACAATAACAACATAAGGTCCATGAAATGGACTGACTCGACAGCACATAAGAACAACAATGCTACAAAGATAGGTGTTCATTCATCATGTACCTTAAGACAAGATAAAATTAGTTTATATAACCGTTTTGCCCATCCAAAAGTTATTTTAAGAAAATCATATTTAAATATAGAGTATTACTTAATTTTATCTATTTCAATACATTCTAAATTTCTCAAATGTATACAGTAGGGCAAAATTGGACAAGTAGAAATAGGCTAAAAGTTTGGCCATATGCAAACACTGAGAGAAAAAAATATTTGTAGAAGATATATATGAACTACAGATACTGTGCCAAAAATAGTATATAAACTTATGCCACCTGCACTGATTACTCTATATAGATAGATGTTGTTGTTAGGTGTCATCGAGTTGATACCAACTCATAGCGACCCTATGCACATCAGAATGAAACATTGCCCGCTACAGGGCCAACCTCACAATTGTTGCCATGCTGGAGCCCATTAATGTTGCCACTTTGCCAATCCATCTTGCTGGAGGTCTTCCTCTTTTTTTCTGACCCTCCACCTTACCAAACATAATATCCTTCTCCAGTGACTAGTCCCTCCTGACTAGATGTCCGAAGTATGAAGTTTGGCCATCCTGGTCTCCAAGGAGCACTCCTCTGCACTTCGTCCAAAACAGATCTGTTGGTTCTTTTAGCAGTCCATGGCACTTTCAATATTTTCCTCAAACACCATAACTCAAAAGCATCAATTCTTCTGCGGTCTTCCTTACCCATTGACTAGCTCTTGAGTGCATCTGAAGTTATTGAAAATACCATGGCTTGGATCAAGTTCACCTTAGTCCTCAAGCTGACATCTTTGCTCTTCAACACTAAAAAGATTTTGTGTTGCAGATTTGCCTAAGGTAATACATCTTTTGATGTCTTGACTGCTGCTTCCATGAATGTTGATAGTTGAACCAAGAAAAACGAAGTCCTTGACAACTTCAATCTTTTCTCCATTGATTAGAATGTTGTTTATTGGTCCAGTAGTGAGGATTTTTGTTTTCTTTACATTGAGATGCAATCCATACTGAAGGCTGTACTCTTTGATCATCATCAGTAAATATTTTGTCTTCTTTACTTTCAGCAAGCAAGGTTGTATCATCTGCATATCGCAGGTTGTTAATGAGCCTTCCTCCTATCCTGATTCCATGTTTTTCTTCATAGAACCCAGCTTGTCAGATTATTTGCTCAGCATACAGGCTGAATAAGTATGGTGAAAGAATACAACCTTGTTGCACACCTTTCGCAATTTTAAACCATCCAGTGTTCCCATGTTCTGTTTGAACAACTGATTCTTGGTCCATGTACAAATTCCTCATGAACAAAATTCAGTGTTCTGGAATACTCATAATTCACAATATTGTACATAGCTTGTCATGATACACATACTCGAAAACCTTTTCTTAGTCAATAAAGCACAGGTAAGCATCTCTCTTGTATCCTTTGCTTTCAGCTAAGACCCATCAGATATCAGCAATGATATCCCTCATTCCATGCCCTCTTCTGAATCTGGCTTGAATCTCTGGAAATTCTCTGTAAGTATATGCTTGTAGCCATTTCTGTACTACCTTTAGAAAATCTTTACTTGCATTGATATAGCTGTATTTAACTATATATGTATATACATCCATACACATAGTTTTAAATACATGTCTGGTAGCGTAGTGGTTACGAATTGGGCTGTGAACCTCATGGTCAGCAGTTAGAAACTACCAGCTGCTCTGCAGAGAAAGATAAGGTGTTCTACTCCTGTAAAGGTTTACAACCTCAGAAATCCCGTTCAGGGTCGCTATGGGTCGGAACTGACTTGACGGCACTTTAACAACAATATGTATGATTTTTTGCTAAATGTCATCTAATCGGTTCCCACTAATAGCAATCCTGTATGGGATTTCCAAGAAGTGTCTGCTGAGTTTGAACTGCTGACCTTGTGGTTAGCACTCCTGTGTTTATCCTATAATACCACACTAGGACCCTATATGCATGTACTCTACATATATATGATATATGATGTTGTTTCAAAATTTCTTGGAAAAATTTAATTGAATATAATTGAATTTTTCCATGAATATTTTGAAGCTCCTCATTTATTAATCATTCTATACAGAAAAAAAGTAACAGAAAAGTTAAAACATAGCTTCTTGGAAAAGAAAGAATGATTAAACATACTTAGGAAGCTCATTTATAAGTTGCAGTTGTTTTTTGTTCCATCATTTGATTCAAAGGTGATCTTTTAAATAATAAGTAAAAGACTTTGTATTTTAAAGGATTCCAAAAAAATTTATTTATAAAATTACTTTTTTAAAATACACAGTTAAACCTGTAAAAGCCAATACCAGTTTAATATTGAAGGAAACTTTTCAGAGAAGGAAAACTCAAATAATTTCCACTAAAATGAGCAATGGGGAGTGCAGTAGCTCTGTAGAATAAGCACTAGACTGGGAACCACAAAGTGGACTGTTGTAGCCTATCAGCTGCTTCCTGGGAGAAGGATAAGACTTTCTGCTTCCTCAGTGATTTACAACCTCGGAAACCCTATGTAGAGCAGCTGTGAGTTCTGACTTACTGGCACTGAACAATAACAACAAACTCAGAATTTGGGAAATCATACTTTTAAGCTGAATGATAAATACATTTTTAAATTTATGTAGAAAATATTCCCAAGGATTTCAATAATATATAGGAAACTATTAGATAAAGGGTTGGAAAAGGAAGAAAGACATGCAGTAGCCAAGCCCAGCAAATCCATTGATAAAGAGGTGATTTTGATTTACATCAGTCCTATATACAGTTTTCAAAATTGTAAATCATAAATCTTCATGGGAACAAACAACTTCATCTTTCTTCCACAGAACAGCTGGTGAGTTCTGAAACACTGATTTTGGGGTTGTTTTGTGTTAATTACTGTTGAATAGGGTTTCCAAGGCTTTAGATATTTGTGGAGGCAGAAAGCCTCATCTTTCTCCTGAGGAGTAGCTAGCAGGCTCAAACCATGGACTTTGTGATTCGCAATCCAGTGTTTTCATATGGAGTCCCCAAGCAGTCCAATAATTATCCCATATCACCATCAGGGCTCCTTTAGATGCCTTGTTTGTACTTTCTTTTCTTTTGGATCATTAAGAAAATAGAAATGATAAATAAAAATAAGAGAGTTATTGAACTGATAATTAGTATAAAACACCATTTAACTCTGTCATATTGTTAAGCGCCATCAAGTCGTTTTCAACTCATAGCAACCCTGTGTAAGGTTTCTGAGGAGGCTTTCTGTATCAAAGCCTCCATATTTTCATCTAAATGAATATATATACACACACATAGACATAAATACATACACATAGAAGGTACTGAACAAAGGAGTTGTTGTTGTTGTTGTTAAGTGCCGTCAAATCGATTCCGACCCATAGCGGCCCTGTATAGGGTTTCCAAGGAGCAGCTGTTAAGCTTGAACCACCGACCTTGTAGTTCAAACGACTTTGCATCCTGATGCATTAGCCCACAGAGCCACACCAGGACTCCTAAACAAAGGAGTTACACCTCCATAAATAGCCAAATACCTTTTACAATTCTATGTTGTCTTTAACAAAGGTTTTTTTTTCACATATGATAATATTTCATTATAAAATAATCTTGCAAAGTTATTCCTTATGCTTTTCTATTATTTTACTCATGGAATAGAAATGATTGTAAATCAGTATACTTTGACTTCAGAGTCAATATATCCTTTTATCAAACTACTGCACTGTCCTACCATTATGATTTAGGAAGCCCTTGTATGTTGTTCTATATTGAACCTGTGTCCTTTATAATAATGGGTTATAGTGAAATCAACTTCTAGATGCTGTTCTCCCTCTCACGCTATACATTCCAGGACATCAGGAGTCACATATTATATTTCTATGGATGCCCATAATCTAGCAAATGACTTGACAGAACTCAGAAAACATTGGTTAAAAGAAATTACATAATTAAACAATCGGCAATTGGGGGCTAAAAGTAGAATTCATCTCCTCTCATTCAGTTGACCTGCAATTAATAATAATTTTCAAACTAATGAAGATATGGCTTATAATTATTTAGTGTGAAGTTTGATTGTGATAATGGTAATAGCAAAACGTCAATGGCAAGCTAAATAATGAGTTGAGTAGTGATTCTGTCATAGTTCATATAGTGAAATTGAAATGCTTAATTGTGATTGACCTGTATATGGAAGAAACAAAGTCTATTTGACACTGTAAACCTTAATTAAAAAGTATGATTCAAAGAGAGATATTAACTAAAAGATATTTCTGCACAGACAATCTGGATATTTGGTGCTAACATGCATAGTAAAATCTCAAGACAATACTAAAAAGCTAAGTTTACTCCTATAGCTGTGTGTGGCCCATGGTAGTATGACAATTAATACTGAATAAATAATGAAAACTTCTTTTTGTTCCTGATTCATTATGCTTAAAAACATCTAAGCCTTTATAAAGAAGTACTCATTTTTAGGCATTGAAGAGTTACCATAAATTTTTGAATAAGCAAAATCAAATGGGTATTTTGAGTCTCCTCCCCATCACTGCATACCTTTTAGAAAATTAATTCTCCTAAGTATAATAATCTTGGCCTAAAAAGAAGCATGTGTGACTTGGCTGGTGAAAAATATAATTAATCTAGTATGACAGTTTTATGGAGGAATCTGTTATGGAATTGATATTTACCATATTCTCTCTTCTACTAGATATTAAAGGTCTAATTTGATTTGACTGCTTAGATTTGGTCATAATATCTCAGAAGAGGCAAAATGGTTTCAAAGGTATGGCACAGCATTTAGATGGGAATCAAATTCATCTTTATTACATAGTATATTTTAACGAGTTTGATTTATTTAAGAGTAACCTTGATGCAAATTCCTGAACTGAACTCAGGCTATGGTAGTAATATTTACCTGAAGGAATGTTTTTACGTATACACTAAGAACTTACGTATGTGGCAGTGCAATTATTTAGCAAGCATTTAGTGATTATCAAATTATATGCTAAGCACAGGTTAGATATTAAGAACATTTTATTTCTCCCTTTCAATTCTTCAATTTACATTAAAATTCTAGCTACATTGCATATTATCTTTTGAAATAGTTTCTTTTTTTTTTTAATGGGAAAGTACCAGATATGTAAACACTGAGCTTGAAATGCCATAGCTAACCTGGACAAACGATGAGAGTTTATAAATATTTTCTTCAGCTAATGCAATGATGTTGCATTGTAGGATAAACACTTGACTATAAGGTTGGTTTGAACTGCAAAGTCGGTGGTTCAAAGTCACCAGTCACTCCTCGGAAACCCTATAGAAAGTAGCTATGAGTCAAAGTTGCTGTTTCGAACAAACGTTTGTCTAATAGACCTAAGAGAATAATTGCAATTTTTACAAATTCATAGATTAGCATTCTTTAATCTTAGTATGCCATATGCATTCATTCTACAATATAAACTAAAATATACTGAAATCAGACTATGAATGGTTACTGACTATAACACAAACACAAGTGAAGCCTGTTCATGTGAAACACTAATCTTAGGTTAATGATGCCTAGTAGTATACATGGAACTCCTGGTATGGTGTGCTAACCACAAGGTCAACAGTTCAAACCCACCAGCTGTTCCTTGGAAACCTTAAATTGTGTCACTATGAATTGAAGTACGAGTTTATTTTGGTGTAAACAATTTTGAAATCCATGCATACATAGCTTTTTCATAAAACACATTTTCATGAGCTTTTTGAAGATCCATCATACATGATTTGAAGCTCTATCAAAGTAGTTCACTCTGTTAATAACAATAATAATAATAAAAGATTATCTAAATAGAAGAGAATGCATTTGATAAAAGGCAACACTCATACAGGATTTAAAACAAAATAATTTCAGTGAACTTGTAAATGAAGGGTCATTCTCACACTGATAAGTTATCAACCAAAGTCTACAGTATACCTACAATTTAATAGCTAACAACTGAAGTATTTTCTCTTTAGCTTAATATAAAGGATGCTTAATTTTACCTTTTTTATTAAACACTGTACTGGGCATTTGAGCTATAATATTAAACCAATACACAAAAATAAAATACATAAATAATGGAATATCATTGTGGTGACTAATACAACTGTATATTTTGAAATCATTTAAAGGTTACCTACATAAATGGAGAAATTACTATATTCTGTGCTGCAAGTTCTTTTATAAATAACGTCATTTTTTTCCACTGTGACAGTTAAAGCTTTGTGTTAACTTCGCTAAGCCATGATTCTCAGTGAATGCACAGATATGAAATCATCTCCAATTTTGTGATCTGCATTTAGCAGCCAATTAATTAAAAGGGACGTTTCTTTGAGGGTGTGACCTGTATCCAATACATATGGCAAACTTTCTCTGTCAATCCTGCATCTGATTTGTCAACCTATGACCTCTGGTTCTTGTCATCTTAGCCACCAGCCTACTGCTTGACTTATAGACTTTGGATTCCCCAGCTCCGACAGTGCCATTGGCCATTTGACTTATTGTCTTGGATTCATCACCACGATGACTCCATTAATCAGAAGCCTGACAACTGACATATGTCCCATGGATTTGGGACTTTCCATCTCCACAAATGTGTGAGCAATTTCCCTAAAACAAATATCTCCCTATATATATCTGAGGGCTTAAAAAAAATTCATGGAATAACGAAACTGAAATTTTTCCTTAACCTTTGTGAATCTTCCTCATATAAGGACATAAATACACTTCACTGGTTTTGTTTCTCTAAAGACGCAAATCTTACACCCATTTTTGATCTATAAGTTCTGTAAAATTCCAAGAAAAATGTAGTAAAATTTTATAAAATTAAAAAAAATTAATTCTGAACGTATGTAGAAGAGCAAAAGGGTCATACTAATCAAGATGTTCAAAGACAGCACAAACAGGATTCAGGAAAAACTTAGTTCATTGGTGATAAAACATTAACTGCAACTCTTTCAAAGTACAACAAACAATAATAATACTAATGACTAAGATAGCAGCAGAAAATAGCGTGTTGCTTTATAAGGATATGTTCGATCCCATTAGAATAAATTACTGCTTCATGAAACAATAATGAGGAATATTGTTGTTGTTGTTGTTAAGTGCTTTCAAGTCAGTTCCAACTCATAGCAATCTTGTTTAGAGTTTCCGAGGTGAGGCTGGTGAGTTTGAACTGCCGACCTTATGGGTTACAGCGCAGTGCTGAACTTATAGCATACTAAGTGCAAAATATTAAGTTACAGACTAAATCTACATCGTGATTCTTTGTCTAAATTTTTGGAAAATGCAAAATTAGATATACCATTATTTAGGGTATAAGTACATATGATAAAACCATAAAAAAAAAATGTGACAGTAAACTCAGGATAATTATTACTTTTGAAGAGGCAAAGAATGCTTAGATTGAATAGGAGATACTCGAGCACTGCAAATAATGAAAATATTTTTGTTTCTTAAACTAGATCATGAATGTTACTGTTGTTGTTGTTAAATGCCCTCAAGTTGGTTCCAAATCAAAGCCACCCTGTATAGGGTTACCTAGGCTGTAAAACTTTACAAAAGCAGAAAACCTCATCTTGCATCAATTCAAATTATATATTTGATTTAATTTTATTGACAAATTATATATTAATATATTAAATATTGAGTAACGTTGTTGTTAACTGCTGTGGAGTAGGTTCTGACTCAGCTGACCTTGTATAGGCTCTCCAAGGCTGTAATTTTTGAGAGAGCAGAGTCTCATCTTTCTCCCACACAGCAAATAGTGAACTTGAACCACTGACCTTGTGATTCACTATCCAGTGCTTATCCTATAGAGCCACCTCACTCCTCAAATAGTTAGTTCATATTTAAAGAAAACAGTTATTAAAAATAACTAGCATGTTTCAATGATCAGTCAGAAAATTTGGGGACCATAAACCTAGTAAGAAAGCTGACATGACTAAAGTTAATGATAAAAGTCAATATTTTACAGAGGAGAATTCCTGTCAAGAAAGAAGAGTGATAAAGGACAGACATTGTATATCAGGTCATATTGTACACTGATAACAAGGCTGGGAACAAAGCTCTTGATTCTACTGTAAATAAGATACATTGGAAATTTTTCATTCTTTGGAATTATATGACACATAGACCAAATGGCAGTTGTTCAAAGAGAACATGGAAACAAAGAAAGTTTTAAAATTGAGAAAGGTATGTGACAGGGTTGTTTTCTTCCACCATAGTTATTCAACCTGTATGCTGAGCAAATAATCTGAGAAGCTGGGTTCTATGAAGAAAAACGTGGCATCAGGATTGGAGGAAGACTCATTAACAACCTGCGATATTCAGATAATACAACCTTGCTTGCTGAAAGTGAAGAAGACTTAAAATATTTACTGATGAAGATCAAAGAGCAGAACCTTCGGTATGGATTACATCTCAATGTCAATAAAACAAAAATCCTCACCACTGGACCAATAAACAACATTCTAATCAATGGAGAAAAGATTGAAGTTGTTGAGGACTTCATTCTTTTTGGATCAACTGTCAACACTCATGGAAGCAGTAGTCAAGAAATCAAATGACATATTGCATTAGGCAAATCTGCTACACAACCTTTTTGGAGTGTTGAAAAGCAAAGATGTCAGTTTGAGGACTAAGATGCGCTTGACCCAAGCCATAGTATTTTCAATAACCTCATATGCATGTGAAAGCTGGACAGTGAATAAGAAAGACAGTAGAAGAATTGATGCCTTTGAGTTATGGTATTAGAGGAGAATATTAAAAGTGCCAAAGGAACCAACAGATTTGTTTTGGAGGAAGTGCAGCCAGAGTGCTCTTTGGAGTCTAGGATGGTCAAACTTCGTCTCTCATACTTCAGACATATTGTCAGGAAAGACCAATCACTGGAGAAGGATATCTTGTTTGGTAAGGTGGAGGGTCAGAAAAAAAGAGGAAGATCTCCAGCGAGATGAATTGGAAAGTGGCAGCATCAATGGGCAAGTGTCACAACAATTGTGAAGTTGGTCCAGGACTGGGCAGTGTTTTGTCCTATTGTGCATAGGGTCACTATGAGTTGGCACTATCTTGATGACACCTAACAGCAACAACAATGTAAAGGTAAAGTTCTGGTGTGGCGCTGTGAGCTAATGTGTCAGACTGCAATGTCGTGGTGAACTGTAAGGTCAGTTGTTCAAGCTCACCAACTGTTCTTTGGAAACCCTATACAGGGTCGCTTAGGGTTGGAATAGACTTGACAGCACTTAACAACAACAATGTAGAGGTGGTTGGCCTGGAGACAGGAAGGGGAAATATAATATCATAATAATAGTGTGAGCCATAGAAAATATCTTTCAAAAAACGTGACTAGAAGTAAGAAAATAATTGTGAGAAAAATCCTAAGTAAATACAGCACTAGGCTGAGTGGTAGTAGTAGTTGTTGTAGTTAAATACTCTCTACTTGGTTGTGATCATAGCACCCCATACCGGGTTTCTGAGGAGTGGCTGGTGAATTTGAACCAATTGCCTTTTGGTTCGAATCAACCTTGTAAGGATCCAGTGCTTATATTACATTGGAACACCGGTATCCAGGTTGAGTGGAGGCAGATATGAATTATTTTATCAGCAAATTGTTCTGATAGGATATCATATATCATGTAAGGAAAATAGTTAACTCTACTCTGATTCCATGAAATAGGGGTATTTGTTTTATTGAACAAATTAAACTAGAGAAGTTGGATGTGAGGTCACTAGACTCAACAGAAAATGAAAATGGTAAGACGTAAATAGATCGACGTTTACCTGTTCTTTTTGAGTTGAGGTCCCAGGATGCTAGGACACAAGCATATAATCGTCAGCTTTCCCCAAATCACACAACTGTTCAAACGTTCCCACACCAGTAAAAATGACCCAAAGACACACAATTCTTCAGTTTTGGACTTGGGGATTGTTTTTATACATGACTAAATAGCCAATTATCAATTACCAGATACTTTAAAAATCCTATTTTTAAAAAAGACTAACTTAGACTGCTTTCAAAAAATAATGCAAAAAGTAAGAATTTACTTCTGGATTCACAATAATAAGAAATTTGAAAACAGACAGTTCTTTTTACATCTACCAAAGAACTGGAGTGCAGAGTGAACTGTCACCCCCAAAACTGTAGAGACAGACAAATACTAAAACACAAGCATACTGAAATCTAGTTGATTCTGATTCATAGCAACCCAATAGGACAAAGTAGAGATGACCCACAGCACTTCCAAAGCTGTCAGTCTTTATGGAAGCAAGCAAACAATCTTATCACCAAAGACTAGGAGCTGAAACCAGACTCTGGTAGGAATATTTAAAGGGCATTTTACTAATTGCTGGACACTGAATAGTTACTATTCAGTGTCCAACAATTTTGAGGAATTAAAAACTAGGACTTACTTTTACGGTGAAGTGCTGTCAATAATTTAATATGGCTCTTCTAGTTATTGTCTTTGTAACTCAGTAAGTCACCTACGGTCTGGAAAAACTATGCGAATATGAGGTGTTTTGGCTCATTGGTTGGGTTGGCTATCTTACAAACAATATAAATAGAGAATAAGACACCCTTGCAAGGAGGTGGTTGTTTTTGTTTGTAGATGCCATCCAGATGGTTTCCACACATAGTGACCCTATGCACAACAAAACAAAAACTGTATTCCTGCTACTGTGTCAATCCATCTCACTGGGCTTCTTCCTCTTTTTTGTTGACCTTTTAAGTATGTTGTCCTTCCCCAAGAACTGATCCCTCCTGACAACCTGTCCAAAGTACAAGAAACAAATTTTTGGCATCACCATTTCTAAACAGCATTCAAGGCAGATTTGTTTGTTCTTCAGGATGTCTGTGATACATTCAACATTCTTCTCCAATACCATAATTGAAATACATCAAATCTTCTACAATCTCCTTTTTCGTTTTGTCCAAATATCACATGCATATTGAAAATACCATGGCTTGAGTCAAGTACACCTTAATCTTCAAAGTGACATCTTTGTTCTTTAACATTTTAAAGAGATCTTTCGTGACAAATTTGCCTAATGAAATACCTCATTAGATACTTAAATATTTCTCAACTACTGATCCTTCTTTGCATTTCAATCATTAATAATTATCAATGCATCTTGATTGCATGTTTGACAAATTCAGATTGAAGAAGTTGATATGATTCTTCAATTTCATTATGCTACACTATATCTGACATATTCTAGTGCTATTCATGTTTCAATATTCAATATTCTGGTGCTATATGAAGGTGTTCCATTTCTGTTCATAAGGTTTTCAGTGTCTAAACATTCAGAAGTATTCTGATTTTCCTTCTTCCTAGTCTATCTTGGTCTGGAAACTCAGTGGTAAGCTTTCCACCATAGATGAGAATGCTGCTAGTGCTTAAAATATCAGTGGCATAGCTTCTAGCATGACAGCAACATAGAAGCCACCACAGAATGACAAACTGACAGACAAGTGGTTTCCTAATAGTTATTTAATAATTGAAAGAGCTCTGGTAGTGTAGTGATTACAAATCAGGCTGCTAACCTCAAGGTCGGCAGTTCCAGACAACCAGCTGTTCCGTGGGAGAAAGATGAGGCTTTCTGCTCCCATACAGATTTACAGCCTCAGAAACCCTGCACAGGGTCACTATGAGTTGGAACCGACTCCACGGCACTTAACAACAACAATTGACTATATTGGGACTTCAGTAGCTCCATAGGATAAGCATTGGACTGTGAACCATAAGGTTGGAGATTTGAGCCCACCTGACCCTCGGTAGGAAAAAGATGAGACTTTCTGCTCTGTAAACGATTTATAAAGCCTCTGAAACTCTATACTTGTTTGCCATGTGTCAAAGCAAACTCCATGGCACATAACAACAACAACATAGATTACATAAAAAGTACTGGAGACTACCAGAAGAATGAGCAAATCTGTATTGGAAAAAACAAAGCCAGAATGCTCCTTAGAATCCAGGATGGCAAGCTTTAGCTCTCATTCTTCAGACATGTTAACTGGTGGGACTAATCCCTGGAGAATGTCATTGATCTTGGCAAAGTGGAAGGTTAGTGAGAAAGGGGAAGAGTCCAAAAGAAGTGTTTTGCACAGCGTCAGCAGTGGGCTCAATCATAACAATGTGAGAAAGGTTCAGAACCAGGCAGTGGTTGATTCCACTGTGCGTAGGGTCACTATACATCATAACCAACTCCATGACACCCAATAGCTACAACAACAATTATCTGTGTAAGACACCTTGGTGGCACTGTAGGATAAGCATTGGTCTGCTAACAACAAGGTTAGCAGTTCAAACCCACCAGTCACTCTGCTACAGAACAACGAAGCTTTCTGTTCCTGTTAAGAATTTACAGCCTCAGAAACCCTATCTAGATAGGTTCTCTATGAGTTACAATCAACAATGAGTTTTATTTTGGGGGGTATTAACAGTGTCATAGTGTAAAAACTGCAATGATGTTAAATTGTACATAATTAACCTCAAGAATTTATGATAGAAAAATATGTGGTGTTTCAAGGAAAGTATCAAAGATATGTTGAATGTTGTAGAAATGTTGTATTTAAATAACAAATAGCAATTTTTCCCCACTTCATAGTCCTTCTGTCTTATCTCAACTTCTTCACCTAAACTATGAGCATGATAGCAATTTAAAGAAGAAATCACAAATTGTTGACACCAGTGTCCTCCAAGAATAAAAATGCCAGTAAAATGCATCTGATCCAAATAATACAAGAGAAAAGGAAAGCACATGCTGCTTAAACAGCGATTATAGTAAAAGAATCTCTTAAAGAATCCTTCAGCAATACGAAAGTACAAAAAGATCCATCTTTCAAGTCCTTAGTATTCTAGTCCTGGCCAAGGACAAAGAAAAACCAGAGTGTATTACCAACTGCTTTGTTAAAAACTGAGTTCCTCCCTTTCATTTTCCTTCTCAAAGTGCTGCAAGTTCCCTGCATGATAAACACTTTCCCACTTGTGATCTGAATACATTCTATGAGAAATAAAAAATAAAACTGAAGAGTTTGATAAAGTCCTGATGGCCATTATTTTGCTGAAAAGAGTCAATCATGATACTGTCTTGTTAGAAAATTACAGATGACATTTATTTTAGTTTTAGTTCTCATTTAACTAATCAGAGAGCGATTTCCCTATTTAATATCTTAACAATCTGTTTAAATATTAAACAAGTTTCTTACTTGGAATATGTAATTGATATAGAGGCAGTATACGAATTTGGTTTCTATTATTCCCTTAAATATCCACATTGGTAGTAGAGTTTGAAGTTAAAATAATTCCTCAATATATGAATAATCCCGATAAAACCAATTTTACACAATTATTTGTATATACATTGAAACTATTCTTTGAAAGTCATCTATACACACACACAAACACATATACAACAACAATTCCTGTTGTTCATTGCTGTGAGTTGGTTCTGACTCATATTAACCCTGTACAGGGTTTCTGAGGTTGTAAATATTTTCTGACTCATAGAAGCAAGCCTTATCTTTCTCCTGCAGGTCAATAGTGGACCCTGACAGACTAGTTTGTGGTTAGCAATCCAATGCTTTTCCTATAGATCCACTGTGCTTCCTATTTAGCATCAATGTTATTGTTGTTGTTAAATACCACAGAGTCGATTTTGACTCATCGTCACCCTTTATAGGGTTTCCAAAGCGCTGTTGGTAGGTTTGAACCACCTAACTTTTGGTTAACAGTTCAGTGCTTATTCTACAGTGCCACATCAGAACTCCACTATTGCAGCAATAAAATCAGCGATTTTGAAACTAAGGCAATAATTTTACGAAAGTGACTATAACAATATATAAATGGGGAGTTTCCAGAAATTCAAGTCAGAGTCAAAAGAGGAACTAGGAACATCATTGCTAAAGTCAGATGGATCTTTACTGAAAACAGAGTATACTGTAAAGATGTTTACTTGTGTTTTATTGACTGCAAAGGTTTTTGACTTTGTGAATCATGATGGAACATTGATAACATTGTGAAGAATGGGTATTTCAGAACACTTAAGTGTGCTAAGGAGAAAACTACATAAACCAAGATGTAGTTGTTAGGTCAGAAAAAGCAGATCCTGAGTGCTTTAAAATCAAGAAAGGTATGCACCAGGGTTGTATCCTTTTACCATATTTATTCGATCTGTATGTTGAAAAAATAATCAGAGAAGCTGGGTTATGTGAAGATGAACATGGCATCAACATTGGAGAAAGATGCATTGAAAATCTATGATGAGCAGATGATGCAATCTTGCTTGCTGGAAGTGAAGAAGACTTGAAAAACTTTGATGGAGATCAAAGCCTACAGCCTTCAGTGTGGATTATATCTCAATTTAAAGAAAACAAAGATCCTCACAAGTAGACTAATATGTAACATCATGATAAATGGAGAAAAGATTGAAGTTGTCATGGACTTCATTTTTCCTGGATCCACAATCAACACTCATAGAAGGAACAGTCAGGAAATCAAAAGATGAATTGCTGTAGGAAAATTTGCTGAGCAAAAACTCTTTATAGTTTTAAAAAGTAAATCTATCAATTTGAGGACTAAGCTGTGCTTGACCTAAGTCATGGTATTTCCAATCACTTCTTATGCATGTGAAAGTTGGACAGTGATTAAGGTAGATCAGAGAAAAATGGATGCATTTGAATTATGGTGTTGGATAAGAATATTAAAAGTACCATCAACTGCTAGGAAAACAAACAAATCTGTCTTTGAAGAAAAAACAACTAAAATGCTCCTTAGAAGCCATGATGGCAAGACTTTGTCTCTCATACTTCAGACAAGTTATCAGAAGGGGCCAGTCCCTGGAGAAAAGCATGATGCAGTAAAGTGGAGGGTCAGCGAAAAAGAGGAAGATCCCCTACACGATGGATTGATTCAGTGACCGTACTCCCTGTCCTTTTTCTTATCAATGCAATGTTCAATTTTCTGAAAACTTCTTCTTAATAATTTCCCATGATAGTCTTTTGTCCTTTACAATATCTATGAAGATTGACCCTTTAAAATTAAAAATAAATAAATAAACCCAGTTGCCATAACCTCCTCAGCTGCCCTCCTTGGAATTTAACTGACCCACCAGACTCCTTTGAAAGTCATTTTTTTGATTGGACCTTGGGCATGGGCAATGAGGGATGAGTAGAAGTTTTAAAAAGAAGATAATCATTGACATTCCTAGCCCAGGCATAGCAGCACTATAAAAACATCACTGTAGATGGTAAGTTCCAGGTGTAGAAAGAGTGATAGGTGATGAAGCTAGGCAGCAAAGATCTTGTGTACTAAGAAGTATGAACTATATTAACTTTTTTTTAAGTTTTATTGTGAATTATGTGATAGTTTACATGGGAGAACATTAGTTTTACATTCATCCTATTGTATATTGTTTCATTGTCATGGTTACAATCCCCTCCATGCATCACCAACCAACCAAAGGGTACATCCTATAAGCCTGCCCCACTCCCCCACCATCCTCCCTCTGGTCGACAGCACACAGGCCCTCTCCCTCTCTGGGTCCAGAGTCCCTAGCTGCTCCATCTCTCCACATCATCATCTCTGCCTCCATCTCAGGGATCACTGTTTCTCTGGGTAGGGTACTGTTCTCTGATCTTCTTGAACTATATTATCTTGTGGACTGCTAACTACAAATTTGATGGTTGAAACCCACCAGTCACTCCTTAGAAACCTTGTGTTGTTGTTAAGAGATGTCTAGTCAATTCTGACTCATAGTAGCCTTATAAAGGGCTTCTGAGGAGTGGCTGGTGGATTTAAACCACCAACCTTGTGGTTAGAAGTCCACTGCTTATCATAGAGTGTAACACCTATACAGGGGCACTATGAGTCAGAACTTACTCTATGGTACATAGCAACAACAACAACAACAACAAAATATTTGTACCACAATTTGATTTGAGGGTGGCAAGAGGGATGGAGGTAAGTATTGGAGTGGAGCAGAGATAAGGAGTTAGAAGATTGTGGCAGACAAGGCTCTGAATACCCAGAAAACAAAAAAGAACAGATGCAATTGAATTATTGTATTGAAGAAGATACTGAAAGTAGCATGGATTGCCAGAAGAACAAAGTAATCTGTCTTTGAAGAAATTCAGCCAGAATGCTCCTTAGTAGCCAGAATGACAAAACTTCAAGCATGTGATCAGCAGGGACAAGTCACTTGAAAAGGACATTATGGAGGGTCAACAAAAAAAGGAAGACACCCAACAAGATGGCTTGATACAGTGGCAGCTCCAATCAGCTAAAACAAAACAACAATGGTAAAGATGGTACAGAACTGAACAGTGTTTCATTCTGTTGTGCATAGGGTTGTTAAGAATCAAAATCAACTCAATAGCACCTGTTGTTACTGTTGTTAGGTGCCATCAGTTCAGTACTGAGTCATAGTGAACCTACGCACAGAAGAACGAAATACTGCTTGATCATGGGGCAACCACACAATAGTTGTTACAGTTGAGTCCACTGATGCTACCAATGTGCCAATCCATCTCATTGGGGGTCTTCTTCTATTTCTCCAACTCTCTACTTTACCAAACTTGACATCTTCTACAAAGACTGGTCCCTCCTGACAATACGTTTGAAGTGTGAAAGATGAAGTGATACCATCCTGGTTTCTAAGTATATACTCTGGATATACCTCTTCCAACACAGACCTATTAGTTCTTTTGGAAGTCCATGGTCCTTTTCAATATTCTCTATGGTTTGTGTCAGGCAAACCTTAGTCCTCAAACTGATATCTTTGCTCTTTAAAGAGGTCTTGTGCAGCAGATTTGCACAGTGCATTATATCGTTTGATTTCACGACTGCTGTTTCCAGGAGTGTTGATGGTTTATCCAAGCAAAATGATGTCACTGAGAACTTCAATCTTTTCACCATCTTGTTTTTGGGTGCCATTGAGATGGTACCGACCCATAGCGACCTTATGCACAGCAGAACAAAACTGCCCAATCCTGGATCAATCTCACTATAGTTGCCACACTTGAACCCATTGATGCTGCCACTTTGTAAATCAATCTTGCTGGGGATTTTACTCTTTTTTCTGACCCACCACCCTACCAAACATGATATCCTTATCCAGCGACTGGTCCCTCCTGAAAATATGTCTGAAATATGAGAGATGAAGTTTGGCCTTCCTTGCCTCCAAGGAACACTCTGGCTGCATTTCTTCCAACACAGATCTGTTGGTTGTTTTGGTAACCCACGGAACTTTCAATATTCTCCTGCAACACAATAATTCAAGAACATAAATTCTTGTATGGTTTTCATTATTCACTGTCCAGCTTTTGCATGTATATGAGGTTATTGAAAATACCATGGTTTGGGTAGGACGCACCTTAGTCTTCAACCTGACATCTTTGCTCTTCAACACTTTAAAAACATCTTGTGCAGCAGATTTGCCTAATGCAATATGTCATTTGAGTTCTAGACTGCTGCTTCTATGAGTGTTGATAGTTGATCCAAGAAGAATGAAGTCCTTGACAACTTCAATTTTCTTTCCGTTGATAAGAATGATGTTAATTGGTCCAGTGGTGAGGATTTTTATTTACTTTATATTGAGATGTAATCCAAACCAAAGATTGTGCTCTTTGATCTTCATCAGTAAATATTTTAAGTCTTCTCAACTTTCAGCAAGCAAGGTTGTATCTGCATATTGCAGGTTGTTAATGAGTCTTCCTCCAATCCTGATGCTATGTTTTTCTTCATATAACCCAGCTTCTCAGATTATTTGCTCAGCATACAGGTTGAATAAGTATGGTGAAAGAATACAAGCCTGTTGCATATATTTCTTACTTTTAAACCATTCAGTGTTCACATGTTCTGTTAGAACAACTGCTTCTTGGTCCATGTACAGATTCATCATGAGCACAATTAAGTGTTCAAGAATATTAATAATTTGCAGTGTTGTCCATAGCTTGTCATGATTCACACAATCTAAAGTCTTTGTGTAGTAAATAAAGCACAGGTAAACTAATATTTTCTGATTTCAGCCAAGATCCATCAGACATCAGCAATGATATCCCTCATTCCACTGCCTCTTCTGAATTCGGCTTGTACCTCTGGAAATTCTGTCAGTGTATGCTTGTAACCATTTCTGTATATTTTTAGTAAAACTTTACTCGCATTGGGTATCAAAGATATTATCCAATGATTTCCACATTCCGTTGGGTCAACTCTCTTTGGAATGGGCACAAACACGGATCTCTTCCAAACAGTCAGCCAGATAGTCGTCTTCCAAATTTCTTGGCATAATTGAGTGAGTGCCTCCTGTGCCACCTCACTTTCTTGAAAGATTCAATTTTTATTCCATCAATACCTGGTGCTTTGTTCTTTGCCAGTTCCTTCAATGAACTTTGGACTTCTTCCTTCAGTATCATCAGCTCTTGATCATATGCTACCTCTTGAAATGGTTGAACATCAACCATTTCCTTTTGGTACAGTGACTCTGTGTATTCCTTCCGTCTTCTTTTGATGCTTTCTGTATCAGTCAATAACTTGCCCAGAGAATTTTTCAATAATGAAATCAAGGCTTGAATTTTTTATTCAATTCCCCTAGCTTGAGAAATGCTGAGCATGTTCTTCCTTATTTGGTTTTCTAACATCAGATTTTTGCATGTTTTGTTGTCATATTTGGCTTTGTCTTCTCGAGCTGATCTTTGAAATTTTTGTTCAGCTCTTGTACCACCTTATTTCTTCCATTTGCTTTAGCATCTGTACACTGGAGCACAAATTTCACTGTCTCTTCTGACATCCATTTTGACCTTTTTCTTCTTTCTTGTCTTATTAACGACTTTTTGCTTACTAACTGTATGATCTTCTTGATGTCATAGCACAACTCTTCTGGTCTTCGGTATCTAGGGTTTAATGTATCAAATCTGTTCTTCAGATGATCTCTAAATTCAGGTGGGAACTAGTCTAGGTCTATTTTGGTTCTTGTGGACTTGTTTTTTTGCCCCCTGGCTGCCAGCACACAGCCCTTCTCCCTCCCTGAGTCCAGAGTCCCCA
>NW_006408540.1:7386923-7389060 GCF_000296735.1 Chrysochloris asiatica
CAACAAAAAAATTTAAAATATATATACAATTTTCCCCCTTTTTAGTGTGGGTGCTTTTCCTTAACCTTTTAAAATAATGGTTCTATGCTCTATTTCTCCTTTTGTGACTGACTGATTTCACTCAGCATAATGTCCTCAAGGTTCATCCATGTTATGTGGTAGCTTGCTGCTTCCTTGTTATTCTTCAGAGTAGCATAATATTCCATTGTGTGTATGTACCAAAGTTTGTTTATCTATTCTTCCATTGATGGGCACTTATGCTGTTTCCATCTTTTTGCTATTGTAAAATACTAAGTAGATGAATTACTGGATCATAAGGTATTTCTATTTCCAACCTGCTGAGGAATCGCCATATTATTTTCCAGAGTGGTTGGACCATTTTGCAATATCACCAGCTATGTAGAAGTGTCACAGTCTCTCCACATCCTTGCAAACACTAATTGTCCTCTATTCTTTTCACCTTTGCTATTATTGATTGTATGAGATGATATCTCATTGTAGTTTTGATTTGCATTTCTCTAAAGGAGCTCTGGTAGCGTAGTGGTTAAGAATCGGGCTGTGAACCACAAGGTCATCAGTTTGAAACTACCAGCTATTTCGCGGAAGAAAGATGAGGTGTTCTGCTCCCATAAAGATTTACAGCCTCGGAAACCCTGTATAGGGTGCTATGAGTCGAAACCAACTCCACGGCATACCACCACCAATGGCTAGTGATCATAAACATTTCTTCATATGTTTGTTGGCTGCCCGGATCTCCTCCTTGGTGAAGTGTCTATTCATGTCCTGTGCCCATTTTTAAATTGGGTTATTTTTCCTTTTCTTGTATAGGTGTAGGTTCCTATATATTTTGTAAATTAGTCCCTTGTCTGATGTGTCATTGCAAAAGATTTTTTTTTCCATTATGTGGGCTTCCTTTTTATTCTTTTGATAAAGTCTTTTGATGCACATAAGTTTTTAATTTGTAGTATGTCCTATTCATCTATTTTGTCTACTTTTGTTTGTGTACTTTTCAAAATGTTTGGTAGTCTGTGTATGCCCTGTATTAGAGCCCTCACATTTGTCCCTATGTTTTTCATTGATGGGCTTTGTAATTCTGGGGTTCTCATTTAGGTCTTTAATCCATGCTGAGTTGATTTTTGTATAAGGCATGCGGTGAAGGTCTTGTTTCAGTCTTTAGCATATCACTTTCCAATTCTGCCAGCACCATCTGTTAAAGAGACTATATCCTCCCCATGCAATATATTTAGGTACTTTGTCGGAAATCAGTTGGCTATATATGGATTGTTAATTTCTGGATTCTTTATTCTGTCCCATTGATTAATGTATCTTTCATTGTACCAGTACCAAGCTGTTTAGACCACTGTAGCCATGTAGTAAATTTTAAATTCAGGGAGTGAGAGGCTTCCCACCATTTTCTTCTTCTTAAGCAGTGCTTTGCTTATCCTGGGTCCTTTTCCTTTCCATATAAAGTTTGTAATTTCCCCCCCCCCCCATCTCTTTGAAGAGTGTCATTGGAATCTGGATTGGGAGTGCATTGTATGTTTAAATTGCTTTAAGCAATATTGAAATTTTCACAATGTTAAGATGTCCTATCCAGAAACCTGGTATATTCATCCATTTTTTAAGTCTCTTTTAGTTTCTTGTAGTCATGTTTTGTAGTTTTCTTTGTATAGGCCATTTGTTTCTCTAGTTACACTTATTCCTAAACATTTCATCCTTTTGGGTGGCTATTATAAATGGTATTGTTTTCCTAATGTCTTTTTCAGCACTATCTTTATTGGTATAAATGAATCAAACTGATTTCTGGATGTTGATCTTATTCCCTGCCAATTTTCTGAATCCTCCAGTGAGGTCTAGTAGCTTTTTTACTGAGTCTTTGGGGTTTTCTATAAATAGGATCATATTGTCTGCAAATAGAGTTTTACTTCCTCTTTGCTAATTCGGATGCCTTTGATTTCCCTATCTTGCCATATAGCTCTGGCTAAGACTTCCAGTACAATACTGAAAAGGAGTGGTGACAAAGGGCATCCTTGTCTGGTTCCTGTTCTCAGAGGGAAGGTTTTCAGTTTCTCTCCATTAAGTGTGACGTAGGCTGTTGGTTTTGTATATATGCTCTTGATTATGTTGAGGAATTTCC
>NW_006408540.1:7389627-7405497 GCF_000296735.1 Chrysochloris asiatica
GTGTTTTTCTAAAAAATTATCCATCTCTTCCAAGATTTCAAATTTGTTGGAATACAACTCCTCATAGTATTATTTTATTATTCTTTTCAATTCCTTTAGTTCTATTGAGACATTACCCATGTGGTTTCTAATGAGTGTTATTTGTGTCTTGTTCCTCTTTTCTTTTGTTAGTTTTGCCAGTGGTTTGTCAATTTTATTACTCCTTTCAAAGAACCAGCTTCTTGTCCTGATAATTCTTTCTATAGTTTTTCTATTTTCTGTCTCATTTATTTCTGCTCTAATCATTATTATTTCTTTTCTTTTGGTGACTATAGGCTCCCTCTGTTGTTCTGTTTCTAATTGTTGTAGATGCTGTGTTAATGTGTTAATTTTGATTCTTTCTTCTTTTTGGATGTGTGCATTTATCGCAATAAGTTGTCCTCTCAGCACCGCTTTTGCCATGTCCCAAAGAGTTTGGTATGTCGTGTTTTCACTCTCGTTTGTTTCTAGGAACATTCTGAATTCACATTTAATTTCTTCTGTTATCCAGTCACTCTTCAGCAGGGTGTTATTCATTCTGCATGTATTAAACTATATTTCCTTGGTCTTCTTATTGTTGATTTCTCATTTTATGACATTGTGGTCTGAAAAGATCCTTTGTAGTATTTTGATGTTTTTAAATTTATTGAGGCTTGGTTTGTGCACTGGAAAAGAATATGTATTGTGCTGTTGTTGGTTTGAATGCTCTGTACACATCTATGAGGTCAAGCTGGTTGATTGTGCTGTTTAGTTCCTCTGTACCTTTGTCGAGTTTCCTTGGTTGTTCTATTCCTTTTCAAAAGTGGCGTATTAAACTCTCCCACTATAATTGCAAATTTAGCTATTTCTTTCTTGAATTCTAGTAGGGTTTGCTTTGTATATCTTGGTGCTGTTTCATTGGGAGCGTAGATGTTACTTATGGTTATATCATCTTGCTCAATTGACCCTTTAATCATAGTATAGTGTCTGTCTTTATCTTTTATGTTGGTTTTTGCCTTAAAGTTTATTTTATCAGAGATTAGTATTGCCACTCCTCCTTGGTTTTTATTGCTGTTCTCTTGGTATATTTTTTCCATCCTTTAACCTTTATTCTGTTTTTGTCTTTGTGTTAAGGTGTGTCTCTTGCAGGCAGGATATTGAAGGGTGTTGTTTTCTTATCCATTCAGCCACTCTCTGTCTCTTCTCTGGTGCATTTAATCCATTGATATTCAGTGTAATTATCAATAGGTATGGATTAACTGCTGTCATTATGTTAACTTTTTTGTAGTGCTGTTTGTTCCTTTGTTCTGCATGGCTTCTTGTGCTGAGTTCATGTTTTTTTGTGCTATTTCTTGTTGGTTTCTTCTTAGTTTTAATGTTTCCTTGTGCTGCTTTGATCTTCATTTTCATGGCAAATTGTGAAGTATTATTTTCTTTGAGGTTACCCTATAGTATATTAAGTTTTCCCTGCGTTTAAGACAACCTATTGTATCCTGCAATGTACTTGACCTCCTTACAACCTGGATCTCTGTTCCTATATTTTTCCCTTCTTTGACATTGCTAATGTTTTGATCATTGGTTGGTGTCATAGGTCCTCTGAATTCATTGCTGTAATTTTGGTCTGTTCTGAACTCTGCTATCTGTCGACTGAGTTCCAGGTGGTGTTGCCATATCTGTCAATCTGTGGTTGTTGCCTGTACTTCTGGTTTTCATTCCAAAGAACTCCCTTTAGGATGTTTTGAAGTGCTGGATTGGCTTTGACAAAACTCTTAGTTTCTGTTTACTCTGGAATGTTTTGATTGCACCATCATATTTGTTTGACAGTTTTGTTGGATAGACGATTCTTCGCAGTTTTTTCTTTATTTTCTTTTAGGGTTTTATATACATCTCCCCATTGCCTTCTTGCCTGCATGAGTTTTTCTGACTGGTAAAGAGCTTAATCTGATTTGCTTGCCTTTGAGATTCTCTCCTTGTCTTTGATTTTGGAGAGCTTGATTATGATATGTCTTGGTGATTTTCTTTTGGGGTCTGTCCTTCCTGGGATTCATTCATATTCTTGAATGTTTATCTTCTCATCCTTCAGGATGTTAGGAAAATTTTCTTCCAGAAGCTCTTCAACTATGTCTTCTGTGGACTTCTGTGATTCTTCCTGTTCTGGAATGCCAATAATTCTTAAGTTATTCTGCCTCATTTTATCCAGCATGAATCTTAGACTGTCTTCAGATTTTTTTAAATCTTTTTTTCTGCTTGATCTTCTATCTTGGCAGTATTGAGAGAATTGTCTTCCAGCTCTCTGGTTCTGGCTTCCATCTCTTCCATTCTACTCCTTTGCACTTTCAATGTTATTCTCCATTTCTAATATTTTATTATTAATCATCTGGACTTCTTTTCACAAGTTTAGGATTGTTACCAATACCATATTTATATTGTTTGATTGCTCCTGTAGTGCTTTCCTGACTTCTTCTTTATTTTCCTCCACCCCCTTTCGGAGCATTTGAATTTGTTTTCATATCATTCTTCTGAATTCCTTCTCAGACAGATCCAGAGTCTGCTCTTCTACTGGAAAGTCTATGTCTGCTTCCAGCTCATTAATCTCAGTTACTTTTTTCTGTTTTGGGACATGTGCTGAGATCTTTAATTGTGTTTTCTTGAACATTTTCAGTAGTTATGTGGGTCTTTAATGCTTAAATAGATGCATAATTCTTTATTTTAAGCTTAGTGGGCATCTCCTGGTTGATATGATCTGGAGATAGACTTCCTTTTTCATGTGCAATGCCTAGAATCTTGGATTGCCTCTTGTACAGATGGTGGGGTAGTACAGAGTATTTTTGTAGCTTGGTTATATGAGCACAATTGCTGTCTCTTCTTGGGTAAGGTAGGGGCAGAATGCTCCAACCCCTGGGAAAAGAGTGAGGCCAAAAGGACCAAACACAGAAACAATATAAAAGCAGAGACAGAAGCCATCAATCAAAAACAAAAATAGAATTGTGATTGGCTGTCCTGTGGCCTTTGCTTTGTTGGCAGGGATAAAGGGTCCAACTCAGGTCAACTTTGTGGCTGGGTCCCAGAGTCAGACATGATAAGAAGCAGGCTATGATTTCTTCTCTGTGCTGTTAGAAACTGTGGGTGCAATGCTAGACCCTTTTGGGGGTGTGCTCCTGCCCGCCTGAAGACATATGGGTTGAGTAGTGAGGGTGCGATTTGAGTGAAGAGGAAAGTTATGTGAAAAATGAAAGATGAGAAATTGGTCACACCTCTCCCTCCAGAGTCACAGTTCCGTGGCTTCTAGTGCTGGGTCATTGCCTCCACTTAACTGTCAGATTATTGATTTTCTTTTCATTGATACGTAAGATATATATTTCCTAGAAACATTCCTTTGAAATATGTACTCAAAGCATTTTATTACAGACTAACCTGCATTTCATATTCATAGTAGTATCTGCTGCAATTTTTAAAGTCTAATTTTATAACTTTTTATCATTGACTCTTTAAATACTAAAAGTACAAAATGTTAACCAAAAGTATGCAGAACCTGAGCTTTTTATATATTGTTAGGGAACCTAGTAGCATGGCAGGTTACAAGTTGGGCTGCTAACTGCAAGGTCAATAGTTCGATTTTACCAGTTGATCTTCCAGACAGCATTTTGGTGGCACTGTTGGATAAATATTGGTCTGCTAACAATGAAATTACATTTATGGAAACCCTCCATAGAGTCACTATGAGTCAGAACTGACTCAATGACACACAACCACCCACAATGTGAGTGCAATATGTTACAAACTTCCTGGAAGTATCTTTTTATAAAATTAAGAATATATTGAATTTAAGCTGTAGCAATACCATTCCTAGGGATATATTTAAGACATTAGTTCTTTTGCCACAGAAAGATTATTGCAACAATGTGCTTAACAACTTTATTCATATATGTTGAAAAACTGGAAATGAAAGAAAACTTTAACAAAAGAATGGCTAAACACACTGCAGTTTAATCATATATGATGGGGAAAAAAGTGTTCACCTAAAAATAAACCCCAAAAGTCATTATGCTAACGAAAAAGAGTTGGACAGAAAAACAGTGTATAGTATGTTCCCATTTTCCTGAAGAAAAAGAAGAGGCAAAATTACTCTGTTAGATATATGTGTTAGAAAAATAGGCCTTGTGGGAATTAGTGCTGTTATTGACTGGACAGAGTACAAGGACATTTTATGAGATGATGGAAGTATTTACTTATCATAACCTGCTAAGTTGTTGCATGGGTATATGCATGTTAAGTATCATTATGCTATTAAGCATTATATTTAGTATTTTATTGAAATTTAACTTCAGTAAATAAAGCTTAATAAATACTAGTAAGAGTTTAGTTATTCTCAGTATATTTTCATACAGTCTATTCATTTCTTACCACCATTTAGCTATCAGTTTGTCGTACTGTGGTGGCTTGTGAGTTGCTATGATTCTAAAAGCTATGCCAATGATATTTTAAATTCCATCAGGTTCATCTATGGTAGACAGGTTTCAGATGAGCTTCCAGACAAGATCAACTAGGAGGAAGAAGTGATGAACTACTTTTGAATATTTAGTCACTTAAAACTTTATGAGTAGCAGAAAAACACTGCCATATATAGTGCCAGGAAATGAACCCCTCAGGTTGGAAGGCACTCAAAATGTGACTGGGGAAGAGCTGCCTCCTCAAAGTATAGTTGACAGTGATGACTCAAATGAAGTAAAGACTGTGGGAGAAAAGCCCGCAGGACCTTCATTTGGTGATAGGGTACAGCTCAAAAGGAAGAGAAACAGCTGGAAATATCCATTGAAAATCGGAACACATATCTAAATCAGACTGTGGAACAGACCATCAATTACTCATACACAAATTTAAACTGAAGCTTAAGAAAATTAAAACAAGTCCACAAGAACCAAAATATTACCTTGAATATATCCCACCTGAATTTAGAGATCATCTGGAGAACAGATTTGATACATTAAACACTAAAGACCAAAAGAGTTGTGGGATGACATCAAGAACATCATACATGAAGGAAGCAAAAAGTCATTAAGAAGACAAGAAAACAGGAAAAGCTGATAATGGATGTCAGAAGAGACACTGAAATGTGCTCTCCAGCATAGAGATACTAAAGCAAATGGAAGAAATGAAGAGGTACAAGAGCTGAGCACAAAATTTCAATGATCAGGTCAAGAAAATGAAGCCAAATATTACAACAAAATGTTCAAAGACCTGGAATCAAAAAACCAAAAAGGAAGAACACACTCAGCATTTCTCAAGCTTGGGGAACTGAAGAAAAAATTCAAGCCTTGATTTTTGTTATTGAAAGATTCTCTGGGCAAATTATTGAATGATGCAGAAAGCATCAAGAGAAGATGGAAAGAATATACAGAGTCACTACCAAAAGGAAATGGTTAATGGTCAAACATTTCAAGAAGTAGCATATGATCAAGAGCCAATGATACAGAATGAGGAAGTCCAAAGTGCATTGAAGGAATTGGCAAAGAACAAGGCGCCAGGAATTAATGGAATAAAAATTGAAATATTTCAAGAAAGTGAGGCAGCCCAGGAGGCACTAACCCATTTCTGTCAAGAAATTTGGAAGACAACATTCTGGCCAACTCATTGGAAGAGATCCATATTTGTTCCCATTCCAAAGAGAGGTGACCCAATGGAATATGGTAATCATCGGACAATCTCTTTGATATCCCATGAGAGTAAAGTTTTACTAAAGATAATACAGAAATGGCTGCAAGCATACATTGACAGAGAACTTCCAGAGATTCGAGTCAGATTCAGAAGAAGCCGTGGAATGAGGGATATCATTGTTGATGTCTGATGTATCTTGGCTGAAACAGAGAATATCAGAAAGATGTTTACCTGTGCTTTATTGACTACACAAAGGCTTTCGATTGTGTGGATCATGACAGTTCAATTGTGTGGATCATGACAGGCTGTGGACAAAACTGTGAAGTATGAGTATTCTGGAATGCTAAATTGTGCTCATGAGGAATCTGTACCTGGCCAAGGGGCAGTTGTTTGAACTGAGCATGGGAACACTGAATGGTTGAAAATTAAGAATGGTGTGTGACAAGGTTTTTTTTTTTTCTTTCACCATACTTATTCAACCTGTATGCTAAACAAATAATCCGAGAAACTGTGTTATATGAAGAAAAACATGGAATCAGGATTGAAGGAAGACTCATTGACAACCTGGGATATGCAGATGAACAAATTGCTTGCTGAAAGTGAATATGACTTAAACCATTTAATGATGAAGATCAAAGAGTACAGCCTTCGGTATGGATTGCATTTAAATATAAAGAAAACAAAAATCCTCACCACTGAACCAATAAACAACATTCTTATCAACAGAGAAAAAATTGACGTTGTCAAGGACATCATTCTTTTTGGATCAACAATCAACACTCACGGAAGCAGCAGTTAAGAAATCAAACGACATATTTCATTAGGCAAATCTGCTGCATAAGACCTTTTTAAAGTGTTGAAGAGCAAAGATATCAGCTTAAGGACTAATGTGCGCCTGACCTAAGCCATGGTATTTTCAATAACCTCATATGCATGTGAAAGCTGGACAGTGAATAAGGAAGACCGTAGAGGAATTGACACATTTGAATTATGGTGTTAGAGGAGAATATTGAAAGTGCCATGGGCTGCCAAAAGAACCAATAGATTAATTTTTTTAAGAAGTGCAGCCAGAGTACTCCTTGGAGGCCAAGATGGAGTGCTCCTTGGAGACCAAACTTCGTCTGTCGTACTTTGAGCATATTGTCCGGAGGGACAAGTCCCTTAAGAAGAATATCATTTTGGTAAAGTGGAAGGTCAGAGAAAAAGAGGAGGGACCTCAACAAAATGGATTGGCCAGATGGCAACATCGATGGACTCAAGCGTAGCAACAGTAGTGAGGTTGACCCAGGATCAGGTAGTGTTTCGTTCTGCTGTGCATAAGGTAGTTATGAGTCTGTACCAACTTGGTGGCACCTGACAATAACAACATTCATTTCTTTTCAGTATAACAGTACATGTCTCTAATTCTGTCATTGGTCTTTTTAAATATACTCTTTTTTTCCCTTAAATTTGGCTGCATTTTTCAAAGTTATCTTTAGAATTTTAGTGTTTTGACTTGTTTATATATTTTTATAAAATAGAATATTTTTAATTAAGAAAGACCTGTCTGCACAGGTGCTGAGGTGTTTGGTAAACAGAGAGCAAAATCTATCAAATATAAAACATGCACATTTTCCATAATAAAATGTTTAAATATTCCAATCTAATTATTTTCATACTATCTTATTTTCATTGCAATCATTGCAATTTTTCAAATAATTATTTTGGTAAGATAAAATTTATTAAATAAATTGTCTATTTATAATTAAACTGAACATATTGACAAATTTATATGCCATAAATTGCATTCCATCCAGAAATGAATGGAAATATTTTTAGTCAAAAATTAGATCTCACCAGAAAATTATTTCCGGAACTTGGGATATGGCAAAGGGAAATAACTGAATTTCAAAATTATGCTTTTATACAATTTGAGTTCTAAAATATTTCCTAGCTCTTTCAGTTTCCTCATACATTGTAATTTTTTCAAGATTTTTCTAAAAGTAGAAATATTTTTGCATTTCATTCATCAGTGTTTGTTTAATGATAACTAAATATTTTGAAAATAATACCACCAACCTTTAGAAAATTCATTTAAATGATTTTATTTAATTTATTTAAGTAAAAAGGTAAAGGCCCAAGCACTTGAGTGATGATTTCTTTCTTTGGACATGTTGGAATAGAAGCTCCCAGATATGCTTTCCTACTATAAACAACTAGAATAAGCAAATGAAGTGAGCTGAAAAATGCACAAGCTAAGCAAAGATAGCATGATAATGGTAAGAATTTGCAGAGACATCAATAGCCATAATTTGTAAGGTAAGACAATGAATACCAAATATATTCAAAGAAATCCAATAATATGTATAGAAGTTCCTTTAACTCTTCTGATGAATATTAAATTGCTAATAGATGCAATAAAACTTCACAAGGCTGAGCAAAAAACTACTGGACAATTGAAGGTAGACTCATAAATATTTCCATTGCTTCCACAATACTTACATACACTTGAGTTCTGATTAGCCAGAGTGAAGAGATCACATTAAACATCCAACACATTTAGTAAAGATTCCAGGAATATGTATTTTAGTTTATAAATAAACTAGCATTAGATAAATGATCTAGATCTGACCTAACAATGGTTAAAGTATGCCTGATGAAGGTTGTCATTGTTGTTAAGTGCCCTTGGTGGTGGTGGTGGTGGTTATGTGCTGTGGAGTTGATTCTGATTCATAGTGACCCTGCACAGGGTTTCCGAGTCTGTAAATCTTTATGGGAGCAGAAAACCTCATCTTTCTCCCACGGAACAACTAGTAGTTTCAAACTGCTGATCCTGAGGTTAGCAGCCTGATCCGTAACCACTACGCTACCAGAGCTTCCTGAGTCATTGTTAATTTAAGGAGACCACGTATAGGGTTTCCAAGAAGCAGCTGGTGAATTTGAACAACAGACCTTATGGTTAGCAGTGTTCATCCTACAGTGTGACATCTTAATTCCCTTAAGAATGTAAGCCAAAATTATTTATATATTAGATTAACAGATTCATTCTTTAAAGAACTATAGCTAAACCCTGACACTCAAATAATTATTTTTCAATATTTTACATCCAATGATAAATAACAAAATATCTGAAGAATCAGATTCCCTATGAGTCAAAACAGGAAGGAAAATGAATCAGCATATACGAAGAAAAGTGACAGTTATTTAAATGCCTTTACAAAGTTGCTAATGATATGTACAAGAGTTTTAAGGAAGCTATGATCCTAAAATATATAAGGAATATAAGAAACGAAACTTGTTCTCAAAAATTTAATTCAAAGAAAAACATAGGTTCAAATGGTGTAAATCCATTTCTATAACTAGGAAAATTCAATCAATCTTGAAGGAATAATATCAGTCCTTTAAAAAATAAGCATTCAGATAAAGGAGGAAAAAGTAGCAATTATGATAAAATTTAACGCAATGCGCACACAAACACACACAGTGTAGTTCAAAGGAATTAAAGAAATGGAGAAATGTCATTTTCATAGATTAGAAAACTCAGCATTAAAAAATGCTAATTCTGAACTAAACGATTCATACATTCAATGCAATACCAATATTATCCCTGTAGAATTTTGTAGAAAGTGACAAGCTTATTGCAAAATTTATATAAAATAGCGAGGAGGATTTTGGAAAAAAATATCCAAGTTGGAGAACTATAATAGGTCGGCGGTTCAAGCGCATTAACCACTCCTCGGAAATCCTATACAGGATCGCTATGCGTCGGAACCGACTTGAGGATATTTAACAACAACAACAACACAGTCCATGTAGTATTCAAGACTGTGAGATATTAGCATAAAATAAACCTATGGATCAACAAAACAGAACAGAATCCAGAAACAAAATTAAGTTCAAATATGTTGTTGTTGCTGTTATGTGCCGTGTACTCGGTTCCCACTAATAACAACCCTGTGCAGGGTTTCTGAGGCTGTAAATCTTTATGGGGGCAGAAAGCCTCATTTTCCTCCCACGGAACAGCTGATAGTTTCCAACTACTCACCTTGCGGTTCACAGCCCAATTTGTAACCACTAAATATCTGTGGATATATTTGTGAATTGATTTTGAAAAAAGTGACAACATAATGTAAGGGTTGTTGTTGTTGTTGTTAAGTGCCGTTGAGTCGGTTCCGACCCATAGCGACCCTGTACAGGGTTTCTGAGGGCAAGGGACAAATATTTTGACCATATTGTGTTAGAACACTAGATGCCTTTAAAGATTAAAAATAAACAAACAAAAAACCTTCAAATATCATCATACACTAAGATTAACTCCATAAACCTAAAAGCTAAATGTATAAAAATCCTAAAAGAAAATATACGATCTGTGTCCTCGGATTGATAAATATTTATTAGATAGCACACACGCAATCTGCTTTTCAAAGTAATTGAATTGGATTTCAATAAAATTGAGCAATCAATTATATTCTTCAAAGGACAATTACAAATTGAGAAATCAAGCTATTAACTAGGAAAAATATTTGTATTACCTTTATTTGACAAAGTTTTAGTATTCAAAAATATTAATAAGCATTTTTACTCAATCATAAGCCACACGAAGAGGTGACAGGACAATTATTGTATGAGATCATTGATGTCAAATATTAAGAAAAGGAAAATATATGGAGACAAATTTTATTAGTGGTTACCAGGGGTGCAAAGGAGAGGAAAAGGATGAGACATTGCTTTGTTGTTAAGTGCCATTGAGTTGGCTCTGACTCATAGTGATCCTATATAGGGTTTCTGAGGAGCGGCTGGTGAGCTTGAACCACCAACCCTGCAGTTTAAGTTGATTTTGCTGTCCAGCGCATTTACCTGCAGTGCCACACCAGGACTTCAAGTCATCACTGAGCGAACACTAACTGTCAATTAATGATTTGGGGATAAACTAAACTATTGTTGTTGTTGTGAAGTGTTGTGGAGTCGGTTCCGACCCATAGCGACCCTGCATAGGATTTCCAAGGAGCACCTGGTGAGTTCAGACAGGGGACCTTGCAGTTTAAACGGCTTTGCTGTCTGGAGCATCAACCCACAGCACCACACCAAATTCTCAACTATTACATTGCGTTGAGCATGTATAAGATTGACCACAATGAAACATGAGAATAATCTGGAAGGTTGTTGTTAAATACTGTAGAATAGATTCAAACCCATATAGCCATGTATAGGCAACCCTGTACAGGGTTTACAGAAAGCAGCTAGTGGTTTTGAACTGACAACATTGTTGTTACAAGTCCAGGGCTTATTTTACAGCACCACACCAGGACCCCTTTTAGAGTGATAGAAGTATTATGTACTTCAAAAAAGATACACCATTTTAATTTGGTTTTAGTGGTGAATAACTTTGTAAAATTTTGTTGAATCTTCCACTTAAAAAAATGTATACCATTTTACATAAATTGTACCTTAAAAAGTTGACCTCAAAATACAATAAACCTAAACCCAAACCCACTACCTTTTAGTCCATTCAAACCAGACTCTATATCAGGGGTGCACAATCTTTTTTTTGTCAAAATTTATAACATCATTCTCAGGGCATACAATATTATCAACTTAAAAAATAGCCTGTTTTATTCAGTCAAACATTTAAGTCAGTCACCCTTAATGTGATGGCTAGGATAGGATGTCTATGAGCTAGTACCGACTCAATGGCTGTAACAACAAACAAATGTGATGGCTGTAACTGTGGTTGCCTTGGCAGGGCCAGACCAAACGAATTTTCAGAAAGCCTGGTGTGGCACCATAGGATAAGCACTCGAAAGTTTGATTTGAACCGCAAGGTTGGTGGTTCATACTCACTAGTATTTCTTGAAAACCCTATGCAATATCATCATGAGTTGAATGGGACTTAACGGCATTTAACAGCATCTGGACATTGAATCATGACAACATTTAACAACCCTGCTCTATAGGATAGAGTAGAAGTCTTCTTCAGGGTTTCTGAGAGTGTCAGTCTTTACGGGAGCAAGCAGCCTCATCTGTTTCCCATGAAGTATCTGGTAGATTTTAACCACTCACCTTTTGGTTAGCAGACTGTCTAAAGCTGGGTTCTCTAGAGAACCAAAACAAGTGAAACTTTTATATTCATAGGGAGAGTTTTATATCAAGGTAACGGTTCACACATAGTTGTAGAAAAGGGCAATTTTTAAGTCTGCGGGTCAGATATCTGACTGTGGGTGCTTGTAAAGTCTACTGGATGATTGAAAAGTCAGATAATTGGCTTCTAGCTGCAGAAGCAAATGAAACCAAAGTCAGAAGGTAAGCTAACACACTGCTGATAACTCCCAGGGTCAGCAGGCCTTACCCCTGAAGAAACTTCCTTTCAATTGATTGGCTACTCATAGCAGATCTCATCACAAAGGTGGTTAGAGTAGATTAAATTTCATTATGGAGAATCACTACATTTTAACTGCTAAACTACCAAGAATCCAGGCTCAATTAAGTTGACAAAAAAACCTTAACTTTCCAGATCAAGTGTACTTCACACCTGTATGTATCTTAAATCATATATCATCCCTAAATAAAGACAATTACAAACTCATATTTGTATCTAGCATATTACAACTAACATATATATGACCAGAATTGCACTAACCCATTTACATTTTATATTTTATAAATGAACAAAACAAAGAATTTTTATGCACACTGCAGTGCAGTTAATTACTTAATCTGGGCCTTCTAGCCATATTCTTTCATTCTGTGATATATTATAATCCTAGCCTCACAAACTTGTGCAGTTAGCATTAAATTGCAAACATTTTCATTACCCACAATTTTCTCAACTTCTCCATCAGTCTTAGACAAACACTAATACATATTCTGTCTCTATAGATTTTCCCACTCTGAGCATGTTACATAAATGGAGTCAGTCATACAATATAAGGCATTTTTGTCTTGCTTAGTTCACTAGGCATAATGTATACAAGATTCAATGGTGCTCTATCTTTTATCAATATTCTATTTCTTTTTATGTGTTAACAATATTACACTGGGTGGATCATACAAACTATGGATAACATTTGAAGACTAAGAATTCCAGAAAACGTAATTGTGATTATGAAAAACTTGAACAGAGGCCATGAGATAATCACTGGAAAGAATAAGGGATAAGAAACGATTTAATATCAGGAAAGATGTGTGGCAAGGTTGTATCCTTTCAGCACACTTAATCAATCTTTGTGCTAAATTAATAAAGGCTGGATTATATGAAGAACACCTTTATGGTTCACAGTCCTGTGCTGATCCTACAGCCATACTGTGAACCACAAGGTTGGTGGTTCAAACCCACCAACTAACTGTTCTGTGGGAGAAAGATGAGGCTGCTGGCTCTTGTAAAGATTTAGTCTCAGAAACTCTAAGTAGAACTTCTACTGTATCTTATAAGCAGGGGTGGGAAACATCTGTTCCCTGAAAACCCTATGTAGGGTCGCTATGAATTGGAACCTATTAGTCTGCACTTAACAACAACAACTATTCTGTGCATATTTATAACTTTGGGGGAGTCATTTTCACTTAAAGATTTCTGCATTAATTTAATTTCTTTGGTTTTACATTTTATGCATTTTTATTTGAGTATACAAGAGTGCCTTTTACTTTCTCTTTGGAGCTGAGAAATTTGTTCAGGTAATTGGGCAAATGTTTTCTGTCCTGAGACATCTTTACGAATGTATCTGGCAGCAGGTTTTAACAGATTATCAATTAGGAGTGATAGTATTTTTGTATAAAAATGTTAACCGTAAAATCTTTTGATTCAATATCTTTTTCCTTTAATTACAATGTAGAGTAGATGAATACAGAGATGCATCTTTACATTTTCTTCCCATTATTTTATCATTTATATATACTTTCATTAATGATCTAACAACTTTTTACCACTAGAATTACAGGACATTTAAGGGGAATGAACTATGGAGTTAGAGAGCACCTTGTTGTTCTCATGTCAGTTCTAATAAAAAGGGACCCTATTTTACAGGCAGCATGTTTTCCTAAATTAGATGAACAGTTTTACCAGGTTAAAATGACTAAAGCTGATAGCTACTATCATTCCCCCAGAGAATTTATTTCCATAGACTGTTATTGTTGTTAAGTGCCATCGTGTCAGTTCTGACTCATGGCCACCTTGTATAGAGTTTCCAAGGAGCAGCTGGTGGGTTTGAATTGCTAATCTTATGGTTTGAAGTCCAGTACTGATCTTACAGGGCCATACTGGGAGTCCTTTTCTGCCATGAGCATCCATAATTACAAGAGTTTACTTTGGGGACTGCTGTGGCTCTGTAGGATAAACAATGTACTTAGAACCAGAAGTTCGGCTGTTTGAGTCCAACAGCCAATTCAGAGGAGAAATCTGAGGCTTCTGCTCCTAAAAATATTTCCAGCCCCAGAAACCCTATACAGAGCCGCTGTGAATCAGAAATGACTCAAGGGCACTTAAAAACAATCCTTTTTAAACAATTAGCTTTGTTATATGTCTTTTGCTTTCTGTATTTTATATTGTTCCTTGAATGGTCTTGCAGAACACTTTTACATGTAATTGGAATTGATGAAACTTTAAGAGCTTAATTTTTTTGGTTGTGTTCTCAAGAAACCAAGACAATCATGGCTGTCAGTATTTTGTTTTGTTTTTCTGTCTTCCCTGTAAATTTTGCATTGCTATCTCTTTGCAATGGATGCCATGGATTTTCCTCAGTGTAGCACTTGAATATTTTAGTAGGCCAATTGTTGGAGCCTGAAAGTGTGAAGTAACAGCCATGCCTGGAGAAGCTGTTTTTAGGCCATTAGGAGACACATTGTCAAGAGCATCAGCAGAAGCAGACTGTGTTGCAGCTGTTCTCCTACATTATATAATAGAATACCCATATTTTAACTCTTGGCTGTCACAAGCAATTAACAAGGAATGAAGAAAATAACTTCAAATATTCATAAATAACTAGGAACTTTCACACACATTGAAATAGGCAATTAGATATTGCAAGCTTTTCTATCAAAATACTCAAATGTTCATTCCACTTCAGGCAATATTTCTTAGACTACTTTTTTGTTTACTTTTTTTCTTGGTACTTTTTAATATACATAAAATAGATTATTACTTATTTTATTAGGAAATCAATCTTTATGGTAGTCTAAAGTTTAATATACTAAGAGATCTTTTGATTATAAAATTTCTCTATTGAAAACTAACCATTTTTATAAATTAAATGCTTAAAAATGACATTCAATCTTGACTGCAACAAGTGTATCATTTACTAATTTTTGTGCATTCTTAATCAAGTAAGACAATAAATGCTGTTAGTGAAAAACTTACCAAAGTCAAAAGCTGATTTTAGTAGGAAAACGCTAACAACTTCAAACTTTAGTATTATTTAAGAATGCTGTAATAGCATTTCAACCAACGCATTCAAATTTAAACTTACGTCTGTTTTGCCAAACAAAACACACATCTTTCCAAGAATATAAAGGCTCAGGTGGTACTCAAATATATTCTAAGAGAGAAAATGTCAGCAATTTGGTTTATGAAACTCATTTAGAAATGGTTGCTAAAATTATAACAAAATAACAAAATGTCTTGTGATATTCCATGAATCTTGAGTTTTACTACTGAACTTTGTTTTGGTTTTAGTGGCTGATAATGACTACAGTTGAATATTGATAATATCGTTCTTTCTGTTCTACAAATATAATAATAGATTTTGACGTTTCTTCTTAAACTTAAGGACTTCAGAGAACAAAATTAATTATTTTACTTATTTATATAATAACATTACTTGGTATTTTTATGAGCATTATAAGTATTTTATAACAGATGATTTCCATTCTTTATGGCTTGCTAGAGATCATACTCACAAATTAAAATCTAACCATGACATCTACATATTATAAAGTATGGTAAATTTCTAACAAAAAGAAATATCAATTTTCAAATATTTATTAAATTCTGTTATTTTCAAGAGGTTTTAGAATAGTATAATAATAATATAGGTTTCATCAATTTTATGCTTAACAATGTTATTGTTGTTATAATGTGCTGTCAAGTTGGTTGCAACTCATAGCAACTCCGTATAGGTTTTTCAAGGAGCAGCTGGTGAGTTTGAACTGCCAACACTGCAGCTCAAATACATTTTAGAAAAGACATTACAGGTATGCATTAGCATAGAGATGAATGATGAAATCAAACTTAAAAGATGATCATGAAATAAG
>NW_006408540.1:7405653-7450480 GCF_000296735.1 Chrysochloris asiatica
AAGTTTACAGTGCAGATTATCAGTATAACATTTGACAAATCATATACTTTGTTTCATTACAATGATTATAATCCCTTCCATTTACCATTAGTTTTTCTCTATCAATTTTAATTCTTTAAAAACAAAAACAAAAATACAAAAACTTACACATATATAATAATTTACACCACCAAAATGCACATTCTACAAGTCTGCCTCCTGGCCACCACCTCAGTCCTTCTCTTCCTTTGAATCTAGAGTCTTCAGCTGCTCCCTCTCTCCTTATTTTTGAAAAGAGGGACTGAAGTCAGTGCTAGAAGTCAAACTATGAAAGAGTTTTTCAGGCAAGTTAGAGGATATGGATTTTATTTAAAAGATGGCCATGACATTTTAGGATAACTGACTGGTACTATGAATAGTAGAAAGAATTTTAATATCTATTGAAATTGACTGGTGCAAGATCGGTTTGAACCACAAAGTCAATAGTTCAAGTTTCCTAGCCACTTCTCAGAAACTCTACAAGGTCACTAAGAGTTGGAAACGATGCAGCAGTTAACAAAAACAGCATTAAAATTGTCCATGTATTTATTTGCCAGAGTTAAGAATATTGTCAAGCCAGAACTACTAATAATTGTTATGGATAACATGAAGCGATAGCATGAAGGATTAAATTCTTAATCCAAGATTTTTACTGTATGGTCCTTAATCTCTAGTAATTATTCTTAATAGCCAAAAAAGGGAAAAATAATCCTTTTTTATAGCTTCTTTGTAAAAAATGGAAAAGTTAGCTTTTGAAATACGACTTTTAAAAATTAAATATTTTAGGTGATTGAATAATTAAAAAAAAAAAAAAAACCTCTCCAAAACCTCTAATTTTTGTTAAAAATAAATTGATAACAGTTTTTACTCAGATAATGATAGATTCTTTTCATATAGATCATATATGTACTTGTCTGTTGTTATTATTAAGTGCCATTGAGTCGGTTCTGACTCATAGTGAGCCTGTAGAGAGCAGCTGGTGGGTTTGAACCACTGACCTGTGATCCACAGTCCAGTGTTGATCCTACAGCACCATACCAGGAGTCCACATTTGTCTAAGTCCTTATTTATTTGTTTTATGTTTTCCACACATATGTCTAATGGCTGATCTATTATTTCTTAAAATATTCTGCATCTTGTAACTAACTACTTTCATAGTATTTCATAAAAATATATGTTTGCCAATTATTTTGCTATAAAAATTTTCTCTTCTCGTTTGGGCAGTCAGATATTTCAAACTCAGACACAATAGTTAAATATTTTAGGACCCAGTGATCAATATATACTGTGTCTTAATGACTTTTGTTGTAAAATACAGGAAATCTATTTAAGCCTTTCTTTGTGAGAGAGAAAGCATTACCCTGAATCTACCTCTCTAAAATCAGACTTCTAGCCTCCTAAAATGTGAGACTGTTAACTGAAAGGTCAACAGTTCAAACCCACCAGACTCTCCTTAGAAATTCTATACAGGGTTACTATGAGTAGGAACCTACTCAATACACTTAACAACAATAACAACTACAAACTGTGATAGAGCAAATTTTTATTTATTAAAGCTATTTACTTGTGATATTCTGTTACATAATACTGGATAACTAAGGAAATTTTGTTACCAGAAGAGTTTAACAGATCCCTAAAATGTTGACAATATTTTTAAATTGTGTTACAGGTATAGGCTAGGAGCATTTTAAGGTGTCTAATAGTAAAACCCTTAATATGTTCCTCTGGATATTCTGCATTTAGTTCTATTGCTCCATGGTCTGCTTTTATGTTGTGTGGTGCCAGTCTCTTGTTTCTACTGCCTTTGTTTCTTTACTACCATTTCTCACCACCTGCACCATTTGTGCTGTCTCTGATGTTTTGGCTCTTCTTCCTTTTTTCTGAGCCCTAAATAGAATTGCCTTAGATATGCATAATTCTACCACAGTCTCTAGAACTAAGTGCATTCAGGCTGAAGGCTTCCTGATAGAATGGGATGTCTTCAAGGACTTATTGAAAGAGCTAGGCTTGTCAACTGTAATGGTTAAGTTTCTGTGTCAACTCGACTAGGCCAGAATTTCCAGAGGGTTAGCAGTTGGGATGTGCTTATTCCTGTAGTGATGAAACCTAACACAGGGATAGTTAGCTCTGTGATGAGTGGCTGTGAGTTGTGAACCAATCAACACAAGAGATGATTCCTTAGGGACATGACCTGTACCCAAGATAATGGACACTGAAAAGGGACTTTCTCTCTTTCACTTTTGCTGGGGACCTGGGACTCTATAATTGAAACATATATATATATGTTTCCATGGTTTTATTTCTCTAGAAAATCTGGCCTAAAACACCAACTAATGAAGCAAGAGAGCTGAGCACCTTCAGACCTCAGTATACTGGAGAGTGGGCTGACTCTAGGCCCTTATCATTAAAGTGAAAGACCTTAAAATACTTACCTGAGTAAATAAGAGGCAAGGCCATCCCAATTGGCCAGAGTCCAAGAAGCCAAAAGACCAAGGAACCAGTATGCAGAAATTAAAGAGAGGAGGATCATGGGAAGCAGAGCTACCTAAGTACCAAAGTGTAGAAACATGGTCTTCGGGGTTTCAAAAGGGATTTCAAATAGCCTCCTAGGTTTCAAGGCACCAGATAGTCACTAATCCATTTTGTAGTGTGGGCTGCTGTTCACAAGTGTCCAGGGATGAAGTCAGATCTGCTGTCCAAAGCTGAGGAGATGGGGCTGCCATGTCCAAGGTGCAAATAAATAGAGTATGACAGAGTAAAGGAGATGAGGTTGCCACTCAGTTGATCAAGGAGAATGGAGTTACCACAAGTTGATGGAGCAGATTTGCTTTCCCACTGGGCCTAGAAGGTGGAGCTGAAGTCTAGGGTCCTTGGTTATACATCCAGAATGGAGAAAGCATAGCAAACACCCAGAAAACTAGAGGACAACCTTTGCCTAGATGGTTTCAGAGAATGGAGGATGATTTTAAGGCCCTAAGAACTAACATAAACTGTTATGCTGGCTACACATTTTGTTTCTTTGTTTTACTTGCTTGATGTCCATTATTCCTTCTTCTCCTTGTTTCTCCCATTTATATGGAAATGTCTTCCTTATGATTGTTTTACCATTGTAGTTTAAAATCAGATAACTTGTAGTTCAGATTCACAGATAAAGAGAAATTTTACGCCATTCCATCACTTCATAGAATTTGGACTTGGAGCTGCTTTAAAATTTGGGGATGATAAGATGGGGATGAAAGCATTTTCCATGTTGCAAGGATGTTAATTTCTGTGAGTCAAGGGGTAGAATATCCACCCTACCCCCTAAAAAAAACATGTATCAATTTAAGTGGGCCTTGATTCTCTGTGGCTTGACAGTTTTGTAATAATGCAATTTGGCACTTATGTATGGCATTGTTAGGGTAAGGAAATAGGAGGAAAATTATTGAGGAAAATTAATGGGGTGGCGGGTAAGAGACATTGGGAAAAGAGCAATAGAACCATAACAACAACAACAACAAAAACCTATAAATACAAAGAATAGAGTGGTAGGGTGTAGAAAAGTGATAAAAAAAATGTATGTCTTTGTCAGGCTGGCAGGATATAAATGAGATAAATCAAAGAGACTATCTCCTTAAATGCCTCCAGAATCCAGCCAAGCTTGTGAACCCTCCCTTCCTATTCAGCTACCCAGTGGGGGTTGTTAACCGTCAGCTACCTGTTAACCTCCCCTTAACCAGGTATAAATAAACCTGAGACTGTGACTATGGCATTATGCTGCGTCTATGACACGTCTCCCCTGTAGGTATTTTCCACATTTGAATAAATTTCGTTAATACTATACTTCGTGTCTTTCTAGTCTTCTGTAGCCTCACTCAGTATCAGTTTGAGGGCAACTCTGCCACGGGACACTGGGGTTACATCTTTGGAGAACACACAGGTGAGATTGAGCTGACTACTGGTGAGTACTAAGTAACTGCTGGAACCCTTTTATTCGATTACTCTCCATGACCAGGTTGCTCCCTTTCCGGGCATTCTCTGGGGACCTTTCTTTTCTATGGATGTGAATCTTTTCATCTCCTCTCTTTTTGCTATCCGGCTTGCCATTCTTTTCATCAGACTCTATAGTACATCTTAAAACCTCTATGCCTCTCTCCCTAGTATCTGATTGAAGCTTTCTTTGCATTTCTTCCTTACATTTTCCTTTGTCTTCAAAGTTGACACAAAGTGGTTTAAGTCTCCTGGGGCTGATAATTAGGCCTATTCGAATGAATGTGGGAAATTGAAGTCCCCAAGAATGAGGAATAGGCACGGGATTGATCATTCCATTAAGAACGCATCCCTGGACTTTCCCATAGATGGAGACTGGCCTCAGTGAGGGATTTGAGTCTCTAAGAGCTGAAGGCAAGCATCATGGTAAGGAGTTTAGTCTCCAAGACCCACTGGAAATCTTATCTCCATGGTGAGTTCAAGTCCTAACACCCATTGTAAGTTGTCTCTTTTGTCTTATCTCCTAAGGCTGAGGCTGCTGTATGGTTTTCCTCATATTTATCATCCTTCAACAGCACTTTAGTGAGCCTTGATTTCTGGAGCTACCCTGACAAACTTTGATCTCATTCTGTTTATTAAAGAGTTCGTAGCGTAGTGGTTACGAATCGGGCTGCGAACCAAAAGGTCAAAGGTTCGAAACTACCAGCTGCTCCACAGGAGAAAGATGAGGCGTTCTGCTCCTGTAAAGAGTTACAGCTTCGGAAACCCTGTTCAGGGTTACTATGGGTCAGAACTGACTCGACGGCACTTAACAACAACAACAAGATCCTGTTACCTTCGGAATCTTCACGTTCTTTCTGCTCATCAATCCCTACTTGATTGGCTCAGTCTCTCAGTGCCAGTCTGAGCCTGAACATTATTTGTTTTGTTTTCTAAGAGTTTTTCTCTTCCACACATAAAAGTGTGAGAACACTGAACATCACTCTGACACCTAAAAATTCTTTCTTCCCTGAATTAAATAGACAGACTTCAGATACTTACTTTTCTTTCTTGTGTCAAGGACTTCTTAGGCCCTTTGCAGGATGCTGTTTAACTCTTGTACTATAATCTTGTTCCCTGTGTGGGTGGACATTCTGGCTGGGGCCCCTTCTGCCCCTTAGACCCCTTTACCTCCTTACCACAGAAAGGGATCACATTCCCTCCTGGTTTCTGAAAGTACTTGTTTTCCATGCCCTTGAATGCTTGGACTATTTTGACATGTTTGTAATCCATCTCTGAACCAGATTAGCCTTTGCTGCAGGGACGTGAGGCCACATGGGTTCTCCCCCTGACCCTCCTAAACCAAAGTATTTTGGAAGTTACTCAAGGGATAGAGAAAACCCCCACAACCTTCTTGAGCAGGCTGACTGAGGCACTCAGAAATTATACAAATGTGGACCCATATTCAGATATAGGGAGGGTGGTCCACCTATTTTTTGACTCATGCTTACTTAGATATGAGAAGAAAATTAAGGAAGGTAGAACTGGGGCCTGATACCACTTTATCTTGACTAGTGGAAGAGGTTAACCAGGTTTTTAATCATCATGATAAAGCTGAGGCTGACTGAGAGGACTGAAAAATTGAGATGTAGGTGCAACTGTTGGAAGTCATTTCAGGATGCCCAGGAAATTGTACCTCTCTCCATAGCTCCTTTGGGTATAGTGGCTGAAAAGGTAGCAGAAGAACAGCCGAAAGCCTCTGCCAGAAGATAATTGTGATCCTAACCAATGCTACAGTTTGGGGCACATGGGACACTGATGACAGGATTTCTGGAATGTTGTTCATCAGGGAACAACATTGACCCCCACTGGCTTACCAAATTTAGAAAAACCTCTCAAGCTGTTTGTCCATAAAAAATGGGGGTAGTACCAGAGTGCTTACCCAGAATCCTGTTCCCTGAACAATGGCCTTATTCTTACTTCTCCAAACAATTAAATGAAGTAACAAAAGGATAGCACCTCTCAGAAGCAGAAATACTTCTAGTTAAAGAAGCTTCCAAGCTAACTTTGGGAGGCAAGGTAAAAGTTCTTACTCTTCACTAATAACTTACAGTCTTCGATGCTAAAGGAGATGCTTGGCTAATTGGAGTGCTAATACTATTTGTACCTCCTCCAGGCATGGCTTTCCCATGTGCCTACACTAGCAATCCTTGTAATAGTTTAGTCTGTTCAAATGCCATGGGCTTCATAGCCACCCGTTGCCTAAGCCTTCATCTTACATATGGCCAGTGCACTCTAGGATACATAGCATCCAAGATATTTCTTTATAATTATATACACTTCTCACCCCATGCTAAATGCTAGCATAAACTCCTAGACAATATCTTAACTTTGGACAGGAATTTTTTTACATTAGTAGAACCTTGAGTGGACTTCTAGTATGACTCTGTGGATCAACACTGGACTGTGAACCACAAGGTCAATGGTTCAAATCCAAGATCTGCTCCTCAGAAACCCTATACATGGTTGCTATGAATTAGAGTGGACTCGATGACAAGTAACAACAACAACAACAACAGTCCCTTGAGCATGGTACATTGAACATGAATTCATTATCTTAGTGTGGCATTGCAACTTTGCTCTGGACTGCAAAGACACTTTTAACCACAAGATCGGTGGATCAGATTCACCAGCCACTCCTTCTGAAACCCTAAATAGGGTAGTTATGGGACAGAACTGACTCTACAGCACTTAACAACAATGACCTCATTGCAGAACTGGAACTTTCTAATGAGATAGGTTGTTGTTGTTGTTATGTGCTGTGGAGTTGGTTCCGACTCATAGCGACCCTGTACAGGGTTTCTGAGGCTGTAAATCTTTACAGGAGCAGAACACCTCATCTTTCTCCCACGGAATAGCTGGTAGTTTCGAACTGCTGACCCTGAGGTTCGCAGCCCGATTCGTAACCACTACGCGAGGAGCCTTAAAATAAATACAAGAATTCCTGAACTCATTAGCTGTATAAGCAGTTGACTGTTCGCCTCTCAGGGCCGTGTTTGTGCAATCATAAATACTACCTGCTGTATGTACATCAATAATGTAAAACCTGAGATATTGTTGTTAAGGGCCATTAAGTCAGTTTTGACCTATAGAGACCCTGTATAGGATTTTCAAGGAGCAGCTGGTGAGTTTGAACTGCAAACACTGTGATTCAAACCAACTTTGCAGTCCAGCACATTAACCTGCAGCACCACACCAGGACTCTGATATTAATGATAGTGTTCAATTACTTCTGCATTCCATTGGGTAAGTTTTCATTGGAATGGGCATTTGAGCCATCGTAAATACCACCTGTATGTACATAAATAATTCTGCAAAAGTTGAGATGAGAGTCAATGAAATCCTTCACTGTGTCATTTGGCTCTGTGAATTTAGTATGCCCCAGTTACTGCCAGGCCTTACTGGCTCAATAGGAAACCAGTCCTGAAAGCCCTAGCTTTAGGCTCTACTTTTTCATATTATCACTGTTTTTGTTTTTCTTCTCCTACTTCTTCTTCATATGCATATTTCTATTTGGCCCCTGCCTCATCAATCTTTTGGATATGTTCCTGGATTCTCACCTACAAATGTTGATTTTAGAGGATTATCAGCCTTCTACCTCACCTCCTCCTGGGTCTTTAGCATTGGCTGAGAGAGACTTGCACAATGTTTGATAACCTATATTCTAGTACCAGCTGGAAGCAGGTCCAAGAAAATAAGACCTCCATCCCTTATCCCACAAAATATTTTTGATTGTGAGTTTCTCTGGTTGGGTGGGTGGATGGTAGTGTAAGGGAACGTGAGAAAAATTAGCAGCAGAAAAGCAGCATTGGAAAAAGATCACTAGAACCATAACAAGAAAACCCTACAAATACAAAGAATAAAGGGACAGGGTGTGGACAAGTAATAAAAAATCTCTTTGTCAGACTGGCAGGATATAAACAAGGTAAATCAAAGAAATGATCTCCTTATATGCCTCAGGAACACAGAGGAACTTGTGAACCCTTCCTCCCTATTCAGCTACTTATCGGGGATTGCTAAATATAAGGCACTTGTTAATCTCCCCCTTAATTAGGTATAAACACAACTTAGAATGTAAGCACAGTGCTATGCTGCTGCCAATGACACATCTTCTCAACAGATATTTTCCACATTGTAATAGGCTTCTTTAATGCTATACTTCATGACTGTACAGTCTTCTGTAGCCCAACCTAGTATCAGTGTCATTATCTTCCATGATGTAATCTTGAACAGTAAAAGGTTAAAACATTCACTGCCCTCTCCGTCTAGGAGACAAGCTGAAATGTTCATCAGGTTACTGAGTGGGAAGACTACTCTCTACCCAGGAGTCAAATGAGAATGTTAATCAGGTTGCTGAATGGAAGGAATCCTCTGGTTTCCTCCTGTCTTCAAACAGGTCTACAACCTAACACCTCCCCTATTTTGATCCCATAGAAGTTTACACTGCCCTATATTCAGGGCTCAGAATCTGGAGAAAGTTGCTCCTCTGAGCCAATCGGCTTAATAAAATCTGAAACTCTGCTTCACCAATCCGAGTAGCCTTGGTTTCTTCGATGACGGATCAAGAGCTGCAATGACACTCTTGAATCTAAAACTGCTGTAACATTTGGTTCCCTAACTGGGAAACGGACCGTGCTGGCCCCTTGAGCTACCGGATTGGAGTCAGGGAGTGGCTGATGGTGAGCTTCTCTTGGCAGACGGTGTGCTACCCTCAGATTTGACAATACCAACTCCTCCTCCAAGTGGGGTTAGGCAGCCACCACACCCACCTCTCCCGACTAGACTCAAAAGGAAAGGTTGAACGAGATAAATCAGCCAGGACTTTTGGAACAGGTACAGCCCCTGGGCTGGGTTAAACCCAGTCAGGCCTGTCCTTAAGGACAGAGTGGAAGGTTGATCCCCTTCCTAGAGGCCTCAGTCAGTAACTCCCCTAAGGGGGGTGGAACAGCCATAAACTGTGTGATTGGTTGAGTGCAAGTAGCCAAAGTTTGACTTTTCACACTTGGTCTGTGTGGTTCCACGGCTCCAGCTGCAAAATACTTAGGTGATATGGGGAATTATTATAGTTAAGTCAACAGTCTTGGAATGTATGTTAATGAATTAAAAATATAAAAAGGGAGGTCTTCTGTGCAGGAGTGTGTGTGTCTGGTACCGGGCTAGTAGCGAATCTCATACAGTTTAAGGAGACGGTCCTCACTGCTAGAACAAAGTGCACTCCTTGTTCGAAACTCTCCAAAGCTGAGACACTTGAAAATTCTTGCAAGAGGAACAACAAAGTCTGGACCCAATCTGTCAGTTGTGAACGTACCACAATGAGTGGCCCGCTGGATGTTTGGATAGCTGGGCCCAGGTGCATAGTAACCACACAGTCCAAGCAGCATTGCCAAGAATCTTTTCTCGGGAGTCTTAAGCCCTGTGTCCTCTGCATTCACTTCTGCCTTCACTGTGAGATCCCCTTTTGCTTTATTCTGGTTGTGCACATTAGGGCATGGTAGACAGGAAGTGATTTCCTAAATGTGACCCTTCTGTTTCTGTTAAGGTTAACCTTGGTATCTAAAATAAAAATGCAGGCCTCCATCTGAAAGAAAAGTGCTGTAAGGCATAATTCTATCTGACCTCTATATGGGTACCCTCCTATGACATCAAAAGAAATGGTGTTTTACTATAATATAGCTTGGCCAATGTATGATCTAGTTGATGGGGAAAATAATCATTGAAAGGATCCTTAAAATTATTATACCATCTTACAGCTTGAATTTTAAAGCACTGTGTCTATTTGTTTGTAAAATTACTATGTTTTTGTCCTGTAGTTATGTTTAAGAAACTGAAAACAACCTGGAATTCCAAGAATATGTAAGTTATATCACATATATGTAACATAATGCACTTATACCACTAATAGGAAAGTTATGCAGAGGAAAAATGAATACAGATGAGTATTAGGTGGAAGCAGTTCTAAGCAGGCCTGTTTGTGATTATACAAAGAGATATAAATGCTTACCTTTTTGTGAAATAAAGCTTTTGATTGTAACTTTGTCTTATTACAACTCTTAGTATACCAGCAGATGCCATTAGGGAAAAGTATAACTTAACCTAATGAACGTGTTTGGCCACATTCAGCCACTGAAAAAAAGTTTGGAAGTGATTTCTCTATACCATACCCTTCTAGGGACCCATTTTGGTAGAGGGCTACCAGGAACAGAGGCAAGGCAATACCCTCTCTGCAGATGCCAATAATATCCAATGAGGAAGGGCAGGCTATAGGATATTACTGGGCACATACTTCTTTCTCTGTCTTGGACTTGTTAAACAGGGAAAATTCAAATTCTTATTATTGAGATACTGTTGTTCAGTGCTGTCGGGTCGGTTCTGATTCATGACGGTGACCCTGTGTGGATTTTCTGAGAAGCGACTAGTGGGCTTGAACCACTGACCTTGCAGTTCAGATGGACTTGGCAGCCCAGCATACTGACCCACAATGCCACACCAGGATGACTCAACCAAACTAACAAATTTATTAACAACTATTTTTGCTACCCATCACCCTAATTAGGCAGATATTCAGGCTCTATTGACAATGCTCTTGACCAGCAATGAAAAAGGCTGGTCTGAGATAAGGCATGGACGAAAACAGCACACATCCATGGGGAAAAAAACAAAACAAAACAAAAAACTGAACAGGACCCTTGTTCCAGTCAAGGCAATTCCTCTAGCTGACACAAATTGAAATCTAAGTGTTCCTGCCGCAACTAGAACACTATAAAAGGTGTATTCTCAGAGGTCTGAAGAGGAAGTTTACAAACAAAAGAACTTCAACATGGTATGGGCAGGACAGTTCAGCAGAAATCAACTGAGGACCCCTCTGAATTCTTTAAATTAATCTACCATGCTTAATGTAAGTACACAGACTTTGATCCTGAGAACTCAGCAAATATCCTAATGGTTAACATGATTTTTATCTCCCGAAGTACACAGGATATTAAAAAGAATTCACAGAAATTCAACAGGGTAATTGGCATGAATCTATCTCAACTGGTGAACATCACCTTCAAGGTATTTAACAGCTGAGAGCACGAGAAGTCTCAGGCCATAACTGTCTTCCTAAAAGACCACTAAAGGTAAGTCTGTGGGACCCCAGGGAGGATCCCTGAAAGGAACAAGGGTCTTGAGGACTGATGTGCTTATGCAAAAACTGGATACTGAAAAAAATAAATGCCCAAATCTCAGGGAAGGATCTGGCAGAAAAAGCCATCCAACTCAACAGATGGTTGAACAAGTTTCATTGTCTTCTGAAGACTAACATTGTCAGGGGGTAACAGGCCCAGCATGATTCGGTATCAACCTCTGCCACCCCTATGGCCCCCACCCCCGGGACTTCAGCTGAAAATAACAATGGGAACAGTGATGGTGATTGAAATCTCAGGGAAGCCTGAGACCAGTTCTTCCTGAAACCCCTGGACTGCTTCATTGAGGAAAAGAAAATAACTGTCTGGTCCCCTTACTGGGCCAGGACCTGCTTCCAAGGTTGCATGTTCAAATAGCTTTCTGAAACCAAAAGTCTGCAGATGGAGGTGCCAGTCACATTGGCCTGAGGAAATCAACAATCAGGTAAACCCCTCGTGTGGACTAGTGGAACTCCGGGGAGAGCCAACAAGCATCCCCTGTTGAGGTCCAATTGAAGCCTGGAAACTGACCACCCCACAGAAACCAATATCCTCTCTTGAAAGAGGCTGAAATTTTTACTCTAACCAGCTCATGCCCATCCCCATCAAGTTGTCTCCCTGATGTAAAAGAAGGGAAGCCTATAGCTCACAACAGAATGGATAGGCAATACCAAGGTTATTTTACTGGACAACTCTGATATTACCCTGAAATTATGGAGCAGAGAAAGCATTTATTCAGAGCTGATGCCCTGAATTCAGATGTCTGTCTAGTCTCCTAAACTGTGAGAGAATGAGTGTTTGTTAAAGTCATCCATTTGTGGTATTTCTGTTAGTACAGCAATAGATAACTAGGATTTATATTAGAGAGGTTCTTACTGTTTAAGACCTTTGCAATTTCAAAGATTTTTACCTACCAAATAGAGTCCTGGTGTGGCAGTTTAGTATAAGCTGGACTGCTAACCACAAGGCTGGTGGTTCAAATCAATCAGCAGCTCCTAGGATACCCTGTATAGGTTCAATATGAGTTAGAACTGACTCAGTGGCTCTCAACAGCAACAATGACTTACCAAACTTAAAATCTACTACCAAGAGAATTTTGGGTTATGTCCTACTCAAGCATATTGTTAGTACCAGAATGCTTCCTTGCAGAAACTGTCTTAAGCAATAATACAACATTCCTATTATGTATTTTTTTAAATAATTAGATTATGTTTTCTTGTTTCCAAAATTGCAGTCATAGATTCATGGACTATGATATTTTAATATGCAGACATCTCTCTTGATATGAGGAGTTAGGAAAAGAACAAACTTAAATCTTCTTTAGCGTTCCAGCAAAATATATCTTAACCATTACCTGTTTAAATAGGGCCACTAACTGTCAAGTTAAAAAACAACAAATGAACACATGTTTTATAGATTATTTGGGGATGTTAAAGTACTCACTCAAACATCATTTAGAAAATGATTCATTCTTGTTATTGGGTGCAGTTCAGTTGATTCTTACTCCTAATAGCTCCAAATTTTCAGAGAATTGCACTCAATAGGGTTTCCAAGACTATGACATTTTAAAGCACATCACTATTTCCTAAAGGGTATTTATCTTTCATCATATTCCTGCCTCACTTCGGACATCTACTCAATGCTCCTTCTCTATTGTTTATACTTTATATATGCATATATTCAGCACAAAATAGCTTATTTCTACTCATAGTTTCTTTTTTATAATTTAGAGTTACCAAGAGATTTTGAAATGACAACTCTCATCCCACACTGTGCTTTCATGATTCTTATCCAAGTACTCACTCCAGCTCAAATGCTTCTGATACTAGCAGTCTCCTGAACTTGTGTGTTAGATCCCTACTGCTGTTGTAATATAAATACCATAATCAGCAGCTTTAAAGAACAGGAATTTATGGTCTCACAGTTGTGGAGACAACAAGTTAAAATTAGAATCTCAGTCATGTTGATGCCTTTTTTTAGGTAGTCCCAGGAGTTCATTGGGTCTTTGGTTCTTCACCTGACATCAGTCTTTGTCTGTTTCCATGCTATATACCTAATCTGCTTTAAAACTCAGAAGTGTTTATATTAAGAACTCATTCTACTTGAGTAGGGTCTAATTAACATATAAAGGAAAACCCTATGTCCAAACAGGATTACATCCACAAGTATAGGTGTTAAGATTCCAACATATATTTGGGTATAGGGTGGGGTGTTCAATTTGAACCACAACAATTTTGTGGTTACTTTTTGGAATTCTTAGTAAAAATAGAGTAATTCTCTCCCTTTTTTCTTAACTCAAGGTATTATTCTCCATATAGCAGGATGGCCAGGGGTATCACAATGATTAGTTATTATTAGAATGGGAGGGTCATTGCATGATATAAGATATGAGAATCTGTAGTGTGGAGAAAATTATTTTACCTGAAAAGAGTTTGCCATGAAACAAAATACTGTAATTAACATGTTCATTTTAATTCATATTAAATCCTAACCAGAGTAATAAAACTGGAACCCTGTTGCTGTTGTCTGCTTTAGAGTTGTTCTGATTCACTGCAACACTATATAGAGTTTCTGAGGATGTAAATTTTTACAGGAACAAAATGCCTAATCTTTCTCCCTCTTGGCTGCTAGTGCATCTTATTTGTTGACCTTGTAGTTAGCAGCTCAATGAACAATACACTACGCCATTTGTTGTTGTTGTTGTTAGGTGCCATTGAGTTGGTACTGACTCATAGTGACACTATGTAAAACAGAGAAAACACTGCCCAGTCCTGGGCCAACCTCATGATTGTTGCCACACTTGAGCCCATTGATGCTGCCATTTTGCAAATCCATCTCACTGGGGCTCTTCCTCTTTTTCTCTGACCCTCCTCCTTACCAAACATGATATCCTTCTCCAGCGACTGGTCCCTCCTGACAACATGTCCAAAGTATGAGAGATGAAGTCTGGTCATGCTGGCCTCCAAGGAGCACTCTGGCTGCACTTCTTTCAACACAGATCTGTTCGTTCTTTTGACAGCCATAACACTTTCAATATTATCTTCCAACACCATAACTCAAAAGCATCAATTCTTCTATGGTCTTCCTTTTTCACTGTCCAGAATATGCCACTAGGGCTCCTAAAATTGGAATGTTGTTGTTGTTGTTGTTAAGTGCTGTTGAGTTTGTTCTGAGATTGGGTTTCTGAGACTTTAAAACTTTGTTGGACCAGAAAGCCTCAACTTTCCCCCATGGAATTGCTGGTTGTTTCCAACGGCCCACCTCTCAATACACAGTCCAGTGCCTATTGTATGGAGCTACCACGCTCCCTTAAATTGAAAATGTTGTTGTTGTTGTTGTTAAGTGCACTCGAGTTGATTCCAACTCATACCGATCCTATACAGGGGTTTCTGCAGAGTGGCTGGTGAGTTTGAACCACCGACCTTGTGGTTCAAACAGACCTTACTCTCCAGTGCATTATTCTACATCACCACACGAGGATTCTATAAATTGGAATAGGCAATTCATTTGTTCATAACATGTAACCAAAACCATAAATGACTAGTGAAAAGCTATGTGATCTTGTTCCTTGCAATCAGTTTGATTTTTGTTGTTGTTGTTGTATAGCCTAGATTAGAATAGGCAACAACAACAACAACAACAAAGCTCTAAATGATTGCAAGAAACAAGATCATGGGAGTTTTCACTAGTCATTTGTTTTGCTTGCATATTATGTATAAACAAAGTGCAGAGAATGCTAATTTTATTAGTGTATCCAAATGGTTGAGGATCTAGTGAGAGTGTCTTTGGGGAGAAGTATCAATTAGTGAACCTAGTATAAACACAATTTCCACACAATACTCTCTGTCTTATGGGACTTAATAAATGTGCTTGGAACAAAACTAAGTACTACTATTTATTATTCATGCCTTGGCTTACATTTCACCTTATTTAGGAAGGGTTTTTTTTTTTTTGTTGTTGTTGTTGTTGTTATTGTTTTTTAATTCCCAAGACAATGTCATCTACAGTCATTTGAGATAACAGTTTAGGTGTCAGAAACCTAGACTGATGTTACTGAAGTTCGTAACTTGGAGATTTTCAATGCCAAAGATAACATGCAGCCCAAAGAAACAGTAACACCAGACTTTGTTTCTAACTTCTTTCTTCAAAGAAAATAAAAATTAGCCATGCATCCTCAATACTGTCCTAAAGAAAATTTACTAAGAACAGTAAGACAAATGCATTCTCACTTTTCGTAACACATTTATTATGTGGCATATGTATGAGAGAAGAAACTGTTCTTATTCTCCAAAAAAAAGTACCTTTCTGTCAATCCTTTAAAGAGAAAAGATGCAAACATTCATATATTTTTAAGGTGTTAATTTGAGCATGTTAAAATGAATTATTTGTGAAGAGAGATTTAAGGCTCTAACTCAATGACATTATATCCAAAAATAGAATCCCTGGTAGCACAGTGGGTTAAGAGTTGTGCTGAAAACTGAAAGATGTGTGGTTTGAATCTACCAGCTGTTCTGCTGTAGAGAGATGAGGCAGTTTGTTTTCATAAGGAAGCTAATGGAACTGTAGTACTCGATCTTATAGGATTGCTGTAAATCAAAATCAACTTGACAGTAGTGGGTTTTGGTTTATTTCCAGCAATGAAATTATTTAACCTCTTATCCAATATATAGCACAATTTTATTTCTTAAAACATAATGCATTTTCAAAGAAATCATAAAGTAGAAACACTAAATTTTGAGAAATATTCCTTTATTCTTTCTTTAAGCTACTGGGTTGATTTTGACCTTTGTGCAAATATAGCAGATAAAACAAACTAAAAATTTCAACAAGGCATAGCTAGTATGGATCACTTTAAGATATAATAATGCTTTAATCATATTCTTTCTAACATATTTGAAGAAAAATATGAAGACACGTCAGAGAGATAAACAAGTCCACGATACAAAACCTCCACCTTCGATGAAACCAGACATCAACAAATCACTAATTCAAGTATTAAGGCAAGATATATATTTGTTCAATACTTCAGGATAAATAAGATATGTACCTTGTCCTCAAAAATACTAAATTAAATAGAAAAGAAGAAAACGGAGGAAAATATGTTACGATTTTAAAGGTGCTATTGAATCACCTGTAATTTATAGCAACCCTAAGGAGCTCTGGTAGCGTAGTGGTTACGAATTGGGCTGCTAACCTCCAGGCCAGCAGTTCGAAACTACCAGCTGTTCCTGTAAAGATTTACAGCCCCAGAAAGCCTGTGCAGGGTCGTAATGAGTCAGAACTGACTCCACGACACATAACTACCACCAAGTACAATAGAAGAGAACACCTGAGCCATTCTCACAACTGTTATTAAATTTGAGCTCATTGATAAAGCCACTGTGTCAATCTGTCTCCTTGAGGGTCTTCTTTTTTTGTTGACCCTCTACTTCACCATGAATAATGTTCTTTTCCAGGAACTGGTCCCTCCGGATAACATGTCCAAAGTTCAAGAGATTGAATCTTTTAAGAAGCTGTCTGGCTGGATTTTTTCCAAGACAGATTTGTTTACATGGCAGTTGATGTAAACCAAAATTTTTCAAAGGATTAATAGGTTAAGACAAGGCTTTCCATTATCAATTGAAACAGGATCATTGCTATAGACTTTATAGTAATGCAAAAAAAATAAGGAAAGTAAGAATATTATAAAATTTATCAATGAATTTATTGATCTAAGACAAATGAAGTATTACTGGAGAAACACAAGTAATAAAAACTTATGTAAGAGGCACACTAGAGTTGCAGATAAAAAAAGGTAAATACTGTTACATACATAATCTTTCAGTACAATTAATAACCAACAATAACCTATGAGTGAATAGATAGACAGATGTGCAAGCTTAACAGGTATGGGTAGGCAATAGAGACAATTGAATTAGCAGAGGATATTTCTACATAAGTATTTGCATATGCTGTTAATAAATTCATGTATATAATAGAGAGAACAGGGTATTTCCTGTTCATGAAAACTTCTATAAACAATACTATAACAAACACCTTTTTGAAATGAATATCTTGTCTTGAGGGTTGGACCACAGTCAATTGGAATAAAGTAATTCACAAGACAATGATCTACAGCCTAGTTTTGTGAGTAGTGGCCAGGGTCTTAAAAGCTAGCAAACAGCCTTTTTAGACACAAATCTAAAATTCAAATATTGCTTAAGAAAAGCAATATTATCTGGAGGAAAGAAAAGTGAAAACAATTAGGACTCAAGATAACAATTAGTCCAAAAAACTAATGGGCAACAGAAACTTCAGCTTCCACTAGCCTGAGACCAGAAGAACTAGATGGTGCCTGGCTACCATTGCTGACCACTCTGATCAGATCAACACATTATTGTGATGTTACTAAATGTTTCAACCCACAGCTTTGATATGCCAAGGAACAACTGGTAGATTTGAACTGTCAAGCTTACGATTAGCAATCTAGTGTTTATCCTACAGTGGCACACCAAGACTCCTTGCAAAGTTCTAGAAATAATGGGAGAAAAATGTAGAACAAAATTCAAAATCATAAAATACAGCAGACTTATTGGTTTGACAAAGATTGGTAAAACAGGCATTCTAATAGCACTTAGACACCCTTCAAATCTGGAACTGAATTCACCTCCAGGGATCACCTTATAGCCAAATAATAGTAACACTCCTGAGGGATGAATCCCTTAGAGTAATCAACCATACAAGGACAAAAGGGTAGCATTTGCCCCAGAAATAATCTTTGTTGTTGTTAAGAGTCGAGTCAGTTCTGACTCATAAGAACTCTGTATAGGGTTTCCAAGAAGCGGCTGGTGAGTTTGAACCACTGACCTTATAGTTCAAACTGACCTTGAGTTCCAGTGCTTTATCCCACAGCACCCCACTAAACTAAGCTTAGAAGGCAGAAAGTTTCAAGAACAGAGAGTGGGTTGAAACAAAGAACACAGGAAGCAGGAAGAATGCTGATATATTGAAGAAATTGCAATTAACCTTATGAAACAAAATGTGTGTAGACTGTTGAATGGAAAAAAAAAAATTGCTCAGTAAATTTTCATCCAAACCACAATAAAAAAAACTAAGAAAATTAAGAATTTATGTACTCAATACATTATATGTTAAAATTATATTTAAGTTATTAAATCCAATTTTCAAAATTTTTCAAGAAGAAAATTTCAGGCTTAAATGACTTCACTTGTTAATTCTCCAAATAAACAGAACAAAGTAACATTATCTTTATTTAAACTTTTCCATATTATAGGGAAATACAAAAGAAATATTCCCCAACTCTGTCTAAAGAGAGTATAGTTTTAAACATAATTCTGACAAGGATATTTCAAGAAATGAGATATATAATCTAATATCTGTCATGAAAATAGATACAAAGTCTCAAAACAAAATGTTATGTAAAGAAACCTTATTATATATTGAAAGAAAAAGACTTTCAATATCAAGTTGAAATTGTTGTATGATAAAATAATAAATTTTTGACATGATATTATAGGGGAATGTCTTCATTAATGTAGCTGATGATTTTTAAAAAATAAATCTGTATAAACTATAAAGGCAAAGTTGCATAAAATAATTTCATTATTTGGAGATTTTTCATTTATTAAGTTCTATCATTAAGGGAGCTCTGGTAGTATAGTGGTTACGAATTGGGCTGCGAACCGAACCTTAAGGTCAGCAGTTCGAAAGTTCGAAACCACCATCTGTTCCGTGGGAGACAGATGAGGCTTTCTACTCCCGTAAAGATTTACACCCTCGGAAACCCTGTACAGGGTCGCTATGGGTCGGACCCAACTCGATGGCACTTAACAACAACAACAACAACAAACCCTGTACAGGGTCGCTATGAGTCGGAACCAACTCCACGGCACATAACAACAACATCATTTAAAATAGTGAAAGGACAAGTTACAGATAGGGAGAATATATTCGTAGTGTTGAAACTGACAAAATATTCTTATGTATAAAGAATTAAAGAAAAACACAAGAAAGCTGTTTAAAAATCAGTAATCACTTAAAAGGAATCCTGGTGTGCCGCTGTGGGTTAATGCGTCAGACCTGCAAAGCCATTTGAACTGCAAGGTTCAAGCTCACCAGTCGCTCCTCGGAAAGCCTATACAGGGTCACTATGGGTCAGAACTGACTAAATGGTACTTAATAACAACAACAACAATCACTTAAAAAGTCATTTTTAGCCAAGAGAATATACTAATTTCCAATAAGCACGTGAAAATAGATTCAAAAGTTTAATTATTTAGTGAGTGCCAATTCAAACCACAAGGATATAGCTGTACCCTCTTACAAGAATGTTAGCACAAAACTATTTTTGTAATTTGAAAATATCAATATTAGAGTGTGATCAAATGGAACTCAAAAGTATAATATTTGGAATATAAATTAATACCACAATTATTAAATAAATATTTGTTAGTATCTACTAAGGCTGAGAAGTCCTGGTGTGGTGCCATAGGTTTGAACTTCAAGGCTGGTGGTTCAAACTCACCTTGAGAGCCCTATACAGGGTTACTATGTGTCAGAACAAACTCGACAACACTTAAAAACAACAACTTAGGCTGAATAAGGAGCCCTGGTGGCATAGTGGTTATGTGTTGGGATGCAAGCCCTAGGTCAGCAGTTCGAATTCACCAGTAACTTTGTGGAAGAAAGCTGAGACTCCACTCCTGTAAAGATTTACAGCCTCAGGGACCCTATACAGGGTTGCTGTGAGTTGGAACCAACTCAACAGCATAGTACACCACTAAAACAAATATACTTATATCATATTGTATTGTTAGATTTTCTTAGATATATAGTGTGTTGTTATTAGGTGCCATCAAGTCAGGTCTAACTCATAGTGACCCATTGTACAATAGAAGGAATCACTGTTTGGTCTAGCACATTTGTACGGATTTACTATGTTTGGACCCATTATTGAAGCCTCTGTGCTAATCCATCTCAGTGTGGTTATTTCTCTTTTTTGCTGATCCTATACTTTACCAAACACATAATCCTTCAACAGGGGCTGGTGCTTCCTTAAACTATGTTGAAAGTAAATGATACAAATCATCCTCACTTCTAAGAAATATTCTGCCTTTCTTCTTCCAAGACAGATTTATTCATTCTTCTGACTGTCTGTGGTATGGTCAAAAGTCCTCACTTCCACCTTTGCTTTTGAATACTTTAGGAAGTTTGTTGTTTTTTTTGCTCTGCAGATTTTCCCAATGCAAATTGTCTTTTGGTTTCTTGACCGCTGCTTCTATGGGAGTTAATTATGTTGATCGTAACTCCAAGTACAATGAAATCCTTGACAGTGTCAATATTCCTGCATTTACTATGGTGTTTGTTGCCTATTAGTTCCATTGTGATGAATTTTCTTTCCTTTATGTTGAGGCGCAATATAAACTAAATAATGTAGTTTTCATCAATAAGACTATTAAGTATTCACTTTCATCAAACAAGTTTGTGTCATCTACATATTACAAGTTAATGAGTCTTTCTCCAGTCCTGATACCACATTCTTATTTATATAAGTACAGTTTCTTGGTTAGCTGTTTAGCATAGAGAAGAAATTGTTATTGTTAAGTGTTGTTGAGTAGGTTCTGACACACAGCGACCCTGTATAAGGTTCCTGAGAAGTTGGTGAGTGTGAACCACTGACCTTGCAGTTCACACTGACCTTGCAGTCCAGTCCAGTGCTTATCCTATGATGCCACACCAGAACTCCACCAGTAACATAAGTATATATGTGTGTGTATATATATATATTAAAAACATCCATAAGAATATCTAAAATAGCACTGTAAACAAACCAGATATCTATCAAGAGTAAAATAGATAAATAAAACATGTTTTGTTCACACTAGGAAATACTCTATGAGCTTGAAAGAAAGAATGACAGGTATACACAACAACATGAATGGATTTCACTGATACTGTATTGAATAAAAGTCATGCACAAAAATCATCTAAATTGGTTGAAGTTAAAATTATTATAGTGACTGAGATGAGCTAAGAGGAAGGATTCCTGAGGGCCGATAAATATGATTACTTTTTAAAAATTAATTACATTTTCACCAAAGATGCATTTACCTTATTAATCTACCATATAATAATAGCCACCTATGTACCTTTATCAAAGTACTTAAGTGGAAATTGACAAGTTTCTTTGTGATTATTTGAATTGTAGACTCAAGGAAAATTATATACATAGCTCTAAGTAGCAGGAGAAAAGACTAGGATTAGGGAAGAAAAAGTAACAAATTCTTCTAACTGTGAGGCCTAATAGTAGACTAGGTAACACAAATCTGTGTAATATGTGAGGTAAATGGCTGAGATATTTTTAGCAATTGTATTGCCAAATTAAGCACACAACTACTACCTGTTGATATGAATGAGTAAATGTTTTGTTTAATTCCCCATTAAATGTGTTCAATTTTATATTTGAGGGAAAAAGTTATAGTTCAAGATTTACAAATGACACAGAGAAGGAAGATTATACTTCTGCACATGGTTAATTTGCTATATTATTTGTGTATCAAACTAGAAAATATCAAGACCACTGCTGTTGCATCAGTTCTGACTCACAGTGTCTCTAAAGGACAGTGTAGAACTTCATAGGGTTTACAAGGCTGTAATGTTTACAGAAGCAGACAGCCATGTCTTTCTCCCATGAAGAAAATAGTGGATTTTAACTACTGACCTTTAAGTTAACAGTCAACTGCTTAACCACTGTGACACCAGCAATACTCTTAAAAGAGCAGAAAACTGGAGAGAGAGAAAGTAGAAAGAGAGAGACTCAAATTAGTTTCATATGCTGAAGAAAATAATCAACTCAAAATGTAACTTGTTATTTAGGTTAAACATTCTTTTGCTAATAATGATGCCGCTATCACTCTGTGAACCGCAAGGTCAGTAGTTCGAAACTACCAGCCGCTCCACGGGAGAAAGATGAGGCGTTCTGCTCCCGTAAAGATTTACAGCCTCAGAAACCCTGTTCAGGGTCGCTATGGGTCGAAACCAATTCGACGGCACTTAACAACAACAACAACAAGTGCCTTTGAGTCAGTTCTGACTCATAAGGACCCTGGATAAGGTTTCTGAGAAGCGACTGGTGGGTTTGAACCAGTTCAGCAGTTCAAACCAACCTTGCAGTCTAGCGTTTATACCTCGGTACCACACCAGGACTCTTGCTAATGACTGTTGTTGTTGTTATGTGCCATCGACTGGACTCTGACTCATAGCAAACCTGTATAGGGTTTCTGAGGAGAAGCTGGTGAACTTGAACTGCAGACCTCGTGGTTCAAACCTACCTTGCAGTCCAGCATATTTTTCATAGTGCCATACTAGAACTCCTTGCTAATGAGTCAGGAAAAAAAAAACAAAAACAAAACACTTTTCTCTTTATGACTGTCAAGAACTATGAAAACTTTGAATTTAGACCTACTTCCAAGATAACAAGTTAGTCTACCACACAGTTCATAAATATTTGGTGGGCATACAACTCTTAGAGTTAAAGGAAAGTTTATTATTCAAAGAAATATGAAGAGGCTGAGAAACATCATTTATATTGGTTTCGTGAAACTTAAATTTTAGAGAGCCAGGAGTTACCATAACATGAAGAAGAGTATATTACAGAAAAGCCAGACTGAGATTTGAAAACAGGAATCTCAGATAAGTGGATGGTTCTGACTACTAGCAAACCAATGTTTGTCCCAGAGAGAAACATTGTTTTTACTATCCAGGATAGTAAACAAATTTACTCTAAAGTTAAAAACTACCTCTATTTTTCAAGGCTGTCTTCTATCCCTTAAAAGATAGTTTGGGACGATCATAATAACAATAAGAAAACAACAACAAAACTTTTAATACCTTTATTCAGTGTACATGTGTGGCACCGTAGGATAAGCATTCGACTGCTAATCAACTTGAACTGCAAGATTGACACTTCAAATTACCCAGCTGTGGGATAAAACACTGGACTGTAAGGTCATTTTGAAACACAAGGTCGATGGTTCAAACTCACCAGTCACTCCTTGGAATCCCTATACAGGGTCACTATGAGTGAGAACCAACTCGACAACACTTACCAGCAACAACAAATGCAGAAATTCTGTACTGACCTCTCACCTTGTCAATCTTGGAATGGATCAGACTTCATGGTTTTCACATTTTTAGATGAGTTTCTTTGGAATTTATGAAAGTCTATTTCTCTCTTTGAAAGTGAGCATTCCCTACTTATTGAAGGACAGGAGGGGACAAAACTAGTGAGGATACAAGGGAGAGGTTGTCTTTTAGCTTCATATTCTTATTTTTTTAAAGATTAAAAATACTGACATCTCATGATTAAATGTGACAAGTTTTTTTTTGTGTGTGAAACATTCAGTACAGTAGGTTTTTATCCTGTATTTCTCCCTAAAATACAGCTCAGTCACAGCAAACTTTTGTAGAATCAAAATAAAATCAACTTTTTTTTAAAAAAAAAGAAAAGATACTCACATTTGATTTATTTGCATTTGGTGTTGGAGAAGAATATTAAAAGTATTATGGACTGCCAAAAGAATAAACAAATCTGTGTTGGAAGAAGTACAACCAAAATGATTTTTAGGAGTCACAATGGCAAGACTTCACCTCTCATACTTCAGACAAATTATCATCAGGACAGAAAATCCTTGGAAAAGGACATTATGCTTGGTACAGTGGAGGGTAAGTGAAAAACAGGAAGCCCTCCCACTCCCCCAGTAAGATGGATTGGCACAGTGGCAGCAGCAATAGGAGCAAACATTACAATTGTGAGGATGGCATGGGATTAGGCAATGATTTGTTCTGTCGTACATAAAGCTCATGATTAGTCAAAACCGACTCGAAGCACCTAACAACAATCAACTTTAAATATACTTATCATAAGGCAATATGAAGTTTACATTCTCTACATGCAAGATGATATAATAAAATTTAATGTGACAATTCCATTTTAAAGGAAACCCTATACAGGCTCACTATTAATAGGAACTGACTCCACAGCACTTTTAAAAGGACATTGTCCGAGGGGGTTATAATCATTGTAATGAAACAAGGTGTATGATTTGTTGAAAGCCAAAGCAAAACTGATGACCTGCCCTGTGAACTTACACTCAATTCACGATAAAAACTTGAAAAGAAAAGCTGAGCACAAAGTGCATTAACTTAGGACCCTTTTACTTTTCCCCTTAAAATTATAAATTTAATTAATTGCACTGACTTGCAAAAACAAAAATGACATTGTCATATTTAGTTGGTCTCACATTCTAAAAGATTATGAAACAAAGAACAAATATTATTTTTAGAAAGGCAACCTATACAGTACAGTGTTCTAAGAGTTAAAGGCTTCAAAAAACAGCACCATAATTATTGCTATCTTTAGTTTTTCTGTAAGCCCAGACATATGACATGTGTGCTAACATGAAGCACTGATTTTTTTTTTTTTCTTTTATGTATGGCTGTGTTAATTTTCAAAGTTCACACAGACAAATGTATTCCTTTCAAAAAAGAGGTCACAAAATGAATAAAATCCTGGTTGAAAAGCTCCATTTTGTACTTCTCATTAGTTAATTTATGCATTTTTAAAAAGCATCAAAATTTTTACATTTACAAAGGTGCCAACTTCTTTAGATATTTTAAAGAATTCTTTGAAATATTTAAATATATAATATATGCATGCCCTGTGACTCCAATTTAATTGAATATGAAAAAACATATTTATTTCTCTAACTCATATTCTATGAATAAAATATCTGGAAGCAACCAGTCTTTAGCATGTTTTTTTCCCCCCTTAATACCCCAAAGTATGAACTGCTAGTAGGATTAAGCTTGTTATGTAGGTCTGAAATCCCTTTATAGTATATAAACATATTGAACTGATTTAGAGCACTTCTTCATCATAGTATGTAAGCACTGCTTTACCATTTCCCTGAAGATTAAATATGCATACATCTTCAATTATATCCTAGTTCATTTGTTTGAAAAATTTTATCTAGTATTCTATTAATATTGACTATATTGTTTGAGGGAGGCCTGGTGTGGCGCTGTCGGCTAATGTGCCAGACGGCAAAGTCATTTGAACTGCGAAGTTGGTGGTTCAAGCTCACCAGCTGCTCCTTGGAAACCCTATACAGGGCCGCTATAGGTTGGAATTGTCTCGATGGCACTTAACAACAACAACAACAACAACATATTGCTTGAGGTGTTCTGGTCCCGTAAAGATTTACAGCCTCAAAAACACAGTACAGTGTAGCTATGAGTCTGAACTGACTCTACAGCACATAACAACAACACACCTAAAGTAGAGATTCCACAACCAGTGCATGTGGCTTCTGTCATTTGAATTTTACAGAGTTCTTCCTTTGACAACTGTGTTTTCCTTACTTGACAACTTTTCTTCTCTAAATTATTTTACAATTTAAAAACAAAAAATCTTTTAAAAGTCAGATAATCATTCACTTCAGAATTTAAAAAAAAAAAAAAGCCTTTATCCCATCCACCCAATTTCTCTTTATATTTATTAATCAATATTCCTTCACTACATTCCCATACATTAAACTTTCACTTGGACAAGAAGATAATTGGTGCAAAACAGAAACTACTCTGCCTGGTGAATTCAAGAATATTTTATTGAATGCATGATGTTGCAAATATAGCAAATAGGAACTATACAACATTTTAAGCCACATTTGTAAAAGTATGCTGTTGCCTAAAGCCATGTACATTGCAAATTCTTTCACTATATTGTAGATTGCAGATGCCCTCCTCAGATTCCCTTCCAAGAAAAGACTTTCTGCCTCACTGTGCGGAGTACTCACAGCACTCAGATTCCATTTCCTCCTGACATCATCCCCTTTCTGGGTGACTGAGCAAGTTTGGCATTCGGTGCATGTTCTCATTTGCTCAGTATAGTAATAGATGTGCTCTAGAACTCCTTGGCAGTTTGGGTAAGGTTTTGTTAAAGGCTGGATGATAGGTTAATCATTTCTCTGTCTCTTTCCCTTCCTAGCACAGGTGTTGATGCAAAATAATTTTCTTGCCCCCAAACTGCATTCCAGCTTCTGCTTCTGGAGATTGTAAGAGTTAGTACCATCAGGTGTCTGAGAAAATAAATTCTAAGAAAAGGTCTTGGAGCTGAATGTCAAACCGTATAGCTAGAAAGGAAGATCCGCAATTACTTGCAGGAAGTAGAAAACAAACAGCCCCTGGCAATCTAATTTTTAAAAAACATTTACTTATGATGAGTTATTAGGATGTACTCAGTGAAACAGAGCATGTTATATGTAAGATTACTGAGATATAGAGAATAAATAATAACTAAGAAAAATGGGAATACATTATGAATGCTAAATGTCACTGCTGCTCCACAGCATGATGCTAACTGGTTCGGGTAACAGACAATTGAAACTCAGTTATGAAAGCCAGAAGGAATCTTTGATTCAATTCACAAAGCTCCCATATGCTATAGTGTGATCATGGAGTTTAGGAACAAACCCAACGCTAAGCTTAAGATCAAGCCAAAGACTTATGTGTGAGTGACAAAATACCATATATGGTTAAATGTCTAACATAAATAGTTCTTTTGTCAAACTATGGTTCAACTGAACGCGCTCATGAGATATGACATCTGAGGGGATGGTTTGAAGATTTTAACTATGAAGATTTCTTTGACCTTTCTGATCTTACTAACATATCCCATAATTTCCTTTTGAATATGATCGTATCTTTCCATCCTGCCTGCCCTGGAAGACAATGTAATGGTCTCTCCCTTCCCCTACAAAAGATGCTACATACAACTCGCTGGAAATCTCATGAGGGGTAGGTTATAGCATTATTCAATTGAGGATATATTGTACTTTAAAGAGCTGTTCTATAGGAGCAGTATTTAGGGGAATATGTAAGTGATTGTATACTGAAGATGCTTGATGAAGAAAGTATACATATAAATGGGTTAAAAAAAGAGAGAATGCTTTCTCTCTCTCTCTTTCTCTCTCTATTTTATAAATTTCAAAGAACTTTGTAAATATAGAGTATTTTTGCTTTTAAGTGCCGTTGCCTGGATTCCCACTCACAGCAACTCTGTGTAGGATTTCAAAGGCTTATAAATCTTTGCAGGAGCAGAAAGTCTGATCTTTCTCCCATGGTGGGCTTGAACCATCAACCTTAGAGTTAATAGTCCAGTATTTATCCTACAGAGCCACAGGACTTCCTATATAACAGTGTTGTTGTTGATAAGTGCCGTTGATTAGGTTCTGACTCATGGCAACACTGTATAGGGTTTCCAAAGAGCAGCTGGTGTGTTTGAACTGCCAGTCTTATAGTCAGCAGTTCAGTGGTTATCCTACAGCACCACGCAGAACTCTACACCTACAACAGTATTGTTGTTGTTAAGTGATGTCAAGTCAATTCCAACTCATAGCAATCCTATATATGCCTTCTGAGGAGTAGCTTGTTGGTTTGACCTGCCCACTTTGCAGTTAGCAGTCCAGTGCTTAGCCTACAGCACCACATCAGGATGCCACCCTGAAGTTTTCCTAGGAGGTATTTATTATGATGAAGTTTTCCTAGGAGGTATTTTAACTTTTTTCTAAAAAAAGTTAAAATGTCAGAATTACCATGACAAACATCTAAAGAAGTATGCATGCTGAAGTAGACACACTATATATTACCATAGTACCTATCAGACGATGATGTTCCATGGGAAATTCCAAAAAACAAAAACAAAAAAAACCTACCATTTACCAAGACCATGAGAAATTGAGGAATGTTCTTTGAAAAGGCTACTAATATCACTTAAGACATCAATAATGTTATCCTAATTAAGCTAAAAGAGCAAGAGTCTCCTAGTACACTGGATGCCTGAAGTAGGCATACGCACTCTCTGAGCATCTAGGTGCCTGATATATTTATAAAATATTTAGGTCTTCATTGGAGTCTTGTTGTGGCTCTGCAGGATAAGCACTAGACCTCAGGATTGATTTGAATCACAAGATGGTTGTTCAAACCCACCAGACACTCCTTGGAAACCATATACATGGTCATTATAAGTTGCAACAGACTCATTAGTATTTAACAAAAGCAACAGGTCTTCATTGGTCAAAAGTATGCTGGGATATCCACTTTAAGGTAAAATACTTAGAGGTACAAATTTATGCCCTATAGGCAGCAGAATGCATTTTATTGGAGACAATACTTATGTCTGTATACTGGCTAACACACATGGCTGCCAGATTTGAGAGGGACCCATAGGTAGAAAAGGATCTGTGGGAGCTTGAGGATGCAGTACACTCAGCCCTGTCTACTGGGCCATACAATTCAATACGCCTTATGACGTTGGATTGAATGATGGGAAAGTGACTTGTGGGTTTGATGAACAGTTTGAAAACAGTTCTTTACTCATTTTATAGAGCAATCAAGGAATGGCATTTTAATAGGCATTTGACTGTGAAATATGTCCAAGCTAGGTTTGACTGAGTACTGGTGTCTTTTTGTGAAGAACAAACAAACTTGTGATTAATTTAAAAGTACTTGCCTGTCTAATTCCCAACTTGTGAGATTTAGTTTCCATATGTGCTTTACCATACTGTTCTACATCATGCCCAATGCAGATTACTTTCTACATACTGTGCAGTATACTTGTTTTTCTTATTTATCTCCAATTATTTACCTTACACTTGTCATTAGAATAACAATCATATTTATTGTTTTTGTTAAGTGCTGTGGAGTTGGTTCTAACCCAAAGCGACCCTGTATAAGGGTTCTGAGGTGGGGCTGGAGAGCGTGAACTGTCTACCTTGTGGTTAAAACTGACTTTGCAATGCAGCTTATTAACTCACAGCAACACACCAGGGCTCCTTATATATTTCCTTTTTCTGTGATGATTGTCAAATTGGTATTGTTGTCTTAGTCACTTTTTTTTTTAATTGTCTGAATTTATAGAAAATATAGACACTGTATGGTAAAAAGTTAAAAATTAACCTAGAAAGCTCTTCTTACAAAATGTAGTAGTTGACCAACAGGCAAAATAAAGGATTGTCAATGCTCGAAATTACAACACATTTAACACAATTTAACTTCAAAGTGATGTAAAAATGAATGATCCACTATTGTGAACATGCAGTTCATGGTTGTCAACATTAGCAGTTGGAACAAAAAAGAAAAATAAGTAAACAAATGGTAAAAAATATTGCCAAAGGCAGATAATATTTGCTGTAACCCTTTGTCATTATAAAGTGTAGCTCTCAGTCTCTGTTATTTGGGCTGAAATATGGGTCATTTCCTCTTATAGTGGTGGGGGTTTCATGGCACCAGGGCTTTCAGTACTAAAACCATAATGATCAGTTACTCCACCTAAAGGTAACCGTTTGGTAACAATCTGAATACATAGGCTCATTCCATCTCAGAAGGGGCAGATTTATTTATTTATTTAAATGTATGTTTTGTTTTGTTTTTAATTAATTCCCAGGAATAGTTATCAATTGTAGGTAAATTTTTCTTCTAACAATATAGTTGTAATCAATACCACTATTCAAGTGGTCTGCAGAGTATTTTGCCACAAAGTAGATGCAACAGTATGCTCATGGTCCTATGAAATACTAAGCCAATTGAAAGGTATGTGCATAGTGACCCTCTGTACAAAAGAATGAAACACTGCCCAGTCATACGCCATCCTGACAATCATTGTTATGCTTGACTCCATTGTTGCCGCCACTATGTTAACACCCTAGTTGAGGGCCTTCCTCTTTTTCTATGACCTTCTACTTTACCAAGCATGTTCTTTTCTGGGGACTGGTCTCTTTTGATAACATGGCTAAAGTACATGTGAGGAAGTCTCGCCATCCTTGCTTTTAAGGAGCATCCTGGTTGAACTTCTAACATGACAGATTTGTTTATTCTTCTGGCAGTCCATTTACCTTCAACATTCTCCAGAATTCAAGTGCATCAATTCTTCTCTAGATTTTCTTATTCATTGTACAATTTCCATATACATATGTGGCAATTAAAATACCTAACACAAGGGCACCTTAGTCCTCAAAGTGACATCTTTGCTCTTTACTACTTTAAAGATGTGTTGTGCAGCAGATTGCCAATGCAACATGCCTTTGACTTCTTGATGCTACTTCCATAAGCTGTGACTGTGGATCCAAGTAAAATGAAATCCTTGACAACTTCAATCTTTTCTCTGTTTATCATAATGCTATTTATTGGTCCATTTCTGAAGATTTTTGCTTTAATATATATTGAGTTTTAATCTATACCAGCAGCTATATTCTTTGATATTTATAAGCAAGAGCTTCAAGTTCTCTGAACTTTCAGAGAGCAAGATTGTGTAATTTTCATATCTCTGGTTGTTAATAAGTCTTCCACCAATCCTGCTGCCATATTCTTCTTCATATAATCCAGTTTTTCAGATTATTAGTACAGCATACAGATTGAATAAGCATGATGAAAAGATACAGCCCTAATGTACATGTTTCCTGATTTTCAGCCATGCAGTATCCCATTTGTTTTGTTTGAAACATTGCCAGTTGGATGGACAGGTTGCTCATAAACACAGTTAAGTGTTTGGGAATTATCATTCTTCAAAGTGTTATTCAGAGTTTGCTAAAATACACACAGTTGAATGCCTTTTCATAATCAACAAATCACTAGTAAGCATCATTCTGGTATTCTCTGCTTTCAGCTAAGATCATTTGATATTGACAATGATATCCTTCATTCTACCAGTAATTTAGGAGTCCTTTTCTAAATTCAACTTGTATTTCAGCCAGCTCCCTGCTGCAGTCTTTTTGAATAATCTTCACCAAAATTTTATTTGAATACTATATTAATGATATAGTTCAATGCTTTCCACAGTCTGTTGGGTCACCCTCTTTGGAATGGGCACAGATATGGATCTTTTCTAGTTGGCTGGCAAGGTTCCAAGTTTCTTGCAATAGATGATGAGCACCTACAGTACTGCTTCAGTTTGCTAAAGCATTTCCATTTTCAGTCCATCAATTCTTGGAATTTGTCAGCTTAGACTTTTTCCTTCAATACAATCATTTCCTGATCATGTGCTGGCTCCAAAAAGGGTTGAAAATAGACCCTTTTCTTTAGGTATGTTGTTGTGAAGTGCCGTCGAGTTGGTTCTGACCCATAGTGACCCTGTATAGGGTTTCTGAGGAGCAGCTAGTGAGCTTGAACAGTTGACCTTGCAGTTGAAGTGGTTTTTCAGTCTGGCACATTAACCCACAGTGCCACACTAGGAATAGTGACTCTGTATTCATTCCATCTTGAAATAAAAAATTCCCAATAGCTTGTTGGTATGTACTGGCAAGTTGATTCTGATTCATGGTATTGTTTTTGTTGTTAAGTGTCATCCATTTAGTTCCAATTCATAGTGAGCCTATATAGGGTTTCCAAGGAGCAGCTGGTGAGTTTGAACTGCCAACCCTGAGGTTAACAGTCCGGTACTTATCCTACAGTACTATATAAGAACTTCAGTAGCAGAACATATATCCTTCTAAAGTACAAATGTAACATTTTCCATTTGATATCTCCAAATAGGGGATATCTTAGGTCAGAAAACAAGTTGCAATGATTTTTAAATGACTGAAAAGTATTTTTTTTTTTTTTTTTACCACCATAACAGAATTAAATGAGAAATCAGTAACAGAATGTAATTTTGGAAATTTAAAAATATTTGTAAATTGACGACACACTTCAAAATAGAAAGTGGGCCAAAAAAGAAATCACAAGATGTAATAGAAAATGTTTTGAAATGAATGAAAAGAAAACAAAAATAGTAATATATCAAAACATATGTAATGAAGGAAAATAATACATTGAAGTAATGCCACAGTTGGAAATGCCTATATTAAAAGTAAAAGTTTCTAATCAGTAGTAAAGCCATCCACCTTTATAAATTGATCAAAGAAGTACTATAAGAAGAGCACACTAATCCAAAATAAGTAAAGGAAAATATATACATATATATACACATAATTGAAACAGAAACAAAGAGATAAGAAAAAAACTAGAAAAAAAAATCAATGACAAAAACAGGGTCTTATTATAATGAAATTTTAAAGAAAACAGAAAACTACATTAGTGAGAAACAGGTCAAGAAAGTTACACCAAGGAATGTTTTCTTTTCCATCAGGACAAGGCACCTGCTAATTCGTAGAGGGTAACAAGGGCTGTCTTATAACAATTTCATTGGAAAATCTTACCCTATCCACCCTACAGCTCTGATATTGCCTCTTAAGGTTTCTTTTGGTTCCCTAAACTGAAAGAATATTTAAAAGGAACATGATCTGAGTCCCTCAAAGATGCCAAAACTGCTGTTTCTGACATGATGTGAATCAAAGACAGCAGAATTATTTGGTGAATGGTTAGAGAGATGGAAACATTGCATTTAAAAGTGTATGGACCTAGATGGAAAATATGTCAAGAAATAATAGCTTCACATTTTGATATTTTTTATTTAATAAAGATTGTCTCATGTCAACATCAGACAATAGAATTGTTACAATTGTTAGCTGCTGTGGAGTTGGTTCCAACTTGTAGTGACTCTATGGACAACAGAATGAAATACTATTATGTTCTATACAAAAACAATGGAATATACCATATAATAATGTTTAAAAACCTTACTTAAAAAAAAAAAAAAAAAAAAAAAACACTGATCATACCAATAGAGTCAGAAAAAAGCATTTGACACAATTCAATGTCCTTTCATATTAAACATGCTTAGAAATTAGTAATATAAGGAAATAGTCAGGGACCAGCCCCAACAATTTGTGAGAGCTAGGAGGGAGGTACAGATTCCGTGAAAAAATACACAGAGTCAATGGGTCATTTTGAGTCTCAGGCAGATGATGGTAATGATGACTCTCTGACTGCCTGCCTCTTTATTTCAAAACTGTTGCTTCTTATATCCCATTTAGAATATACTATGATCTCACAATAGTCACATACAAACAGTTACAAATCAATCAAATATATTGTTACATCAAAGGTACAAGAGGAACACAAGGTCACCAAACATTCCTGTGTCTCTATACTCCTTAGTTGCTCCTTAGTTACCTTGATAACGTCTGCCTTCTGTGAGCGACTCTGTTTCTCTCTAATCCTCCCTAAAACGTCTAGCTTAGCCTTGATTTGTTTTTCTCTAATCTTTTTTAAATGTCAGGTTAATTTTAAACAAAGTTCTACATCTTAATTTTGAACTTTACCAACATCTATTACTTTCTATAGATTCATTAGTTACAGCTCACAATCAAAAACATAATTTTTACTATAACTGGTCATATATATAATTGATCAAACAATAAAAACAAGAACAGAAAAGTACCCTAAAGTTTCATAGTTAAGAACGAAGCAGTAAGTATCTCATGCTAACAATTTCTCAAAACCTCTAATCAAATTTTTACTTCTGTTCCCAAGCTCTCACTGCCCTTGACTGTCTCCTAAGCTGCTTTCTAAAGGCCTTAATGTCCTTGACTAAAACAACATGGAATATTTCTTACAATCCCAAGCTTGAATTGCTAAAACCCTAGCCAGTGTGGTTATCTCTAATGTTAAAATTTATTGTTTAAGTAAAAAAAAAAAATTATAACTACATAAGATTGAATATGGTGTGAAAGTTTATGTTAATGTGAAAGGCAACTATTATAACATGAGGTTTGTTTAAAGTATCTAATGATTATGCAAGATTTTCTAAAACTTCTTACAAGGAAATCAGAAATAAACTATTTTTCCAAGGGAAATCTAGAAATCGCAGGGCCTTTTGCATGAATTGTCCCTTGTGGCTTTGCCAACCAAGGGGAAATTCATTGTCGCTTTGCTAAGCAATGAACTTTTCATGCATAAAGCTTCTCGCTGTTCTGTTCCTTGGCAGGATGGAGTCCGCTATGAAATGATTTCACTTGAAAAAGCATATCTATGAAAAGACCATAAGTGATGTCATAATTAATAGTAAAAGGCCAACAGCATTCCCACTAAGATCAGATCAAGATAATGTTGTTCTTTGGTGTGACTTTTATTCAGCATTGGGGGGAAGAATATTAGCAACTCTATGAGAAGCATAGTTTTCTAGAAGAAACACTAAGAAATTTGAGGTTAGTAAACAACACCAACAACCATATAAGGGGTAATAAGACTAGGTTAGCAAAGAGAATTGGATGACATTCAAACAAGAAACACACATATTTCATTGTCATAATGTTGGAATTTTTAACAGTCTCACTTTATCCTTACTAATAATCACAGTATGCATTTTTAAAAAATGTTTGCCTAATATCTCCTTAAAAAATATCTAGATATCATCATGTCCCCTGACTATTTTGTTAACTAGCTAGCACCACTCATTTGGGTTAGTTTCCAGGGCCTAAATCTGGTGGAAGTGTTTCTCTAAATCTGTGATAACAAACAAATACCTCAAGCCATATGAATATATTTTAAACATATTATTTTTTACATAGCAAGCCAAGAAAAGTATGTGTCTATGTGTATAGTAGAAATAGACAATATTCTAGAAGTATGTCTTATGTATTTTGAAGTTCACTTAAATTACCAGACTTCTCTTCTGATATCACAATGATACCAGAAGATTCTAGAACTCAAAAATGTGCTGAGTGGTTACATTTAGAGAAAAGTTTCTATTTTGACTACAGTAACTAGAGACTATGTATTCTTTTTAACCACAAACTCATTTACTTTCTCAGTATAAAAGCCTTTATGTCCTTTGTAGGTTCATTTTTTTTAAATGTTAGTTTCTAATCCAAAGTTATACAATATAATTTTTTGTTTATAATAATATTAAAATGTAGCAGATGATCCATTTACTATACTTGATATTCAGTGATAAACCCAAATATTCTGGAGAAACTACATTTATCTAGCATTTTAGAATTTATGTCAGGTGTTTGATTCCAAAATTAATGACCTCAAGTATCTATTGTTAGAGCATATATTATTAGTATTCAGCACTTGTCACAGTGTTTGAAAGAAATGAATGTAAAGCAGAAAAAATTATAATGAGGAGAGAAATATGTTGTTTGTCTATTGGAGTGCATACTTTTAAAATACTTTTCATTCAAAATTATAGTAGTAACAAATACACATTTTAACTGAATTTGTCTAAAACATTGGCATATCTACATACAGTTATAAAGTGATAATAGAACTATGCTAAGGAGGTGGCAATGGGGTGCTAACAAGGAACTCAGGCAAAAAAAAAAGATTGAGATATTCAAGGAAAAGTGATAATGAGAAGCTTCTTAATGAGGTTTCATTAAATGGATCTTGGAAAAATAAGCTTTTCTTCCTCCTTCCTTTTTTATTTAGTGAGATGTAGAAACTGTGTATGATACTTGTGGGCAGAATAATGGCCCCTCTTTCCAAGATGTCCTAATCCCTGGAACCAGTTAATATGTCGTACTAGATTGCAAAATATTTTTTGCATGTGGCATTAAATTGAGCTACTTAAGTGGGAAAGATTATCCTAGATTATTTTATTGGGACAAATGTAATCATCAAAGATATCAAAAGATCAGAGGAGATTAAATTAGAGAGAAATTTGAAAATGGAGAAAGAGACCCCCTGAAATCTCTTGTTGTATGTTGTTGAGTCGCTGCCGTCTCATAGCAACCCTGGAGAGAGTTTCTGAGGAGCGACTGATGGGTTTGAACTGCCGACCCTGTGATTTGCAGTCCAATGCTGATCCTACAGCACCACACCAAGAGTCCTTGTAGTCTCTGTTGTTGTTGTTATGTGCCGTGGAGTCGGTTCCGACTCATAGCGACCCTGTACAGGGTTTCCGAGGCTGTAAATCTTTATGGGTGCAGAAAGCCTCATCTTTCTCCTGCGGAACAGCTAGTAGTTTCGAACTGCTGAGCTGGGAAAGGCAAGGAATGGAGTTTCTCTTAAAAGTTTTTAAATGAATACAGACTAGTCATCACCTTGGATTTAGCTCAGTGAAACCCATTTTTGACTTGTACGTTCCACGAATGCATGACTTGAAATTTTTAAGTCACCAAGTTTGTGATTGAGGAGCCCTGGTGTTGCAGAAGGTAAGCACTCAACTATTCACACAAGGTTGTCAGTTTGAACCCACCAGCTGCACCATGGGAGAAAGTTGTTGAAGTCAGTTTACATAAAGATTGTTGTTGTTGTTATTTGCCGTGGAGTGAGTTCTGACTCATAACGACCCTGAACAGGGTTTCCGAGGCTGTAAACCTTTATGGGAGCAGAAAGCCTCATCTTCCTCCCATGGGACAGCTGGTAGTTTAGAACTACTGAACGTAAGGTTCACAGCCCGATTCGTAACCACTAATTTTACCTGCTCTGTCCTATAGGGTTTCTATGAATTGGAATCAAATTCATGGCAATATTTCTTGTTGTTGTTACATTTGCAAAAAATTGTTATAACAACATGTTTTTGTTGTTATTAAGTGCCATCAAATCCATTCCAACCCATAGTGACCCTGTATAGGGTTTCAGAGGACCAGCTGGGGAACTCCAATTGCCGACTTTGCATTTCAAACGGCTTGGCAGTCTGTCGCATTAACCCACAGCGGCACACCAGGACTCCATAACAGGATGAAGACTAATAAAATAAAACACTACTTTTCAAAAATGTGTTAAATCCTTACTCCTAGGTCTGATCTGTAATCTGGATAGGTATGAATGAGAATTGCTTCCTTACTTACATACAGTTGAGGATCAAGAGTTACACCATGGAGCCACTTTGTTAAAATAGTCCTCAAACCTGTTTTCAAGTTTCTGACTCAAAATTTAAAGAAAATTTGAAGGAAATAATCAGGAAGAATAAAATGGAAGATTATTCCATTTTCAATCATATTAGGTAAATGACTTTTCCTTTATGGAGAATTCATAGGCTATGAACAAAAGTCCTATCCAACAAATTAAATTTATATATCTTTCTATCTATAAAGGATTCAGAAAGAAATTAGCTTTATAGCACAATTGAAGAGGTATGTGGGATCTTTATGGTCTTTAATTTCCTGCAATAATTTGAATACTTTTTACTTTTCTGTGTGTGTATGTGTTTCTAGTGATATTGACCTATATTCTCTCTTCTAATAAAAACCACCATGTAAAAATATCTTCATAGCTGGTAACTATTAGCGTCTTTGTAAAAGTAATTTCAATTTGCATTTTTTAACGTTGTGTTTTGCCTCCCTGATTTTGTAAAATGGGAATGAATAGTGGTGAAATTAAGAAAGGTGACTAACCCTCATTATTAAGAGGGAAATGTCAGTCTTATTCAACTAAAGGTTATTAAAAACTAGGAATGCTTGTAAGGAAAAAGAAGGAAGAAATAACAAATGCAAAAGTATAGACCCAGTTTATCCTTAAGTTTCAATTAATCAGGCAGTTTTCATTTCTTTCCTTTTTTTTTTTTTTCCTTGTGTACTGATCTCTCAGAGTTTAATCAGTCTTCAGAGGTACAGAGGTACAGAGGCTATTGATCCCTTTTCCTTAGACCAGTGTTTGGATCTTAGCTAGCCTAAGTCAGGAAGACAATTATGTTATATGATACAATTCTCATCTAAGAGACTTTAGAGGAAATCTACTTTACAGATTCTGAAATAACATAGTCTTAAAGTTTAGGCAGTACACATTGGACCATCCTTACACACTGAGTAATGATACAATTATTCACTTTGCTTTAGCTCTGCAACATCATGAATGAACAAGTGTGAAGATAAAAGCCCATCCTAATGTTGACTGAATGTTGTTGTTGTTGTTGTTAGGTGCCATCGAGTTGGCACTGACTCATAGTGACCTTATACGCAGCAGAACGAAACACTGCCCAATCCTGGACCAACCTCACTACAGTTGCCACACATGAGACCATCGAAGCTGACACTTGGCCAATCCATCTCTCTGAGGGTCTTCCTCTTCTTTTCTGACCCTCCACCTTACATGATATCCTTCTCCAGCGACTGGTCCCTCCTGACAACATGTCCGAAGTATGAGAGATGAAGTTTGGCCATCTTGGCCTCCAAGAAGCACTCTGGCTGCACATCTTCCAAAATGGATCTATTGGTTCTTTTGACAACCCATGGCACTTTCAATATTCTCCTCCAACACCATAACTCAAAAGCATAATTTCTTCTACGGTCTTCTTTATTCACTGTCCAGCTTTCACATGCATATGAATATATAGGTACAAATAGGTTTTACCATTGATGAATTTAAAATACATGAAAGCATACAACTTCTGAACTCTTTATTAAATGAGATCAGTAATTGCTGAATTTTATGATATTTTGAATTAGGATTTTCAGAAGAAAATATAGCTGATAGACTTACTCTACAATTAGGTGTAGCCTTGAAAATTCATAATTAGGTACTTAAAGGTCACCAAGAGAAAACAAAACAAATCAAAACAAACAAGTGCCATCTGATCCTTTTGGCTCAAAGCAATACTACAGACAAAGTAAAGGTGCTCCATCTGGTCATGTAGGTTATAAACTTTCACGCACGCAGAATGTCTCGTTTTCCTCCCTAGTAGTGGATGGTGGGTCAAAACCACTACTTACCTGTCAGCAGTCCTTTGCCTAATCCACAGCACCACTAGAGTACCTTGTGTTCTTGTTAAGTGTCATTGAATCAGTTCTGACTCACAGTGATACTGTATAGTGTTTCTGAGGAACAACTGGTGGATTTGAATTGACAACCTTGTGGTTCACAATCCAGTGTTGTTCTACCAGGAGTCCCAGGCTCCTTAATAGGCATTAAATTTCTGGGAATCCACAAAGTTCTATATTATGTTTTTACTGAAAATTTTGAAAACGTTAAAACTGTTTTTGTTAGATGCTCATGTGTTACCATGGAGTCCTGGTGTGGCACTGTGGGATAATGCATTGGACTGAAAGTTTGGTTTGAACTGCAAGTTGAGCGATTGAGACTCACCAACTGCTCCTCAGAAACCTTACACAGGGTTGCTATGAGTTGAAATTGACTTGATGACACTTAACAGCAACAGATTACGCACTTCAAAGAATTTACAGTCTTTTTCTGTTTTAAGTAATATCCACCGTTGCCTGTAGCCTATGTACTGACTACTATTAGTCATTCTCATTCAAAATTACTTCATCATTCATTACAGTAAGGTTCCACAAGAACCAAAAGTATAAAATATCAAAAACATTTTAACATCAGAAATAGATATAAAGACATTTAGTTCTTCAGCTTGTTCTCTCAGAATTCTTTGGAGTTTCTGCCTTTTCCTAATAAAGATAATATGTAAAGGCCCTCACCGTAGACTGATAGCCAAAAGGCAGATAATTCTTCAGAAACCCTACACAGTGTGGTTATGAGTCAGAACTGACTAGAAGGCACACAACAGTAACAACATGAATCAGAATCACCTAGCTAGTAAATAACAACAGGCAATTGACAAGTTTTAATATCATTTTTTTCTGTAAAACATAAACAATTTTAGTTTAATGTTTATTATAATTATCAATATTAGTTTCATGGAGTCCAAGTATGATGCTGTAGGATAAAGCACTGGGTCACAAGGTCAGTTTGAACCTCAAGGTCAATGGTTCCTTGGAAACCTTATCTAGGGTCGCTATAAGTAGGAACTGACTCCATCGCACCTAACACCAACAACAACCTTCCTACAGCACTCTCTACTCAGCTGGATTCAATAATTCATTGCAATGGCCACACAGAACACAGTTATGAGGTTTATCATCAAAGTTAACCAACTTAGCAGCACTTAGTTGTTGTTGTTGTTGTTAAGTGCCTTCAAGTCGGAGCCGACCCATAGCGACCCATAGCGACCCTGTACAGGGTTTCCTAGGGTGTAAATCCTTACGGGAGTAGAAAGCCTCATCTTTCTCCCGCGGAGCAGCTGGTAGTTTCGAACCACTGACCTTAAGGTTCGCAGCCCGATTCGTAACCACTATGCTACCAGCAGCACTTAGTAGCAACATATATGTCTGTGTGTGTGCAAATTTCCCCAAATTTGGGGACTTTCAATTCCAATTATAATACAAATTAACAATGCATGTCATCATAAGATAATTAGAGTCCATCATCTTCTTGTCACTGAGTAGATTCTGATTCATAATAATCCTATAAGACCAAATAGAATTTTCTCATATGATTTCAAGCACTGCAATTTTTAAGGATGCAGCTGAGCACATCTTTTTCTCACAAGTCAGCTAATGGGTTCAAACCACCAAACTTTCTGCTAGCACTTAATCACTGTCCAGGAGGGTTCCTCAGAGTCACTCATATATCTTTCAAGCATCCCATGGCCAGAAATTTGAGTCTTGTCCTTGAAACTTAACTTGCTAAGAGGGACTTTGCTGGCTGCTGAAAAGTAAATAACTATCCTCTCAGCATTTGCCATTATTTGTCATGGCTCAGCTCACACCCTTTATTTAATTGAATTTTCCCTATGGTAAATAATTTTCTAGATAAGTGATATATTGCCTGTTTTTGTAGTTTCCTGGTACTGTATTCTGTTACTTAGTTGAATTCCATATCATTCAAAACATTAAACTGAACAAGACAGTTAATAAGTATGACCAGAATAACTCAGCCCAGCAGCAAGGCCCACTCCTCAGAGGACTGAAGTACTCCAAACCTGCCTCCTTGCCATGTATCCTGACCTGCCTTATCAACTGTCTCATGCCGTTTTATGTCACACACACACACACACACACACACACACACACACACAAATGCACTCTTTTTATTGTGAGTTGAGTGAATATTTACAGACAAGATCATCAGTTTTACATTCAACAAATCATACACTTTGCTTCATCTCAATCCTCTTCATGCAACAACAGTTATTCAGCTTCCTCCCTGTGCTTCCTATTTCCATTCCACCCACTTTCCCATCCCTTCTCAACTTTATCCTTGGGTAAACGTTGCCCTTTTGATTTTGAATGAATGACCATTCCATGGTAAGCATACTTTACTTGAGTTGTTGTCTCCTGTATACTTATCTACTGCTTGACTAAAAACTGGGTCACAAGGGCTACTTCCTTTCCAGACCTGAAAGGTTGTTGAGTGTCTTAATCTTAGGTTTCTCCAGTCTCTTTCTGACTTGTTAGCTCAGTCTTATTATTATTATTATTATTTTTAATTTCAGCTTTGTTCTACATTTCCTCCTATTCTTAAGCATGGTATTACTTTAGAATATTTAGAATATTGATCTCATTTAGAATATTTTATTAGGCAGAAATGACTATTGATATTCTGTTATAAGAGCAATTCCCTGTTTTTATATGAAATGAGAAAATAATAGCAAAATAAATCTAAGTAAAGGTAAAGTGATATTCAATACTCAGAGGAAAATATCATGCACTTGAAATCTAAACAAGTTTTCATCAAGTTGGTCCTGACTCATGTTGAACCTTTGTATCAGATTTGAATAGGATAGTTTTGACGTAGATCACCAGCCATTTCTTCCAAGCAGGCTCTGGGTGGACTTGAACTTCTAAACTTCTAAACTTCCACTTAGAAGTCAAGCTGTCTAGGAACTTATTAAAACACAAAATAAATAAATAAATAAAAACTCCAAACCTAGCAATACCTATTAGATATCTCAGCAATAATTAAGTAATATGAGATAAATATGAATCTAAAAAAAATGTTCCAAACATACTTCAATAGATATGCACGCATGTAACAGGTTTGGAAATGCCATATAACGTTCTGTATTATGTATATAATAATGTTATTGTTAAGTGCCGTTGAGTCAGTTCTGATCCATAGTGACCCTACATCCCTATATAGGGTCTCAGAGGAGTGGCTGGTGAGCTTGAGCTGCCAACCTAGTCACTCAAACCAATCTTGCAGTCCAGTGCATTAACCCACTGCCACCCCAGGAGTCTTAAATAATAACAACATTGTAATATATGATTGAAAATCTAAGTTCTATGCAATATCTAGCTAGTTTCTAAAATAAAATACTTGACCATTCATTTTAGTATTCTGATATTTTATCCATTTTCCATGAAGTGATAATTTATTCCCAGAATTAAATCTCCTCCATCTTATGCTAACTCTATTATGAACTGTATTAAGAAGATACTAGTGATGCTAAAGGTGTATTGTTGTGGAGCTGCGAGCTAATGCTTGAACTGCAAGGTCAATGGTTCAAGTTCACCAGCCACTCCTCAGAAACCTTACACAGGGTCTCTATGAGTCAGAACCAACTCAATGGAACTTAACAACAACAACAACAACAAAAAGTGGTGTAAAGGAATCCTGGTATCACTCTGTAGGATAAGCAGTGGATTGCCAATCATAAGGCTGACAATTCAAACTCACCAACTGTTCCTCAGAAACCCTGTACAAAGTCCCTATGAGTCAGAACCAATTCAACAGCACTTGAAACATCTTAAATAGCATAATACATATCCAAGAGAAACATATGACACACACAATCAATGTACATGTCATAGTTCACCTTAATCTTGTGTGATGTGCTTAATGTCTCTCTTTTCTACTAGACTAAAACTACCCAGAGTTCCAGTCTGATTTTCCTATATGAAGTTTTTCTAAGTTGTAAAGTTGTTAAGTTCTCTCAAGTCAGTTCTGACCTATATTACCCTGTATAGGGTTTCTGAGGAGTAGCTCGTGAGCTTGAACCTCCAACCTTGTGGCTCAAGCCAACATTACAATTTTAGTGCATTAACTCACAGCACCACACCAGGACTCCTAACATGTTCCACTCAATAAACATTTAATAAATAATATAATAAAACATAAAAATAAATATAAATCCAAACCTGTATATTATAATCTTCATATTCATTCATATATCTCACTCATCTTCTCATAAAATGATAAAAATAAAATGCATTAGTCATGCTTCATATAAAATTTCCATTAAGTTTGTCTTGCAAATGGAAGAATTTTGACAAAATGATTTTCTTTCTGCTAAATATTTATGAATAATTAGTGTAGGAAAAGAGTAGAAAGACATAACTGTAGCAAATGGACTTCATTTCACAAATCTTAATGTCATCAAATTATTAAAGGTTTTGAGACAAAAATAAAAAAATAATAACATAGCTTTATTTGAGTAATGATTTATGACAATCCATGATCGCTGAATTCTGGATTTATTCTCCTAGGAAAACAAACCAAACACAGCTTTCTGAATAACACATAAGAACACCTAAACTGAAAAGAAAAGCAGTAAAAATAATAATTCAAGTTACAATTATTTTCCATTTCTTATGTGGCCTAAAAATTTAATGTATATTGAATTGATTAATGTGTACTTTGTAATTCTATGTAAATATTTGTTATTCTCTTAATGCTATTTTCATACAAGATAAAGAATTTAATAATGACTAATTAAAGGTCTAATTGAAATAGTTAAGATATCAGGTTATGGGCCGCCTATCCTATGGAAACAGCAATAGCAAATTATTTTAATTGTATAATCAGCCTGTCGTCTGTTCTGTTTCTCAGTATGATTAAAAAATGTATGACTAATGAATATTTAAAATAAAATATTGCTTTAATTGATACTATTATAGATGAAAAAAATTAAATTTCACTTCCAAGTATTCCCTTAAATCGTTTCAGAGATTCATCTTCTTTTTTATAAAATCCCTGAAAGCTCTTATTCATGTCTATGGTTTACAACCAGTATACATCATTAAATATAACCTAGATTTTAAAGCATATCTTTCAAATTACTTTCTTTTGATGGTTGATTCCATAATACATCTTATGGAGCTAGATTGTAAAATTTATTATCAAATTCATATTAAAACTATCCATTTTAATTATACTAAAGAATGTACTGTGCAAAATAGACTTTTCAACTCCAGGAAAGTGATAAGAAAGCCTTTAAAATATCGTTATTTAGTATATCTGTATGTGACATAAGTTGAGGTTTGTTTTGCATTAATATAATTCTGGAATTATGTAAGTAAATTTTAGTTTTGCCCAAAAGTCTATTTTCATTTTCTTCTATGAAAACTATATTTTATATTGTTCTATTTCTTAGAAGAATCTAATGAATAAATGGAATACTTGTTATGTTTCAAGACACTAAATTGCATATACTTAGTAGGAATGAAATGAAAAACTGAAACATGTTGTTTGTTATGCTGAATTGCTGGTATGTTGGACATTTATCCATGAAACAACTTTTGTTCTAGAGATGTAATAGATTTTTTTTCTGATACGGAATCAAAGAACAAAATAAAAAGAAACATATGCTTCATTTTATTTAAGTCTTGGAAGACTTTATTTAACTTCTAGTGAGTGTCATTATTTAATTTGCAACTAATATGGCATCCACCTGCAATATTTTTAAGGCTACAATAACCACAAGGTCTGCAGTTTGGGCCCTCCAGCTGCTCCGTAGCAGAAAGATGAGACCTTCTGCTCCCTTGAAGATTTAAAAAGCCTCAGAAACCGTATACTAGGTAAGCATGAATCTAATCAACTTGAAGAGACTTAACATCAATTTAAGTAGGTACTATAGGATAAGCACTATAGGAGGAAGTCCAAAGTGCATTGAAGGAATTGGCAAAGAACAAGGCACCAGGAATTGATGGAATAAAAATTGAAATCTTTCAAGAAAGTGAGGC
>NW_006408540.1:7451818-7452673 GCF_000296735.1 Chrysochloris asiatica
TATGAGTCAGTTCTGACTCGATGGAACCTGACATAGTATAAGCCTACCACTCATCTGTCAGTTTGTCATACTGTGGTGGCTTGTGAGTTGCTGTGATTCTGAAAGCTATGCCACTGGTATTTTAAATATCATCAGGGTCACCCATGGTGGACAAGTTTCAGATGAGCTTCCAAAGACAAACTAGAAAGAAGTGACGAACTACTTCCGAATATTTAGTCACTGAAAACCTTATGAATAGCAGAGAAACATTGTCAGATAGAGTGCCTGAAAATGAGCCCATCAGGTTGGAAGACACTCAATATGCGACAGGGGAAGAGCTGCCTCCTCAAGGTAGAGTTGACCATGATGACACTAATGGAGTAAAGCCAGAGGGAGAAAAGCCCGCAAGACCTTCATTTGCTAATGGGACACAACTTAAAATGAAGAGATAGAGCTGTAAATATCCATTGAAAATCAGGAACATGGAATGTATGAAGTATGAATCTGAGAAAATTGGAATTTGCCAAAAATGTAATGTAAGGCATAAACATCAATATCTCAGGCATTAGTAAGCTGAAATGTACTGGTATTGGCCATTTTGAATCTGATGACCACACGGTTCACTACGTGAGAAAAGTCAAATTGAAGAGGAATGGTGTTGCATTCATTGTCAAAAAGAACATATCCAGATCAGTAATGAGTTATAATGCTGTCCGTGATAGGATAATATCCATGTGCCTACAGGGAAGCCCAGTTAATACCTCTATTATTCAAATTTATATACCAACCACTAAAGCCAGTAAGGAAGAAATAGAAGAATTTTACCAACTTCTTCTATCTGAAATTGAACAAATATGCAATCAAGATGTATTGATC
>NW_006408540.1:7454873-7456087 GCF_000296735.1 Chrysochloris asiatica
TTGGACATATTGTCAGTAGGGACCAGTCGCTGGAGAAGGATATCATGTTTGGTATGGTGGAGGGTCAGAGAAAAAGAGGAAGACCCCCAGAGAGATGGATTGGCCAAGTGGCAGCATCGATGGACTCAAGCATGTCAACAGTAGTGAGGTTGGCCCAGGATCGGTGGTGTTTCGTTCTGCTGTGCATAGGGTCGCTATGAGTTTGTACCGACTCGATGGCACCTAACAACACTAGGTGTAGGCAACAAGTCAGTGTAGGCTAGCCTATACAAAGTCAATATGAATCAATACCGACTTAATGGTACACAACAACACATAAAGCTATCTATTAAGCAACAAACTACATATACAATATATCACTGCATTTAAAGACTAATTTACATAAGCTTTTTTCTAAGTGTAGTTTGTGGATTAATGGAGAACCCAAGTGTCATTCATTTTAGCGGATTGTAGTGATTATGAGTTGGGCTGCTAACCTGATGATCAGCAGTTCAAAACAATCAGTGGTACCATGGAAGAAAGTTGAGGCTTTCTATGCCTGTAAAGATTTACAGCCTCGTAAACCTTGTACAGGGTCGCCATGAGTCAGAACCGACTCCACAGCACATCACCACCACCATCATAAGATATTTTCTTAGTCCTGGTGTGGCATTGTGGGTTTCCGCAATGAACAGCAAAGTCAGATTGAACCGCAAAGTCAGTTTTTTTAAGATCACCAGCTGCTCCTCAGAAATCTCTACAGGGTTGCTATGGATTGGAAGAGACCGTTGCTGATGTTGTTGTGACGTGCCATCAAGATCGGTTCCAACCCATAGTGACCCTGTATAGGGTTTCTGAGGAGTAGGTGGTGAGCTTGAACTGCGAACTCTGCAGTTTAAATGGCTTTGCAGTCTGGCACTTTAAACTACAGATAACTACAATAATAACATAAGGTATTTTAAGCAAATTAAACTATGTTCAGGATAATCTTAAATATCACTTACTTTTTTTTTACTTGGTTGATATTTGATGTTGCAAAATAGTGATGAGCAAAACTGCTGATAACTGATTACAAATGAAGGTCATTGCACCAAATTGCACTCCAGTAATGATTGAATTGTTTGATTCATGGTGAGAGCCGGGAATAGCATGAGGGTTGCTAGGAGGAGCAGCAATAATAATGAAAGACAGTTTTATTGATTAATGTTCTTGATGAAACATTATTTCCATGATTG
>NW_006408540.1:7457177-7482151 GCF_000296735.1 Chrysochloris asiatica
ATGAGTCACAACTGACTAGACAGCATTCTACAATAGCAATAGTGTGTAAGTATAGACAATGGTGGCTCTATAGGATAAGCACTGGACTGCTAATCACAAGGTTATCCATTCAAGTACAGCAGAGACTCCAAGGGAGACAGATGAGACTTTCTGGTCCCAGAAAGATTTGCAGCCTCAGATACCCAATACAGAGTTGCTATAAGTTTGAACTAACTTGAGGGCACTTTAAATAGACAATGTATAAATTTGAATAAAGCAAGCTTTTATATTTGAAATATGGAAAGAAATTACAAAAGAAAAAGATAATCTAATTATTGATATAAGTAAAGGAGTTGTTGTTGTTGTGTGCGTGGAGTCGGTTCCGACTTATAGCGACCCTGTACAGGGTTTCTGAGACTGTAAATCTTCACAGGAGCAGAAAGCCTCATCTTTCTCCCATGGAACAGCTGGTAGTTTTGAACTGCTGACCATGAGATTAGCAGCCTGATTCATAACCACTACACTACCAGAGCTCCTTATATAAAATTCCACAGGCCTCCCGGTCAGGGAATCGAACCCCAGTCTCAAGCGTGACATGTGAGGATACTCACCACTATACTAACGAGGATATTACTCAGCATAAATTCAGAATGAATGATAATAATCTGCCATACTTCACAAATATTTGGAACACTCCATTTTAAGAACAACTTTAAGTGATACTTATTTTCTTCCTCCTTCTTTGTAACAACAGATGATATATGTAGGTAAATCAAAAAGTATTCCTATAAAATGAAATATACGTTTAATAAACAAAAATAGCCTTCATCTATGCAAGACTGAAGGCAGTGTTTTTATCTTTCTAGTGAATGGTTTAAAATCAGGAAATGTGGATGGCAAGGTTATATCCTTTCACCATACTTGTTCAAGCTCTATGCTGAGTATATAATTTAAGAAGCCAGGTAATGTGAAGAAGAACATGACATTAGGACTGGAGGAAAGAGTCATTAATAGCTTATGAAATGCAGATGATTCAACCTTGCTTTCTGGAAGTGAAGAGAAGTTAGAATGCTTACTGATGAATATTGAGAACTACAGTCATCAGTATGGATTGTGCCTCAATATAAAGAAAACAAAATCCTCACAATTGAACCAACTAAATAGCATTCAAGATAAATGGAGAAATGATTCAAGTTGTCGAATATTTTATTTCTCTTGGATCCAGAATCAATGCTCAGGGAATCAGTAGTCAAGAAATCAAATGATGTATTGAATTAGGCAAATGTATTGCAAAAGACCTTTGCTGCTAAAGAGCAAAGATGTCCGTTGGAGGAACTGTGTCAAGGTATTTTCAATTGCCTCATATACATGTCAAAGTTAGACAATGGATAAGGATGATTTGAATTATGATGTTGGAGAAGAATATTGAAAGCACTGCCAAAAGAATCACCAAATCTTTCTTGGAAGAAGTACAACCAGAAGACTCTTTAGAAGCAAGGATAGTGAGACTTTGTGTCTGGTACTTTGCACATGTTGTTAGGAAGGAATGGTCTCTGGAGAAAGAAATAATTTTTGGGTAACTAGAGGGTGAGTGAAAAAGAGAAAGACCCCCAACAAGATGGATTGACACAGTGGCACCAATGGGCACAAATATAACAATTGTAAATATGGCACAGGGGTAGGCAATGTTTTGTTCTGTTGTGCATAAAAATCACTCTGAATTGGAACTGACCCAACAACTTTTCCTGAATACTTCTATGCTCTTCAATTTACACAATGTCAGTATGGCAATTTGGGCATATTTGATGGACTCAAATCATGTTCCTTTAGAATATTCTTTGAATTTTGTGTACAAAAAAGCAGTCTGAAGGAAAAAAAGATCATAGTTGTAGAGTAGATGGGTTAAGATTTCCCAACAAAATTCTGGTAAGGTAGCCCATGTTATACTAAAAGAATGAACTGGTTCATTGTTGTGATTCGGGGGGGGAGGAGGGAGAATCTTGGTGAAGCTTCCTTTTTTTTTCACCAACGCAATTTTCATTTTCTTAAAACTTCTTTGTAATAAATCCCTATGATTGTCCTGATCTTTCAAAAAAAATCTCCCTAGAGCACCCCTTTTCCCCACTCCTCCGAAAGAAGTCTTCTGAACTAACCTCTCTGACTTGAGTTTAACTAATTCAGCAGATTCCCTCTGTAGTCACTGATCAGATTAGACCTTCATCTGTGGGTCATATTGATTAGTTTAATACTAATCTCTAATTACAATTCATTCTACAAAATTATCTTCAAAAAATACCTTCATTAACTATGATCTTGTGTAAAGACTGATGGAAAGTTTAGTTCTCTGAATTAGCTAATCTTCGTTCAATACTTTGGCACCCATGCAATTCAAGTTTGAGGAGGCCAGAATTAAATTTAAATTCAATTAAATTGAAAATGTTGAACCATGTAAGATCCCACCTTTAATAGCTATCACATAACTGGTAGCTTTGTGGTTCACTTCCACTAATTTTTTTTGTAGTTCAGCCAGTTTCTTTTCTTTCTGGCTTATCTTTGAGGTCTTCCTAGTTATCTTTAAAATGCTTTATAAATCTAAAAATTGTTGTTTATGTGGGGCAGCATTCCTGTAAAGTTGTTGCAAAGCTTAAATGATTTGGGAAGATGCTTATTTGATTCTTATTAACATTTTCGTGTTGGACTTGACCTCCAAATTTTTTCTTTCCATGCCACAAAGAAAGTATCCTTTGCTCTGAAGACATCCCAACAAAATTAAGACAACTATATTACAAGCTCTGGTAGCGTAGTGGTTACGAATTGGGCTGCGAACCTTAAGGTCAGCGGTTTGAAACTACCAGCCGCTCCGCGGGAGAAAGATGAGGCTTTCTACTCCCATAAGGATTTACACCCTCGGAAACCCTGTACAGGGTCGCTATGGGTCGGACCCGACTCGATAGCACTTAACAACAACAACAACAACATATTACCGAAAGAAGTTGTCTGTAGCCATCCACTGATTGTGGAGACATGTTACGGCACATTTTGTTGGGAATAAAGCCATGTATTTGTGAACTGGAATCCTTGTAGCAATACTTCTGAATTGTCCTCATAGATACAAATGAGTGTTGTTGTTACTTGTTTCCATAAAATCAACTGAAGCACATGGTGACATTATGAATGGCAGAATGATATATTGCCTAGTCCTAGTCCATACTCACAAACACTATAATGCTGGTTGATTGCTGCAGCCACCATGCCAATATTTCTCCTCTAACATTTGCCTATTTTTTTCTCACTCTTCATTTTACCAACATGACATATACATTTCTAACGATTGTACTTCCTAATGACATGTCCAAAGAAGGCAAAACAGAGTCTTGACATTCATTCTTTTAAGGAACATTCTGGTTCTATTTCTTCTAAGACTGATTTGTTCATTCTTCTGGCAGTCCATGGTGTAATCTATATTTTTTACCACTACCACAATTCAAATGTATAAAGTCTCTTTCCATTTTCATTTTTTAAAAAGTTTTTAATATTCTTTTATCTTTATTAGTGTCCTGAAAAATGCTTCAGTGTAAGAAGAACTAAGGTCAGTGATTGACTGCTTTCTCCATATACATCAATAGTATAAACAGTATCAATACGTTTTTGCGTATAATACACAAGTAATTCAGAAATTACGTTTGATGATGTTGGATTTTAAATCAACTAATCCTTTCCTACAAATCTTACTGTTTAATGCATGCTGCATATAACATTATCTTAATACCTTTCTCTTTATCTTAAGTAATAATCAGCATGGACTTGCACATTGAAATATAAATGGCTTAATGATTCCTTTGGCTGGTATTAATAGAAGACCCATGTGTGTAGACAAAGACAGAATTTCCCTAAAATTTGACACAGTATAAATGGTTATTTCTTAACATACTTCTTTTTCTTTAGCAAAGACTGATGCAAATGATAGTGGATTACAAAATCAAGCTATTCATGTTTTATATTCCCAAAGAAATCTTCAAAAGGCATAGAATTGCAAGAGAAATGGAGTCCTGGTGTGCCATCCTAGGATAAGGTTGGTAGTTCAAACTCACCAGCAGCTCCTTGAAAACACTATCAGGGTCACCATGAGTTGGAACTGACTCAAAGTCACTTAACTAAAACAACAAGAGGAACAAAAACATGATAGAATATCTGTTTTCCTAGTTATTGTTAAAATGAAAACTTAAATGAACGATATCATTGTGTCATTTTGTATTACAATGAATTATGGCTCTTCTACCATGTTGTTGTTGTTAAGTACCGTGAAGTCAGTTCCGACTCACAGTACCTGTACAGGGTTTCTGAGGCTGTAAATCTTTACGGGAGCAGAAAGCCTCATCTTTCTCCTGCAGAACAGCTGGTAGTTTCGAACTGCCAAACTTGAGGTTAGCAGTCCGATTCATAATTCCTCCAAATGACTGGGTAAGACCTCAGAAATAGGGTACACAGGGCTCTTAACTGGGGATTAGTTAGTTTTGCCATCATGCTAGGTTTAAAGGAGTGATCGCAGAAGCAGGAAAAAATGATCCCAATACTATCAAGAAAGAAGGGCCATGAATGGTCCATGTACTTTGAACACGGAAATCCCTGTGCAGAAAAGTGATGATGGCAGAGGTGGCAGTATATGATTAAATAGTGTTGTTGTTTTTAAGCAACTTGAGGTGCTCATCTTCCAACACCTGACAAGTGCTATATCACACTTTAATATTCTAGTGTTATCTGACACTACTTCACTGCTATACATGAAGTTTTCAGTGCCCCCCCCACTTTTTTTTTTTTTTTTGGTAAGTGCCATCAAGTTGGTTCTTTCCTATAGTGACCTTCAATAGAGTTTCTGAGGACTGGCTGATGAACTTGAAACACCGACCTTGTGATTCAAGCTGACTTTGCATTAATTCACAGCACCACACTAGGCATCCTTCTAAACATTCAGAAATAGTTCATCCCTCCTTCTTCCAAGCCTGTCTTAGTCTGGATACTCAGCTGAAACCTGTCCATCAACAATGACCCTGCCTGCATTAAAAAAAAAAACCAACAACAACAGTGGCATAGCTTCAACACATGTTTTTCTCAGCATGCCATTTACATAATGCCTATCAAACTGATCACCTCCTAGATCAAAATACGTCATTGTTGTTAAGTGTCGTGCAGTTGATTCCAACCCATAGTGACCCTGTATAGGGCTTCCAAGGAGACACTGGTGAGCTTGAACTGCTGACCCTTTGATTCAAATGACTTTGCAGTCTGGTGCATTAACCCACAGCACCACACCAGGACCCCATATACAATATATTTATTTAACATGCACAATTACTTAAGACTTCCTTGAATGCTCACTCTAATTAAAATAATAAACTATGAAGTGGGATTATGGATATGCATACAATTGAACATTATATATAACGATTTTTTTAATATCTACACAACACAAAATAATGTATATAGTTATGTGTGTGTCTTTATGTCTTTGTGTCTCTGTGTGTGTATTCCTGTTGTTGGTTGGCTTCAAGATGATTCTGTCTCAAAGCAACCCTGTGAACAACAGAAAGAAACGCTGCCGAATCTTGCACCATCCTCATAATTTTGCTATGTTGGTGCCCATTGCTACAGTAACTTTATCAGTCTATCTCCTTAAGGGTCTTCCTCTTTTCTGCTGACCCTCTACTTTGCCAAACATGACATCCTTCTCCAGTGTTTGGTCCATCATGATGATATGATGATTACCAGCTTCACTTTTTAGTAGCATTCTGCCTGTACTTTCAAGATAGATTTGTTTGATCTTCTGGCAGTCTGTGGTGCATTCATACTCTCCACCAAAACCATATTATATATGTATTTATATAAATTATAACATTAAGATTGCTTTCTCTTGTGAAGTATAGCAAGACTATTATAATTATTTCTGAGATCTGTGTGATCCGACTATATCCTTAAGAGAACAAGAGTGGCACCACTGAATCTGTCTGCTATATTTATTGGATGAATTTACTTATTTGTTTCTTACCCTGTCTCAGACACATAATGTTTGCTTTTTATATTCTCTCTGGTTTTCACTCATTTATATTGAAGTTCATTATCCCTCGTTTAAAAAAAATGAGAAGAAAATATAATAATTTCTAATAATTCTCAAACTCTGCTCTTTTAGAGTAAAAAGAACACTAAGTATAATCAGTGAAAAGATCTGGGTTAAAGAGCTTTCTCTTGTACTTATGAACTGTGTAATTTTTAAGGCACATTTCAACTTCACTAGTCTTTATCACCTAAAGAGAAAATAGATTCTGTACCTTCTCACCTCAAACTTCTGGCACATTATAAACTCTTGAGATCTCTTTGGAAGCTCTTTAATGGATTCTACAATTATTCTTCTCTTCCAAGCAAGCTGTCCTTCTGGCTTTCTAAATGACTCTAGTCACATTTTGCTGGGCCTATTACAAGTCTTTTTTTTTTTTTTTTTCCTCATTCCTTCTTATCCTTATTCATCACTGGGTCTTTTTTAAGGATGGTCCAATACAGCACCCATGAACTCTACAATACGAAAATAATAAAACACCCAAGACCATTACCCCAAATATAAAGGCAGACTGGGTGCTAACTGGCAAATGTGATATTAGAAAAAGAGAGCTTGATTTTACTTCTAGTGATTCAATTATTTGTGGGTGTGCATGTGTGGGTGGGATTCAAATACAAATCACTACCTATGAAAATTTTATAAACTCCATTATAATTTTATAAATGCATTACACTGAACAATCCAATTATAAAATATATAGAAACTTTATATTTGAAAAGCACTCTAAAGCACTTCAGTGTTCTTAAATGGTTTGTTTCTCTCACAACTGAACATTTTAAATTAAAAATATATGTCATATAACCCTTTAATAATACAATATTTGAGCTCTGCTTATAGAATTTCGTGTTTGAGCCAAGGCCCTGTGTGGAAAAACAGATGCAGTTATGGCTAATTCCTTATCATTCATCTTCTTTTATGCTATTTTACCTTTTTATATCTACCCTCTATTTCGTTTGATGGCTCTCCAACAATGCATGTTAAATCAATGAATGATTACATACATGGGTGCTATAAATGATGTACTCTACCTAATTCAAAATCTAATAACCAAAAGTGGTTTCATTGTGAATTTTTTAAAAGATAGATTTAGACATAACATGGCATTGTGTTTAATTTTCATTAGGGGATACATAGTTTTTTGAAACATTCTAAAAACAGCTATCTTTGTTAAATCCTGGTAATGTTTTTTTTGTTCTTAAATCAAAGTATTGAACCAGTACAGTTATCACTTTGGGCAAGAACTAAATTTTAAAAATAAATTAGAGAACGGAGGCATTTATATAGATAATTCAGTTGCTAAGCTTTATTTGACATAATTGTCTTGATTATTTTTCTATGTCAGTAAAGTTCAACTCCTTTTATGAATATTAACTGCTTATTTGATGTACGAATTTATATGTGAGGATTTTCACTCAATATGTTCAACCTACCCCTTCCATAAAGATAATTGTGCAATGAGGAATTTGGCCTCACCCAAAACTAATTATGGACTCCTGGTGTGGCATTTAAGGATCAGCACTGGGCTGTGAACCACATGATTAGCAGTTCAAACCCACCAGCTTCTCCTTGGAAACCCTGCACAGGGCTACCATGAGTCAGAACCAACTCTATGGCACTTAACAACAAAAAACATAAGCAGGGAATTACTTATCTTTACTCCCACTCCTGGTAATTATCAAATAATATTTTTTCAGTATGAAAACATTTCTTTAGATTTTACAATAATGGTCTCATACAATATTTGTCCTTTTGTGACTGATTTATTTCATTCAGCATCAATTCCTCCAGGTTCATCCATGTTATGTGGTGCTTTGTAGATTCATCGGTATTCTTGAGTGCTGCATAGTATCCAATTGTGTATATGTACCGAAGTTTGTTTATTCATTCTTCCATTGATGGATATTTAGGCTGTCTCCATCTTTTTGTTGTCATGAGTAATATTGCAATGAACATTGGTGTGCATGTATTTACTAGCATCCTGGCTCTTATTTTTTGTGGATATATTCCAAGTATAGGTATTGCTGGGTAATACAGTATTGCTATTTCCAACTTTCTGAGGAAGCACTATATTGTTTTCCACAGTGATTGAACCATTTTACCGTCCCACCAGCAATATGGGAGTGCCTCAATTTCTCCAAACCCTCACCAGCACTGGTGATTTCTGTTTTTAAAACTTTGCTATTAATACAGCTGTGAGATGATAGGTCATTGTTTTGATTTGCATCATTCTAAATGGCTAATGATCATGAACAGTTCTTTATATGTTTGTTGGCTGTCTGAAAGTCTTCTTTGGTGAACTGTCTGTTCATTTCTTGTTTCTGTTTTTAATTGTGTTGTTTGCCCTTTTCTTATAGAGGTGTTATAATTTCCTACAAACTTTACAGATGAGTTTCTTGTCTGATATGTCGTTGCAAAAAATGTTTTCCTGGTTTGCAGCATACATTTTTTTATTCTTTTGGTGAAATCTTTTGATGCACTTAAGTGTTTAATTTTATGTGTGTCTTAGTGATCTATTTTGTTTTCTACTCTTTGTGTTCTTAGTATTGTTTGACAGAGTCTTTCTGCCATGAATTAAAGCCCCTAAGTCTGTCACTATTTTTTCATAGATTATCTTTATGTTTCTATTTTTCTTATTTTACACTTAGGTTTTTAATCCACATTGAGTTGGTGTTTGTATATGGTGTGAGATATGGGTCTTGTTTCACTCTTCTGCAAATAGATTTCCAGTTTTGCCAGCATGATTTATTGAAGATACTATCTTGTCCCCAGGTGTTTTGACCCTTTGTGATTTGACCCTTTGTCAAAAATCAGCTGACTGTATGTGAATATATTTGCATTTGGGCTGTCAATTCTATTCTTTTGATCTACATATCTTTCATTACACTAGGAACAGGATGTTTTGACCACTGTGTCTTTGTAGTGAATTTTGAAATCAGGGGGTGAGAGGCCTCCAGTTTTGTTCTTCTTAAGCAGTGATTTACTTCACCAAAGTCTCTTTCCTTTTACATACAAAGTTAGTGATCAATTTTTAAAACCACCTGAAAGAATGATGTTGGAATCTGGACAGTGATTGCATAATATTTTTAGATTGCTCTGAGTAGTGTAGACATTTCCACAATGTTGTCTTCCTATCCATGAGAATAATATATTCTCCTATTTTTTTGTGTTTATTTTGGTTTCTTTTAGTAGTTAGTGTTTTGTAGTTTTCATGTATAGGACTTTTGCTTTCCTAGTTAGCTTTATCCCTCAATATTTTATCATTTACTATAAATGGTATTGTTGTTTAATCTCCTTCAGATCTGTTTTTATTAGTCTATAGGAATCCAACTGATTTTTATATATTAATCTTATACCCTGCCACTTTGCTGAATTGTTGAGTGAGTTCCAATAGTTTTCTTGCTGAGTATTTGGGATTTTCTAAGTATAAGATCATATCATCTGAAAATAGAGTTTTATTTCTTTGTTCACTTGAATGTCTTTAATTTCCTTTTTTTTTTGCTTTATAGTTCTAAGATTGTAGTGCTGTTGTTTTCTTTATTCCACATTTTTTTGTGTGTTGAGTTCAGTTTGCTTGTGTGCTTTCTTGTCAATTTCTTCATCCTTTTTATGTTTACAAAATGTTCATGCTTTGCTATTTTCTTGATTTGATTTGATAGCACATTAAATTTATTTGAGGTTACCCTGCAATTTATTAATTTCTTTCCCAGTTTAAAACAATCGCTTATCTTGAAATCAAATTGAATGTCTCATCATTTGAATGTTCTGTAACTACACTTTTCCCTCTCTTTGCTTTGTAGTTGTCAGTACAAATTTATATCTCTGTTTGCCTATTTTCAGTATTGTAGGTTTGTTTTACTTTGGATACTTTTATATCTGGATTAAATTCTGTGTGGTACTGCTGTTTATGTCAATCTCGACTTGGTGTCTGCTATTATTGGAGTAATTTTTGTAAAGTTGGTCTGGTTTTAACAAACTACTTTAATTTCTGCTTATCTGAGAATATTCTAATTTCACCATCATATTTGAGGGATAGTTTTACTGGGTATATGATCCTTGATTGATTATTTATTTTTTTTCTTTGTGAGTGCTGTATGTGTTTCTCCATTTCTTTCTTTCCTGAATGGATTCTGCTGTGAAATCATTTCACTGAGTTTAATCTTACTGGTTTTCTTTTGTAGGAAACATTTTGTTTTTGCCTGAGCTGCTTTCAGAATTCTTTCCCTATCTTTGATTTTATGGACGTTGATTATGATATATCGTGGTGATTTTCTGTTGAGGTCTATACTGTTTGGGGTTCGTTCAGTTTCTTGAATTCTTACCTTCTCATCTTTCATGATGTTAGAGAATTTTTCTTCCAATAGCTCTTCAACTATCTTTTCTGTGTTTTTGTCTCTTCCTGTTCTAGATTTCTGACCACTGGTAAATTATCCCTCTTCATGTTGTCCCGTATGAATCTTAGACTCTCTCCATGTTTTTTCTTTTCTTTTTCCTGATGGTTCTTCTAGCTAACTAGTATTGAGTGAATTCTATTCAAGCTCTCTAATTTGGGCTTCCGTTGTTTTAAATCTACTCCTTTGCCCTTGCAATTGTCCATTTCTGATATCTTGGCATTAATTTTCTGGATTTCTATTTTAAGATTTTGTATTGTCTTCAACCTTTTATCTATTTTGTTTGATAGTTCTTGTATTAGTTACTGAATTATTCCTTGCTTCCCTTGACCTTTCTGTCAATTATTTGGGGTTATTTAAATAGCAATCTTTTGAATAATTTTCCAGGGACTTTCAATGATTTTTTTTTTTTTTTTCCCTCAGAAACACTTTCTAGCTCTGCGACTTGGTCATTTTTTGAGCCACTTCATCTTACTTCTTCATGTTGTCAGAAATTTCTGCTGCTTTTGAGACAGGGCTTGCAAAGGCCTATTCTAGAGATTTGGGGCCTGGTCCACTTGAGTGGTGTTAATGCAGATAACTCTTTACTCCTTTAATGGTGTCCACAACTATTGTGTTCTCCTCTGTGGCTCCAACCACTGGGAGAACAGGAGCTTCCCTGGGAGCAGAAATTGATACAAACTGGCCTCATTTTTGGTCATCAAGGGAGTGTGGGGAACAATAAAAAAATCATACCTTTTCTCTCTGCAAACCACAGGTATGTTTGTGCAATGCAAATATGCTTTCCTGTCTCTGAATTCACTCACAAAAGCTTAAGATGATGTAATGTGTTTGCATCATCTTCTCATCTCGCTCTCATAGTAATCGTGTAATCCACTTCTCTATCTTTCATCTGAAGCTCAAAGTTCCAGGCTGTCTTAGGCATCTGTTTCACTTGGTTATCTATATCTTTGTTCCAGAGGTTCCATACAGCCTTTCTACTAGTCTGCTAACTTGCGCCACATCCTAACATATTTATTTTTGGAGATACAACTCAAGACATAACAGTCCACCTTCTAGCATCCTAATATTCATCAACTTCACAAATGCGAATTTTACCCCATTCCAATTTGCCAAAAAGTCTTACTGCATTGCAGCCTTAGCCTAAGTATCATCTTTTAAATTGTCTAAATCAGGTAAGGTTGAGACTCTGAGTATGGTCAGTCCTGGGGCAAAATTCTTATTCTCTGTCAATCTGAAATTACTGGGTAGTACAGGCCTACTAAAAACATTTCCATTCCAAAAGTGATAATTAAAAGAAAAATCAGTCTCAGGTTGCAAGTAAATCTGAAACTCAACAGAGTGAATTACATTAGAATTCAAAGTAAAAGAAAATGTATTGTTACCTGATTTATCTTCTAGACCCATAGAAACCTCATTGACTTTGTCCTCCTGGCTTTAGTCCCTGTTGATCTCTGAGTAATGCTGGGCTAAGGTAGTCCTGACTTTTGAGGCAGTTCAGTAATACAAAACATTTCATCTCATTGTCATAGCCCCACCACAATAGGTAGTGGCTTTACCTTCTAGAAAAGAACAAGTCAGTGTCTCTGCTCTGTAAAAGCAAAGGGGTATAAGTCCAATCCTTTGGAACCTAGAAAGTGGTGGATCTTTGTAAAATGGACTACCTTTCCTCAGTGTCCACATGCTTTAGCATCACTCTTCTCATCTCTTAAAGAATGACACACACTTGCAGCTCTGTTGGCCCATCTCCTGAGTGTGGAATACAAAAGTCCAATTAAGTTGTTCTTTCTGTCTCTTCTTCAATACAAAATAGCTGTGGTTCTGCTGAGAGAGTTGATTGGGCCCAAAAATCATACAACTAATTTTTGTAGTAAAGAGTTGCCAAGCTATACCCTTGGTTCTCTCCAGAGACTGTTTTTCACTTTTTGAATGCAGATACAAGAATTTTCTAAATGTTCAAGTTCTGGTTCATTTTGCTTAACCATTCTGTGCTCAGTTTCTCTCATTTGGCATTACAGCACACATCAAAGAGAAATTTGACTGCACCTTCAACATTTTGCTTGGGAATCTTAGCTAAATATCTTACTTCATCACTAAAACGTTCTACTTCTCACAAAGTAGTAGAAATAGATCAGACACTTTTTCAAAAGGATTATTTTTCCTCTAGTTTCCAGTAACTTGTTGCTCATTTGTATTCTTTCAATACTCATTTTTAGCAACATTTTGTTGTTGATATATTTATACTCTACAATGACAATGCATTGTTTTTTGCTTTTTTTTTTTTCTTCTTCTTTATAAGCTCTCCTTATTTCTGAGTTCTCATCAGAATCACCTTTAACATTTGCAATTTTACCAAAAATCTCTTCAAGGCAATCTAAACTTTCATTTTCATTATCAAGAACTTCAAATTTTTCAAGCCCACAAAAATGAACTAGTTTCTTATGGCTGCTGTAACAAAGTTTACCAAACCAAACACCTTAAAATACCAGAATTTACTGACTTAGTTCAGAAGGCTACAAGTCCAAACTAAGAATATTGGCAGGGCCATGAAGGAAAGATCACTCTGCCAATGGGTATTTTGATTTTCTTATTCCTCACATCAGAAAACAATATAGAAACCCATTACATTGAGGATATCAGATTGATGGAACCTAATTATGAAGTCCTGGTGTGACGCTGTGTGTTAATGTGCCAGACTGCAAAGCTGTTAGAACTGTAAGATCAGCAGTTCAAGCTCACCAGCTGCTTCTCAGAAACCCTACACAGGGTAGCTATGGGTTGGAACCGACTCAGCACTTCAAAACAACAACAATTATCAAGATGTGAGAAATATTTTATAAGCCTTCTTAAGATATGTATGTGGATAGATAGATAGATAGATAGATAGATAGATAGATAGATAGATATAGAGAGAAGAGAGTGTCCTGGTATGTGCTGTGGATTAATGTGCTGAACTACAAAGTCGGTATGAACCGTAAGATCCAGTGGTTCAAGTTCACCAGCCACTCCTCAGAAACCCTATACAGGGTTGCTATTGGTCAGAACCGACTCGATGGCACTTAACAATAAACAGTACACACATACACACATATCAAGCTCACCCGCTCTATTCTTCTATGGTTTTCCTCATTCACTGTCCAGCTTTTGCATGCATATGAGGTTATTGAAAATACCATGGCACATCTTAGTCCTCAAGCTGACATCTTTGCTCTTCAACACTTTAAAAAGGTCTTATGCAGTAGATTTGCCTAATGCAGACCTTCCTTGAAAACCCTATATAGGGTAACTATGAGTCACAACTGACTCTACGGCACTTAACAAAAACAAAGAAGATACATTTCTCAAAAATTCAGTTGACTATCACACCTCAGTGTCATATCTAGCTATCCAGTGATCAGGATATGTCAAGATATCACGTACAAGTTGAAATGTGAGGTTGAACGTACAAGAGAGAGATATCTAGCATGTTGTAGATAATTTTGAATGTACTACTTTCTTTCATTGCTGTAAATGTATTAAAGCTGTCACTTACTAGTGAGGACCAAAAAAAGAGAAGGCTTTGATTCAAATCCAGGATGCAGTGAAATATTCTCTTCTCTTTGAACGTTGTAATTCCAAAGTCTAATATCTTTCGCACAGTTACGAATTGTATCTATTATGAGGAAGGAAAAAAAAAGATACTTCCATATGGAAAAGCATGAATCTTCGTGAGAATCAAAAACAAACACTGGGTATCTGAGCAAACAAGAAAAAGGAAAAATGCCACTTCAAAAGGTAGCAAACAGACAAACTGATTAACGTTTTGGTTCTCTCCAGGATTCAATGCTGTTAAGTGCTGGTGAGTTGGTTCTGACTCATAGACTCATAGCAACCCTGTATAGGGTTTTTGAGGAGCAGCTGCTGGGTTTGAATTGCCGACCTTGTGGTTTGCAGTCCAGTGCTGGTCCTACAGTGCCATAACAAGAGCCCATAGAACCACCAATATTTAAGATGTAAATGATCTTTAAGTACTCACTCAAAGATACAGTAATCATAATGTGGTAATAGATGAGGATAAGTCAAAAAGTATTGTTACTATGGTTCCAGTTCACACATACACAGACTCATTAGAAACAAAACATGTTTAAACATGCCTCTATGATCAGTGGATGACTGCAGAGAAGTTATCTCCAAAATACATGCATGCTAGTTTCATTAGAGTGCCTTCATGCAAATAAATAAAAATGATGGCAGCAACCTTTCTTGCCCTAGCCCTCTCTACTTCTCAGCTGGGTTCATAAATTGGTTGCACTTGCCAAACAGAACTCAGACACCATACTCATATTTATGGGGATTATTATGGAAGTTAGCAGTTTACCATTCTGGGTCAAAAATGAAAAAAAGGTACAGTTCTTCCTGTCAGAAAAGCCTCTCTTCTGCTATGCCCAGAGACAGTCTTCTGTAGGCCTGAGCAATGTTAATAGGCCTGAGCAATGTTAAAAAACTCTTTTAGGGTTGTTGATAAATGCTCATAAGGTGCATCACTGCACTGTAAACCTCAGCCAGAAGGCTCTCAGCTCTAGCTCCATGGGTCAGCAAACCTAGCTCTTCCAGATAAGTTCCTGGAGGCAAGTCTAGGCCCAAAGTCACTTAGCTTTATAGTTGATCAACGGGTTAGAAGGCATTGTAGGACAAGCACTCAACCTCCAGGTTGGTTTGAGCTGCAATGTTGTTGGTTCAAACTCACCAGCTGCTCCTCAGAAACACTATACTGGGTCACTATGAGTCAGAACCAATTTAAAGGCGCTTAATAACAACAACATAGGTTAGAAAGCCCATCATTCTGTCACGTGCCATGGCTCTTGGTTCTACTGATGTTGTTCCTCAGCCACTCTTATTTTTCCAGTATAAAAGCTTTCTGTCCCTGGGTCAAGAAGGTTAAATGTTCATTGATCTTAGGTTAAAAGGACATGCTCCATTCCTTGCTCTTCTTGTTTGATGGTAATAAGAGGACCTCTCTTGCTTCTTAGATGGCTTGTTTTATACCCACAGTAGACTTTCAATTTTTTAGAATTACAATTATCTATTTTAACATAATTCAAAACTCAACTGTATGTCTTATCAGTGTCTTCTTCCACCTTATATTATCCATACCTATCAGGAAACGTGTCTTTTGGTGGGAGTTACAAAGACTAAGGCTAAAAGAGATATATTAAATATTTCACTACATAACACATAAAAAAAAGAAGGTGCAATCCAAAGTGTAGATTTTGATGGGATCTGCTGGATCAGTTAAACTCAAGGCCATGAGGTAAATAAAGAAGATTACGGTAACTGTTTCTTTGGAAGTACAAATGGATAATCTTGATAGAACTTCATAGAGGACAGAGTAAAATCAAGTGAGGTTGTTATGAAGAGGTTTTAAGAAAATTGAAAGCTGCATTGGTGAGAAAAATGTGAACAAAGTTCCACAGAATTTTTTTTTTTTTCATCACAATGATGCACCTGCTTATTCTATAAGGGTAGCAAAGACTGTCCTCTGAAATTTGTTGGGAAATATTGCCTAATGCACACTGCAGTCCTAATCTTACCCATGTGCACTTTTGTTTTTGAACCCCCCAAACTAAAAAATGCATTTATTCAAAGGACATTTAAAAAGAACATAATTTAGCCCCGCCAGGATGCTAAACTTGATGTTTTAACTTGGTATAAATAGAAGAAGACAGAATATATTGGAAAGGGTTAGAATGATGGAAACACAGCCTTCAGAAGTGCATAGATTTATGTAGAGAAACCATAGATTCCCATTTTTATAATTTTGTTTAACAAAGGTTTCTAAGCGTTTGTAACAATATTTTATTTACTCTAATATTTGTACACTATATATACTGGTCCTACCTAATTTAAGAATGTTCAATTTGTATTCAATCTAAAGTTATAAACTAACCCCCCATTTGTCTTTCCGTGAATGCAAACCCAAAGAGTGCACACAGGAAGTGGTCAAGTGGCCCGTTGCCTTTTCCTGAATTTACACCTAGCAACCAGGAAGCATTCCTTGCATCTACCCAGTCAGACTCAGGAACTAAGGCACCTGTATCAAATGAAAATCAGGAGGCAATGATACCATGCCTATAGTATAGAATGGATAGCAGTCCCAGAATTGGCGGGCCAGGAGAAGTCTGTAGGTACTGATCTCACTTCACTATGAACTGTTTAAGTTGGCACTGCTTCTGTGTTGTTTCCAGTTGGGCGTCCAGTAGGCAATCCTGGATCCTAACCCAGAACCTGCATGTTCTTGGTCCCGCCTCAGTTTTACCACTTTCTGACTTGGCCCTGCATCTTGCAACCCAAGTTGGATATCAGGAACCCAGGGATGGCAGAGAGTGAGAGTCTTGGCTCAAGAGGGATGAGATTACAGTTGCCACCACTGCCAGAGAAGAGCATGAGCCCCAGGATGCAGGCCCACTACCAGCTGACTGCCTGGGGGCTGCAGGCTCCAGACCTACCTCACAGGCAGCATATGTACTACGTTGTTGTTGTTGTTAAGTGCCGTCAAGTTGGTTTTTACTCATAGTGAACTTCTACAGTGTGTCTGAAGAGAGGCTGATGAATTTGAACCACTGATTTTGCAGTTCAGTACAGTATCCCACAGGGCCACACCAGGACTCCTATGTGTTATGGTTCCTAATAATGAAAGGATGATATTTTGCAATCCTCATAAAAACATTATTATTGTCACTGTAATATTAAGTACATTTTAGTGTATAGAAAAGTACTTCTTTAATGATTTTTATGCATTGATACATTATATATATTATATACTCATGGGAGAAAGATGAGGCTATCTGCTCCCGTAAAGATTTACAGCCTCGGAAACCCTGTTCAGGGTTGCTATGGGTCGGAACTGACTCGATGGCACTTAACAACAACAACAACAAGATAAACAACTAAGGTTAGGAACAAATCATACCTAACTGTCCAACATGGAAATTCAATTTAATGACAGAATTCAAAATGTAAATCCTTCATAATCTGGAAACTGTATATTGAAAGATGATGTAGTGGCCTAAGACTTTTCGTGCAGTTGATTTATTCCTGATTATTTTGCTCCTGTTATAAATAATGCATTCAAAAGAATATCTTTGGATATTATTAAATAAACGACAAGTGACTTGATGAGTTTATAATAAACACACACATGCACACACACACACAGCTTCACAAACCTTGTCCTGTTCAAGAAGGGATCATCATATCACTGTCATTATAAAGTCAGTAATGTCAAGATATTAAATACAAGGTCATTCCTTGCATGGCATGTGGTCCGGACATCAGTATGAAGCTAATCATCTCCAACATTGTACTTGAAAATAGACATTAAATGTTCTCATTTACAAATTAGCAACATGTTGAGAACAAAGGCCAACTACAGAATTGAATTTAGCAGTAAGATTATGGTGTTGAAAGCAATGCTGATTTCAATAACAATATTATTTTTTTAAAAGCTATCAGAATACCAGTGGAACGGAAAGTTCATTCTTTCAGAAAATCAATAAAATCGATAAATTGATCAAGAGAAAGAGAAAAGACACATATTAGTAATATTAGATGTAAGCGACGGTGTCAGTTGTGTGCAGCGAAGTCAGTTCAGACTCTTAACGACCCTGCGTAGGGTTTCTGAGGCTGTACAATTTTACAGGAGTAGAAACACTCATATTATTCCATCAGAGTAACTGATAGAATCGAACTGCTGACCTTATGGGTAGTAGCACAACTTGTAATACAGTCTGATACCAGGGGTCCTTAGAAATAAGAAAAGTAACATTAAAACATATTCTGCATACAGTAAAGGGTGAAATTTGACAATGTAGATGAAATACACAAATTCTTCAGAAAATACAAGGCAGCAAAGTATATTTCAGAAGAAATAAATAATTACAAGAGCTGTATACCCATTAAACGGAGTCCCGGTATGGCGCTGTAAGATATACAGTGGACCTCAAGTTCATTTGAATCACAAGGTCAGAGGTTCAAACTCACCAGATACTCCTCAGAAACTCTACATAGGGTTGCTTTGAGCCAAAACCGATTCGAACAACATACCCATTAAAGCACTTCCTATTACAGTTTTGAATATTCACACAAAACACTAGGTTTTATTTGTAAAACCTGATGGTTTTATTTGTAAACTCCTGATGGTTTTATTTGTAAACTCCTACTCTTGTAGCTTAGTGGTTACGAATCGGGCTGTTAATCTAACGGTCAGCAGTTCGAAACTACCAGCTGTTCCTCTGGAGGAGATGAGGCTTTCTGCTCCCGTAAAGATTTACTGCTTCGGAACCCTATACAGGATCGCTATAAGTCGGAACCGACTTAACGGCACATAACAACACCACAAATATTTAGGAGAATCATGGCCCCATAGGATAAACACTGGACTGTGAACCGCAAGGCCCATGGTTCGAACTTACCAGCCATTCCGTGGTAGAAAGACGAGGCTTTTTGCTCCCACAAGGAAATCCTATATAGGGTTGCTGTGGGTCAGAACAGACTCGAATGAACATAACAACAACAGCAAACAAATATTTACAAATGAAATATGGCAATTTTCTACAAACTCATTCAAGAAACTGAGATGAAAGGATAATTCCAGGCTCATTTTGTGAGACTGACAGTATTCTGATATCAGAGTGAAGAAATCATTATAAGGAAAACAAAAGAAAGCAAAAACTAAAGATAATATGCGTCATAAACATAGATGAAAGGGCATCTTTACAATATTAGAAAACATCCCTAATATTTTTATATGTTCACTTTCTCTTAAAACCAAGAACAAGAACTGCTTCTCTTCACCATTGTATTGGCGTTTGTAGGCAAGAAACATAAGTACTGAAGCTCTCTGTACTTTCAGATGCTGTTTTTGACTACAGAGAACATCTCATGGAATATAAATAAAAGCTAGTTGAACTATTAAGTAACTTCAGCAAACTTGCTGGAAAAGGACATCTATGCAAAACCAAATTGCTTTTCTCTACATAAGTAATGAAATTCTAAAATTGAAATTAAAAACTATATAATCAAAAATGAGAAATATTAGGTGTAATCTAGCTAAAGACTGCAAATCTAGACAATCAAGATTATAAAATTGCTGATAGAAAATATAAAAGGTCTAAAATAATAGATAAGCATTCCATTTTTATAGATCATAAGATTCAATTTGTTCTGTTGTTAAATTTTGTAACTAGAGTTATAGTTTCAATCTAATTCCTATCAAAATCTCAGCAGGCTTTTTTTTTTTTTTTTTTTTTTATCTAGAAAGTAGAAAACATAATAATATTCACACAATAATGCAAAGGTCATTGCATACCTAAAACAGTTTGGGTAAGGAACTAAATGGATGAACTTACTTACTATTAAAATTACTACAACTTTAACAATATCAAGTTAATGTTGTATTACATCAAGAAAGAAAATTAGATAAATTGACCAGAATACACTCTACATATGCAAATACACCCACAATTATATGGTAAACTGTTTTAAACCAAACCGCAAAAGCAACTGAATGAATAAAAATACACTTTCCCACAAATAGGAGTGGTAACAATGAATATCTCAAAGCAAAAGCAACAAACTGTAATATATACTTTATACTATAAAAAAAGCTTAATTAAAAATCATAAAACTAATCATAAATATCCTACATTACAAAATTTCCAGAAAACTTAGAAGAACATTTTTGAGACCTTGACATAAACAAAGCTTTCTTTTAAATGACACTAAGAATAATGCATACAATTTTAAATTTAGAAATTGAATTTCAAAAGATACCATTAAGAGAATTAGCAGGAAAAACTATGTATAGACTGTATTTCTTGCTAAAGGTCTGTATCTAGAATATATGAAGAACTTTCAAAAGCCAGAAACAAATAAATAATACAATAAAATGAGCAAAATATTTAAAGAGACACTTTATCAAGGAAGATATAGAAATGATAATAGGGCACATAAAAATATGTTCAGTCCATCTGTGCTTCTAAAATCAAAACAAACCTACAGCTCTCCACTTAATTCCAACTCATAGTGACACTACATTGTAGTATAGAGTAGCTCTATCCCACAGAGTGTCCGAGGCTATAGATCTTTATAGTAGTTACAAACTGTCACATTTTTCTCCCTGAGTGACTGACTGGTAGGTTTGACCTGCTACCTGTAAGCTAGCATTCTAGCACTTTAGCCACTGCATGACTAAGGCTCCTTTTATTTAGCATTACACCACACATATTAATGGCATCATGAAATATTACCACATACCTCTTAAAAGTTAAAAACAAAAAAGGAAGCCCAATTGACAGATACTGGCAAACATATGGAGTGACTATAATTCAAACACTACTGGGGCGAATACAGAATGGTAGAGTTACTTTGTAAAACCCATTGACAGATTCGGGATAAGTTAAATTGACACTTATCATAAGATACAGCCATTTTATTCCCAGGTATCCAGAGAATAAATGAAAGCATAAATCCAAAACAAAGTTCATAGTAATTTTGATTTAATGCTAAGTGGAGGGGAAAAAAGAACAGCAAAAAGCACGTGTTTACAAATGACTGAACAGAAAGACATGTGTTTTAATATCTGTGTGGTAGAATAATATCACACAATTTAAAAAAGAAATATTACTAATACACACGAAATGGATCTCAAAATAATGATGAGTGAAATAATTCAGAGAAACTACAAAGTCTGTACTGTGTAACTGGTGATGGTGGTGTGCCGTAGAGTGGGTAACAACTCCTAGCTATGCTGCATAGTGTTTTGGAGGTTGTAAATGCTTGTAGGAGCAGAAAGCCTGATCTTTCTTCCTTATAGGAAGATAGTAAATGCTTATAAAAGCAGCTGGTAGATTCGAACTGCTGACCTTGTAATTTGTAGTCCAATTAGTAACCACTATGCTACTGGACCAATAAACAACATTCTTATCAATGGAGAAAGGATTGAAGTTGTCAAGGACTTCATTCTTCTTGGATCAACTATCAACACTCGCGGAAGTAGCAGTCAAGAGATCAGACGATGTATTGCACTGGGCAAATCTGCTGCACAGGAACTTTTTAAAGTATTGAAGAGCAGAGATGTCAGCTTGAGGACTAGGGTGCGCCTGACCCAGGCCATTGTGTTTTCAATAGCCTCATATGGATGCGAAAGCTGGACAGTGAATAAAGAGGATCGTAGAAGAATTGATGCCTTTGAGTTGTGGTGTTGGAGGAGAATACTGAGGGTGCCATGGACTGCCAAAAGAACCAATAGATCTGTTTTGGAAGAAGTGCAGCCAGAGTGCTCCTTGGAGGCCAGGATGGCTAAGCTTCCTCTCTCCTACTTTGGACATGTAGTCCGGAGGAAACAATCGTTGGAGAAGGATGTCATGCTGGGTAGGGTGGAGGGTCAGAGAAAAAGAGGAAGACCTCCAACGAGATGGATCGGCCAGGTGACATCATTGATGGACTCGGGGGTGGCAGCGGTGGTGAGGTTGGCCCAGGATCGAGCATTGTTTCGTTCTGCTGTGCATGGGGCCGCTATGAGTCCGTTCCGACTCGATGGCACCTGACAACAACAACAACATGCTACTGGGGCTCCACTGTGTAATTAGTTTAAGCAAAATTGCAGAAAATTAAAACTAATACATAGTGGCGAAAAGCAATTCAGTGATTACCAAGGAATAGCCAGGAATATCTGGAAGAGAATTTAGGCAGAAGGAAACTTTTGAGGGCTGTAGATGTGTTCATTATCTTTATAGTGGTAATGCCTTCATATGTCTAAAAGATCATATCAAGCTTTTTGTTGTTGTTATATGCCACTGAGTCGGTTCTGACTCATAGCCAACTTGTATAGGATTTCCCAGGAGTGGCTGGTGAATTTTAACTGCTGACCTAGTAGTTCAAACTGACCTTACAGTCCAGTGCTTTATCCCACAGTGCCATGTCAGGCTTGTTTTGTTGTTGTTAGGCTGTTGAGTCGGTTCTGATTATAGCCACCCTGTATAGGGTTTTCAAAGAGGAGCTGGTGAGCTTGAACTACTGACCTTGTGGTTGAAGCTGACTTTGCAGTCCAGTACATTAGCCCACAATGCCACACTAGGAAAGTCACCTTAAATTGACATACAAAAACTTCATATATATCAAACGAGTCACTGTAAATATGTAGTTTTGTATATCAATTTTGCCTAAACAAAGCTGTTATTAAAAGCAGATATCCCCCACAGTCCCCTTCCTGCTCTGAAAACCTAGATTTATATAGATCTAGTCTTATTGTGGTGCTTTAGGATAAGCGCTGGTCTGCTAACCAAAAGGTTAGTGGCTCATCAACTTGTTGTTACAAGGTGCTGTCGAGTCAGCTCCCACTCAGAGTGACATTATGCACAATGGAAAGAAACACTGACCGTTCTAGCTTCATTCTCACAATCATTGTTAAGCTTGAGGCCATTGTTGCTTCCACAAGGCCAAGCCATCTCTTTAGGGGTCTTACACACTACAAAGGATGATGTCCTTCTTCAGAGACTGGCCCTTACTGATAAGATGTCTGAGGTATGAGAGATGAAGTCTCGCCATCCTGGCTTCTAAGGAGCATCTGGCTCTACTTCTTCTAATACAGATTTGTTATTCTGGCAGTCCACGGTACTTTTTATATTCTTATTCAACACCATACTTCAAATGCGTCAATTCTTCTACTGTCTTCCTTATTCACTGTCCAACTTTTGCATGCCCATCACGTAGACATGAATATTTGTCAGCCACATTGAAAACTGGCAAAGTATATACCTTAAGTAGGATTTTACATATAAACACCTGGAAAATATGCAAGAATGTTAATTGCACTGCCCATAACAACCAGAAAAACAGAAATAATTTAAATTCCCACTAATGATAGAATATTGAAATTGCCATGGGTTGCCAAAAGAACCAATAGATCCATTTTGGAAGAAGTGAAGCCAGAGTGCTCCTTGGAGGCCCAGATGGCCAAACTTGGTCTCTCATACTTCAGGCATATTGTCAGAAGGGACCAGTCACTGGAAAGGGATATCATGTTTGGTAAGTTGGAGGGTCAGAGAAAAAGAAGATGACCCCCAATGAGAAGGATTGGCTAAGTGGCAGCATTGATGGACTCAAGCATGGCAACAGTAGTGAGGTTGGCCCAGGATCAGGCAGTGTTTGTGCATAGGATCGCTATGAGTTGGTACCGACTCGATGGCACCTAACAACAACAATGATAAAATAGATACTAACAGTTCAAAGAACAAATTCTTTTTTTCTTTAATTTATTAGGTGTATATCCAGTGTTATGATGATTAAAATAATAACAAACATTGGATGATGACTATGACAGAAATGGATACAACTTTGTATGGCATTTTGTTGGTCTCAGAAAGAGAAAATATAATTCAAACTAAGTTTGATTTGGAACACAGTATAGGAATCACCTCTCGGTTTGTTCTACTATGGTTAAGTTGGGTGTTGCTTTGATGTTCGTAGCTATACCATTGGTACAGTAAATAACACCAGGATCACCAATAGTGTACAGGTTTAAGCAGAGCTTCCAGAATGACACACTATGAAGAAGGAAAAGAGAATCCACTTTTGAGAAAATAGCCAATGGTGACTTATGAAATGCGCTGGGACTTGTCTGATACAGTAAAAAACAAGCCCTCCAATTGATAGGTACTAAAAATACAAGTGAGTTAGAGATACTTTCTCAAAGTGTAGTCGACCTTAAGGATGTGTAAAGCTCTCAGAATCTTCATTTGCTGATGTGCCAACACAAAATGTTGCAAACAACCAGAATGTGGAATGTAAAAGCATGGATCTAGGAAAATTGTTGTTGTTGTAAAGTGCCATCGAGTCGGTTCCGACCCATAGCGACCCTGTAGTCATAAAAATACAAGAAATACATAAATATTGACATCCTAAACACTAGTGTGCTGTGATGAACTGGTGTTGACCATTTTGAATAAGACAATCAAATGGTCTACTATGACAGAAAAGGCAAATTAAACTGAAATGGTATCACATTGATTGCTAAAAAGAAAATTTTAAGATCTATCATGACTATAATGCTGTCAGTGATAGGATAATACCCATACACTTAGAAGTAAGATCCTGTACTCCTCTGTCAGTTTGTCATATGTGGTACCTTGAGTATCATTATGAGGCTGGAAACTCTGCCACTGATGTTTCAAATGCCAGCAGGGGCACCCATGATGAACAGATTTCAGTGGATCTTCCAGACTGGGTACCGAGTAGGAAGCAGGAATAGGTAGTCTAATCCTGATAGATTGTCCTTTGAAAATCTTATGAATGGCAGTGGAACATTATTTGATACAGTTCTAGAAGATGAACCCTTAATGTTAGAAGACACTCAAAATATGACTGTGCTAGACCTGCCTCCTCAAAATCGAGTTTACTTTAATGACATGGATGGAGCAAAGCTTTGTTTGGTGTTTGGGCATGACTCAACATTGGAATAA
>NW_006408540.1:7483321-7495063 GCF_000296735.1 Chrysochloris asiatica
ACAATGCAGAAAGTATCAGAAGAAGGTAGAAGAAATACACAATCACTGTATTGAAAATAATTGGTTCATATTCAACCATTTCAGGAGCTAGCATATGATCAACGATCCATGACATTGAAGGAATAAATCCAACCTGTACTGAAATTTGTTTTTATTGTTACTAGGTGACATCAAGTCAGTGCTGACTCACAGTGACCCTATGCACAACAGAACAAAACAGTGCCCGGTCTTGCACCAACCTCACAATCATTGCTACATTTGAGCCCATTGCTGCTGCCACTGAACCAATCCATCCCATTGGAGGTCTTTTTCTCCCACCATCCAATTTACCAAACATGATTTCCTTCTCTAGGGACTGGTCCCTCCTGATAATATGTCTGAAGTATGAGAAACAAAGTCTGGTCACCCTGGCTTCCATGGAACATTCTAGTTGTAATTCTTCCAATACATATTGGTTTGTACTTTTGGCAGTTCATATTCTCCTCCAACACTATAACTCAAATGCATCAAATTCTACTGTGATCATCCTAATTCGCTGTCCGACATTCACATGCATGTGAAGTTATTGAAAATACCATGGCTTATGTCTGGTGCACTGTAGTCCACAATCGGACATATTTGCTCTTGAACACATAAGAAAGGTATTGTGCAGCATATCTGCTTAAATCAACATGCCGTTTGATTTTGTGACTGTTGTATCCATGAGCGTTGATGGTTGATCTGAGCAAAATGAAGTCTTTGACATCTTCAACCTTTTTTCCATTTATATGGATGCTGTTTATTGGTCCAGTGGTGAGGATTTTTGTCATCTTTACATTGAGGTGCAACCCTTACCAACAGCTGTGGTCTTTTATTTCATCAGTAAGTATTTTAAAGCCTCTTCACTTTCAGCAAGCAAGGTTGTATTGTCTGCATATCACAGGTTGTTAATCAGCATACCTCCAAGCCTGATGCCACATTTTTCTTTCTTCATATAATCCAATTTCTCAGATTATGTGATCAGCATATAGATTGTGAAAGAATACAACCCTGGTGCATACATTTCCTATTTTTTAAATCATTCTGTTGTTCTGTTTGAACAATTGCCTCTTGGTCTATGTGCAGGTTCCTGATGAGCACAACTAAGTGTTCCAGCATACTCATTCTCCGCAATGTTGTCCGTAGCTTGTCATGATCCATACAATCGAAAGCATTTGAATAGTAAAGAAAGCACAGGTAAACATCTTTCTTGTATTCTCTGTTGTCAGCCAAAAGCCAACGGATGATAGCAATAACATTCCTCATTCCACAGTCTCTTCTGAATGCGGCTTGAACCTCTGGGACTTCTTTGTCAATGTATGGTTGCAGTCATTGTTGTATTATCTTTAGCAAATTTTTCTTGCATGCAATATTAATGAAATCGTCCAATGATTTCACAATTCCATTGGGTCACCTCTCTTTGGAATGGGCACAAATACCTCCAGTTAGTTGGCCCTGTAGTTGTCTTCAGAATTTCTTCGTACATCTGAGTGAGTGTCTCAAGCGCTGTATCAGTTTGTTGAAAGATTTTAGTTTGCATCCCATCAATTCCCAGTGCCTTGTTTTTTGCTAATATCTTCAGGGCACCTTGGACTTCTTCCTTCAGGATAATTGGCTATTGATCATATGCTACCTCTTGAAATGGTTGAACATCGACCATTTCTTTTAGATACAGTGACTCTTTGTATTTCTTCCATCGTCTTTTGATGCTTTCTGCATTATTCAATATTTTGCCCACGGTGGTGGTTGTGTGCTATAGAGTCGGCTCCAACTCACAGTGACCTTGTATAGTGTTTCTCAGGTGGTAAATATTTTCGGGACCAGAGAGATATCGCTCATAGAATCCTGCAATATTGCTAGCTTAGCCTTCATTTTTTTTATTCAATTCCTTCAGCTTGAGAAAAGCTGAGTGTGTTCTTCTCTTTCAGTTTTCTAACTCCAGGCCTTTGTACATTTCATTAGAATAGTTGAATTTGTCTTATCTGTTGATAATGTGTAAAAGGCATAATCAAATAACAAGTCTTCAGAAATTGACAGAATACCAACGGAAATGTTTCTGATACAGTGCTGGAAGCACTGATTTGTTTCAGTAATAAATTTGAAAGACAACTCATTGACCAACCAACTGGACCAAATCTATATTTGTATCCATTCAAAGAACAATGATCCTATTGTTGTTAAGTGCCATTGAGTTTTTTCTGACTCATAGTAACTCTGTAGAGTTTCTGGTAAGTTGACACTGCTGATGTTGTGATTCAAACTGACCCTGTGGTTCAGTTCTTACCCTACAGCACAGAACCAAGTGATCCTATAGAATGAAGCGATTATCGAATAGTATCATTAATATCTCATAAATGTAAAGCTTTGCTGAAGGTAATTCAAATTAGTTGCAACACTGCAATAACAGGGAGCTTCTAGTTTTCAGTGGATATATATATATTTTTTTTTTTTTTCAAAAGTGGTCTAACTCTTCCTCTTTCCTAATCAGCCTGGAAGCTCTGCTGAAATCTGGCCACAATGAGTGATGCAGTTGGCATTTAAGATACCTTTGGTATAGCTTGCATTTAAGATTCCGTTGGCATATCTCAGTAGCAAGTAAGTCACCACTGAATGAAAAACTAACATATAAGTGATGGATTCTAACATATAGTGCACAGTATAACCACTCATGTTATAACCTTTACTGAAACAGATTAGTACATATTTCTCTGGCAGAATGGCTGATGAGTTTAAATTGACAATATTTTGGCTAACAGATGAGCCCTTAACCACTACAGTACTAGAACTCCTTGGAACAAAATAAAGAATGAGCAAATAGATGCAACCAAATATATGAACTAATATTTGAACAAGTTGCAAAAGCAATTCAAAAAAAAAACAATCTTTTCAATAAATGCTGTAAGAAAAACAGGACCTCACAGTCAAAGCAAATAAAGAAACAAAGCATCAACATAAACCTCAGATTATATATGAAAATTATCACTAAATATTGTTGTTGTTATGTGCCATGGAGTCGGTTCCAACTCATAGCGACCCTGCACAGGGTTTCCAAGGCTGTTAATCTTTACGGGAGCAGAACACCTCATCTTTCTCCCGCGGAGCAGCTGGTAGTTTCAAACTGCTGACATTGCGGTTTGCAGCCCGATTCATAACCACTACGCTACCAGAACTCCTTATCACTAAATATAACCATCTAAAATTTAAAAATTGTTTTAAATGATGACACAGAAATATCTTTGAGATCTAGGGCTAGGGAAAAAATATTCAGATTTGACACCAAATCCGATCCATAATTTTAAAAAAATGATAAAATGGACTTCATTAAAGATGGAGCATTATTCTCTGGTAAAGTTACTGTTTGCTGTTGTTAGGTGTCATCCAATCATATGTGACTCATGGTGAATCCATGCACTAACTGCCCCATAGGATTTTCATTCTTGTTCCTATTAGAGTCTTATTCTTGTATATATTGTGTACGTATACACATGTATAATTTATATTCACATATATACACATATACATTTATATTCAGGTCTTGCATGGCGTTGTAGGATAAACATTTGTCCACAAGTTTGGTTGAACCACAAGCTTGGCAGTTGCTCCTCGGAAACCCTATATAGGGTCGCTATGGGTCAGAACCTACTCATTGGCACTTAACAACAACAATAGCATACATTTATATATATTCTTGTGTTCTGTCAAGTCAGATCTGACTCTTATTGACCCTTTTTAGGATTTCCAAGTGTGGCTGGTGGGTTTGAAGTGCCCACCTTGAGGTTGCCAGTCCAGTGCTAATCCTACCGCAACATACCAGGGATTTACTGAACATACTGCATTAGGCAAATAAATCTATTACAAAAGACCTCTTTAAAGTGTTGAACAAATATGGCACTTTGAGGATTATGGTAGTTCTGAACAAAGCCATAGTATTTTCAATCATCTCATATGTATACAAAAGTTTTATACTGTGTAAGGAAGACCAGAGAAGAATCAATGTGTTTGATTTACCTTGTTTGTGAATATTAAAAGTACCACAGACTGCCTAAAGAACCAACAAGTCTGTCTTGGAAGAAATACAACTAGAATACTCCTAAGAAGTGAAAATGGGCAGATTTAATCTCTTTTACTTTGGATATGATATCAGGAGTCACCAGTCTCTGAAAAAGGACTTTCTGCTTGGTAAAGCAGAGGTTTAGCAAATAAGAGAAAAAAAAATACAACAAGATGTATTGCTATGGTGACTGTAACAATGGACTCAAACATAAAATAGTTGTGGGTATGGCAAAGGACCAGACAGTATTTCATTCTGTTATACATAAAGTCACAATGACTTAGAATTGACTGTATGACACTTTACAACAAAACACTTATATATCTTTTATAAAACAATATGATATATGTTATATGTATAACAAGGAGCTCTGGTAGCGTAGTGGTTACGAATCGGGCTGCAAACTTTAAGGCCAGCAGTTTGAAACTACCAGCCGTTCCCCCAGAGAAAGATGAGGCTTTCTGTTCCCGTAAAGATTTACAGCCTTGGAAACCCTGTACAGGGTCGCTATGGGTTGGAACCGACTCGAAGGCACTTAACAACAATAACAACAACAACATATGTATAACACTATCTACTATAAATAAAATAACAACATTCAGAGATATAGAGAGTAATTGTGAACTGTCTTTCATACATCAGTAGTTTGCAATGTTTGTCTTCTGGGACATTTCTGGGTGGGTACACACCACTAACCTTTTGGCTTACAATCAAAAGCTTGACCATTTGAACAACCCTTGTAATCCAAAGAGATTGTTAAGAGTATGAAAAATGAAAGTGACAGGCTTGGAGAAAATATTTGCAAACTTACATATCCAAACACATACATATGTGTTAAAAAAAAAAAAAAACAAACCTAAAATTCAACAGGTTATAAAACCACAAAATAAACTGTCCCACAACCAAATTGACAAAACCATAAACATAGTTTTATCCAAGAGGATATACAGGTTGGAAATAACTACATGAAATGATGTTCAAAATCATGAACCTTAAAAAAAAAAAAATTGCTGTTGAGTGGATTTCAACTCGGGAAACTCCGTGTATTACAGGGTAGAAATGTTTTCTTGGCTGTCTTCATGAAACTAGATTGCCAGGGTTTTCTTCTGTGACACTAGTTGGTGATTTAAAAGTTTAAACCCACCAACCGCTCCTTAGTGGAAAGATGAGACTTTCTACTTCTGTGAAGATTTACAGCCTTGCGTAGTGGTTACAAATCGGGCTGCGAACCGGAAGGTCAGCAGTTCGAAACTACCAGCTGCTCCGCAGGAGAAAGATGAGGCGATCTGCTCCCGTAAAGATTTACAGCCATGGAAACCCTATTCAGGGTCGCTATGGGTCGAAACCGACTCGACGGCAATTAACAACAACAACAATGACATTATAGTGAGGCAGGCAGGCCTTCGGAAATAGGCGCTGGCCCCCCATGTCCCCAGGCTCATAGCTCATTCTAGAGCAATATTTACATTCCAGGAAATAAGCAACAGACCACCTCAGCCTCATGTTAATCTCCTGTTCCTGACCTACCGCTGGGAAGGAACAGAGCCCCAAGCTAATGTTTACCCTCTTCCGCCTCTGTATCTGCTTGATTGTATGCTCATACATTGGTTGGTTTGAACCAACCAATCCCAGGTAGCCCCGTGAAGCTGTTGGCCCTTGCTAACCAATACCAAAAGAACTCATATATGCACCCCTAAGGGGCTCTGGTAGCGTAATGATTACCAATCGGGCTGCGGGCTGCGAACTTCAGCTATAGCAGTTTGAAACTACCGCTGTTTCCCGGGAGAAAGATGAGGCTTCCTGCTCTGGTAAAGAAATACAGCCTCGGAAACCCTGTACAGGGTCGCTCTGAGTCGGAACCGACTCCATGGCACATAACAACAACATTCCCTATTTAATGTCCTCACAGAGAAGACAGGGCTCAGCCTCTGGATACGAATCCACTGAGCGACGTGCTACTAGCACAATAAAGTCCTTCCTTTGTTACAACCCACATGGTGTAGGCAACTCCTTCAGAACGACTTTGGTAACAATAGGATAAGCACTGGACTGTTAGCCACAGGTCAGTGGTTCAAGCCTACAATCCTAGGAATCCTTATACAGGATCACTATGAGTGGAACCAACTTGAAGGCCCTGAATAACAACAAAAAACTCTAAACAGAGTTGCTATGAATCAGAACCAACAGAATGGCACTGAACATTAACAATAAAAGATATATCTTAACTGTTTCTTTTTAAAATCCATTGATGTAATTTCAGTAAGAGGTTTAGCATCAATTATTTCTAAAGTCTTTATATTTCCTAAAATTATACATATTAATGATGGTAGTTATGTACCCTGGAGTCGGTTCCAACTCATAGGGACCCTGTACAGGGTTTCCAAGGCTGTAAATCTTACGGGAGCAGAAAGCCTCATCTTTCTACCGCGGAACAGCTGGTAGTTTCGAACTGCTATACCTGAGGTTCGCAGCCCGATTCGTAACCACTACGCTACCAGAGCTCCTTATACATATTAATATCACTTGGGAATTAGAGAAGAAGCAAATAAATAAAGACTTGTTGTTATTGTTGTTGTTGAGTGCCGTCGAGTCGGTTCCGACCCATAGCGACCCTGTTCAAATCGATTCCAACCCATAGTGACCCTGTATAGGTGAGCTTGAACTGCCAACCCTGCATTTCAAACGGCTTTGCAGTCTGGTACATTAACCCACAGCGCCACATAAAGACTAGCTTTACCCAAATTCAGAACCAGTCAGACATAAAAACAATATACAAGGGTGATGGAGGTATAAATGTGTTTATTGTTAATAAAGATGTATAGGCTGAGGATCATGTTTAGGTAAATAGTAAGAAAGCATTTTCATTCTCCTGAAATACAGATTCCTGGAGCCCATGACATTGGCTGACTCCCATGCCATAGTTCTGAAGTTATATTTTGTAACTTGAGACTTAAACAGACTGGCCTAAAAGTCACTTTTAAGTCAAACAATTGTTAATAAATAAATATTTTTTACCCTGTACATTGTACTCTTTTGAAGAATAAAGTCAATTTCCATAAACAGAAACACCAAGGACAGACTGGCAGCTAGCTGTGTCTTAGGGTATATTGTTAAGAAATCACTGACCTGGCAATTTTCCATGGCCATGATCAAAACTTGGTAAATAATAAAATTTGGTATGACTTTCATCTTTGGAACCTTTTTGACTCCTCAGTTGAAATGTCCCAATCTTAAATTGTGTATTCAATAAGGAGCCCTGGATGTGTAATTATTAAATTCTCAGATGCAAGCTGAAAAGTTGGTAGTTCCATTCCACAGAAGAAACATGTGACAATCTAGATCCATAAAGCTTTGCTGCCTTGGAAGCGCAAATGAGCAGTTCTTCTCCATTGTATACAGTTGCTAGCAGTGACTGGCAGGCAACTCAACAGCAATGAATGTGGTTTGGGCTTGAGTATTAAAAAAACTTTAATTTCTATTATTGGCTTTAATATTTTTGTTTTAACAGCAGTCTTCCTATAGATCATAAATAATAAATTGTTTTTGAAAACAATCACAGGCATTTGGAGCAACTAACCACAAACTTTACATAAAATCTACAGAATAACAGATAAAAGCAGAATTATAGGAGAAAAGAGGAAGTATGGGGTGAAGTCGATGGAAAAAGCACAAGTTGTCAATTTTATTAGAACCATGAATACTCCTGGAACCAGAAATAAGGGAGTAAGAATTTTCTAGCTTTTTTCTGTTTCTGTAGAGATACATAAGAGATTCTTATGTGATAATAGTATTAAAGTATTTGATGTTTTAAATTTTCAAAAATGACTTAATAATTAAAATGGTCTTTTTCTTTGTGGTTGTTATTATGTGAATCATAATAATCTGATAGAAAGCAGAATTAAACAGTGATCAGTTCTACATCATCTTCAAAACCCTTGTTACATTTGAGTCCATTGCTTCAGCCACTGTATCAGTCCATCTCAATGAGGGTCTCCAACTTTTTCACTGACCCTCTACTTTATGTTCTCCAAGAAATGGTCCTTTTTCCTTCTCAAGAAACATTCTGATTGGAATTTTTCCAAGACAGATATGTTTATCTTCTGACAGTTCATGGTTCGTTGTTACTCACTGCAACCCTGAATAGAGTTTTAAATCACTGCAGGATCATTAAGTCTTGTCTTTCTCCCACGAAGAGGCTTGTGAACTTGAACCACCAAGCTTGTTGTTCATAGCTGAGCCATTTCTTTTCCCATGGTACTTTCCATATTCTTCACATAATTCTAACACATAATTTAAATATATCAATTATTTTTCAGTCTTCCTTTTTCATTGCCCAGATTTTACATGCCTGTGAGGCAATTGGAAATAACCATGGTTTGGATCATAATTTAGTTCTCAAAATGACACATATGCTCTTTCATACTTTAAAGAATTCTTTCACAGATTTGTCTAATGCAAATGCTTGATATCCTGACTGCAACATTCTTAGGTATATATAGTGAATCCAATTATAATTAAATCCTTAACAAATTCAATATTTTAAATGTTTATCATGATGCTGCTTATTGGTACAGTTCTGAAGATTTAATTTTTCTTTTGATGAGGTGTAATCTGGTAGCGTAATGGTTACGAATCGGGCTGCGAAACTGAAGGTCAGCAGTTCGAAACTACCAGCAGCTCCGCAGGAGAAAGATGAGGCTTTCTATTCCCGTAAAGATTTATACCCTCGGAAACCTTGTACAGGGTCGCTATGGGTTGGAACCGACTTGACGGCACTTAACAACAACAACAATCCAAACTGAAGGCTCTATTTTTTGATCTTCATCAGTAAGTGTTTTAAGTCCTCTTTAGTTTCACCAAGCAAAGTGTGTCATCTACATATTGCAGGTCATTAAGGACTCTTCCTCCAATCTTAATACCATGTTATTCTTCATATAGACCAATTTCTTGAACTTTTTGGTCAGCATAAGTATTGAATAACTATGATGAAATGATGCAATCCTGATAAACACCTTTTGTGATGTAAAAACATATAGTAAACCATTGATCTGTTTGAACAATTGCCTCTTGGTCTATGTAGAGGTTGTGTATAAACACAACTAAATATTCTGAATTTCAATACTTTGTTGAATGTCTTTTGCATAGTCCAATAAAACACTGGTAAACATCTTTTTGGTATTCTGTGTTTTCAGGCAAGTTTCATTCTGACATCAGCAATGATATCCCTCATTTACTGTCCACTTATGAATCCATCAGTTGGATTTCTGGTAGTTCACTATTGATGTACTTCTGCAACGGTTTTGGGTTATCTTCAGCAAAATTTTACTTGTGTCTGATATTAATTATATTGTTCACTAATTTCTGTATTCTGTAGGACCACTTTTCTTTGGGATGGGCACAGATACAGATATCTTTCAGCTGTCTTCCTAATTTCTTGATTTAGATGAGTGTTTCCAGTGTTGCATTCAGTTGTTGAAATGTCTAAGTTTGTATTCATTCATTCTTGGAGACTAATTTTTGCAAGTACTTTCAGAGCATCATATGCTACCACCTGAAATGGCTGAAAGTCACATAATTTTTAAGACAGTGATTCTGAGTATTCCTTCCATCTTCCATTTATTCTCTAGTCGCCTCACAAATAACAGAGTAGTAATAGAACACTTTGTATACTATGAACAAGCAAGTAATACAACCTTACATACATATGGTTCTCCTGGGCATTGCGAACCAGATCATTACTGCTGATTTATAGATGCTAAAGGTAGGTTATGCATGGACTGCAAAGTTATTCTTATAGAATGGATTTTTTTTTAATGATGACTAATATTCAGTGAGCATTTTATGATATTCTACTTCATGAAGCACAATGGATTAAATATTGTAGAATATGCAGAAAATGGGCATTCATGATATGGTCATTAAAATTAAGCTGTGTTATAAAGATTAAACATCTGTGAATAGAAAAAAACAAAATAAAAATGAAATTAACTGTTTGGTCAGGAGATCTTCCTAGGGAAACAAGTTCTGCATTAGATTCTGTCTGAAACAATGGAAGCAAATTGCTAGAGATGCAGAATATGGCATATGCTGAAGAAGACTTTCCTTGAACATAATGACTCGTAAGAGACAGAATTATGCAGTTATGTTTCAAAATGGCACGCTGTGAAAAATTCTAGTAAGGGTAATATTTTTCTATGTTTATTTTTCTTTTCATTTGCAATGAGTAATTTATTAATTGCATTAATAATTATATTGATCACATTATACAGTATGAAACTAGTACCTTCTATATGAAAATACAACACAATGTTGTCCATTAACTAACTAAGAAAATCAGTGAAATCCATGTATATGTGAAGAAAACAACAACAAAATAGCACCAAATCATGCTTCCCTCAGGAACCTCTGCTTTTCACCTGAGTTCAATAATTATTGCAATGGCCACATAGAAATCAGGCATCATACTCACAGTTATGGAGTTTATTAGGGAAATTGTTGTTGTTGGTAAGTGTAGTCGAGTTGATTAGACTCATAGTGATACTTACGCACTATAGTATGCTGCACTGGACCACAAGGTTACTTTGAACTGCAGGTTGACAGTTCAAACTCACCAGCCATTCCATGGAAACCCTATGCAGGGTCAAAACCAATTCAATGGCACTTACCAACAACAACATAGAGTTTCTGCAGAGTACCTAGTGGGTTTGAATCAATGACCTTGCTGTTAGCAGTCCAATGCTGATCCTACAATTCCACACCAGAAGTTCATTAAGGAAGTTAACAAGTTATAATTCAGGGTTAAAAATGCTCAGGGCACAATTGTTCCAGGTAGGACAGCCTTCCTCAGCTGTGCCCATAGACAGAACTCTCTGTCCTGCTACTGTCACAAAGCTCTTTTAAAATTGCTCTTATTTGCCCGCAAGACATATTACTCCACCATAAGCTTCCATCTGAAGGCACATATATGGATATCTTCGGTTCCAGGAATTGGCAAACCACTCTGAAAGCAAGTCTATTGTCCAGAGTCACTCAGCTTTGTTTGCTTCATACTCCAGGAAGTCCACCGCTTTTTCTTGTGCTTTGACTTTTAGTTCTGCTGTGGCCCTCCTCTAGTGTCACTGATTTCTATCCCTGGGTAAAGGAGGTCCAATGTGCATGGATCTCTGGGTCCAAATGATGTGCTCCACTCCTGGTCTCCTCCTGCTAGAGTTTCAAGATTTTACAATTACAGTTAACTTTTTTAGCATTGACAGTGGAATCATGTCATCTTATTAGTATCTTCTCCCATCTTTCTCTTATCCAGACCCACCAGGAAAAGAGTCATTTGGCGGAAGTTGCCAAGACTAAGGTTATTGTTGTTGTTGTTAATGTGCCGTGGAGTCGGTTCCGACTCATAGCGACCCTGTACAGGGTTTCCGAGGCTGTAAATTGTTATGGGAGAAGAAAGCCTCATCTTTCTCCTGCAGAACAACTGGTAGTTTTGAACTGCTGACCTTGTCATTCGCAGCCCGATTCGTAACCACTACGCTACCAGAGCTCCTTAAGGTAGAAGAGATATATTAAATAATTTACTACTCCACAGAAATCAATTTATGTAAAAAGGTCCAGAGAGAAATCAATATGCTACATTTTGTCTATGTGAGAGCTATACAGTATACCCAATGTAACTTTAT
>NW_006408540.1:7498283-7509772 GCF_000296735.1 Chrysochloris asiatica
CCCCTGAGCCTGCTTGGTCCGGTATTCTGTGTTGTTGTTGGCGGAGCTCTCTGCTATACATCCACCCGATCCGCCATCTTGTTTGTTCTCCCCAATGTAACTTTTAAATACTTCAGAGTTCTGATACACCTTTTATGCTGTGACATACTCTTTAAAGAAAACATATGTCCTATAAGAATAAAGATAACTACATCTGACTCTGTCTTAAGGGATGGACTTTGAAAGGCAAGGAAGTTAAACATTTCTCAGCACAAATATGCACTCAACCTTTCATGGATATACCCATGCTTCAGAACACTGGTAGATACAAAAGCTTGGAGCTGAACCTCCATGCCTGCAGGAATTAGGTTACCACACTTACAGGTGAACTATGTTACAACAAACAAAACTCTTACCCAGAATGCACAGCTTGAGTTACATTTTTAAATGTAAGAGTTTATTAATTTTAGTTAGATACATTAATTATTGCAATGGCCACATAGAAATCAGGCATCATACTCACAGTTATAGAGTTTATTAGGGAAATTGTTGTTGTTGGTAAGTGTAGTCGAGTTGATTAGACTCATAGTGATACTCATGCACTATAGTATACTGCACTGGACCACAAGGTTACTTTGAACTGCAGGTCGACAATTCAAACTCACCAGCCATTCCATGGAAACCTTATGCAGGGTCTCTGTGAGTCGAAACCAATTCAATGGTACTTATCACCAACAACAACAACATAGATTTTCCGAGGAGTAGCTTTATTTCATTAAATAAATGATATTAATGGTATTTAATGAATATCATTATTAAAAATCACAAAGAACCTAGAAAGTATTCAATCTATTTTTTGCAGACTGTAGATTTAGAATATTCTGAAGGTTCCTTCTAACCTTGAGAATTTGAACAATGAAAATGCTGACAGCAATAAGGTATATATTGTTTAATATAAATAATTTTGCACAATTTGTTGGTACAGAAGGAAAGGTGATGTCAGAGACAAAGTGATGGCTGTTCAAGGATTTACTATGTTAGGCAAAAATGAAATGAAGATGAATGGAACAGAGAACACATCCAAATCAATGAAATGAACTGTACTTCCTGAGTGGTGAAAATAGTAACATACTCAACTTATAACTGAAATGCTGGCTGTGCTAGTCTACCCAGAATTGGATTCAAAGAAAGGTTTAGTGATTTTCTACTAAAAAATCATCCATTAAGAAGTACAGTTATATTATGACACATGTGGGGTTGCTATGAGTCAGAATCAACTCAAGGGCATCTGGTAACTAACTGGCAATCTCTCCTACCACCAACTTTCTGTTGGTTTATTATACTTTGTACTGCAATCCTAGAAGCTATGCCACTGATATCTCAAATTCTAGTGAGATTAATTATTATAGACAAGTTTCAGCAGAGCTTGCAGACTAAGGCAAAATACAAAGAAAGGCCTAGTATTTAACTTCCAAAAATTAGCAAGTGAAAACCCTATGTATCATAGAATACTGTCTGTGACTTAAATTTACTTACTTTAGTGGCAGCATCAGGAGGGAGAAAGATTGTTGGAGAGGGATTACTTTTGGTGAAGTGAAGACCAAGAAGACAAGAGAAACTCTCAGTGACAAAATTGACCATTATGTTCATAAAAATGAACTCAAATGCATATATACCAACAATCACAAAGATAATGCAGGACAAAGTGATGTGTTTGTTCGGTTAGATATGGGATTGCCATAAGCCATACCTGACACAACAATAACTAACAAAAACAAACACATTATCCATTATCTGGGTTACTGGTTTCTTAGCATTACTCTATCGCCAGCAACAGGAATTGCACAAGGAAAGTAGTATGTGCATGTCTAAAGTTTTCATATTTTTGGCATATAGGCAACAAAGATTTTCAACCATAAGGAAATATTGAGTTTACTTTTAAGATTAAAGGGAAAAACAATACAATCCCCACCGAATGCTTCTGGGCCAATATATATTTGACGCAGACATTTTACTAGTTCAAAATTCAGAGTGATGAATTATGTTGAAAAATGATATTATGAATGACACATTGAGTCAATAATTTAAAATCTTAAAACTTACTGCCATTGAATCAATTCCAACTAACAGTGACCCTCTACAAAAATAAAGTGCAAAATACAAAATAGAATCTCTTTTTACCAAAGGAAAATAAAATGCAAATATGATGCCACATCAAATAGCTCTTTATTAAAAACGCAAATTGCTATGCTAGAATCAGGTCAATCATGTATACCCCTGTCCCAGAAACTGAGCCGTAGATGCTGATTGGAGGAGTTTGAGAAGAGGAGATTGTTCTGAGAAGAGAGGTCCAATAACTGTATGAGACCCCTTTAAGCAGTGCCCAAAACTTCATTCATTAAAAAACTGGTATAGTGCTGTATTTTCATATCTTAATGTTATGGCCATTTGACTTAACTAAAATGATTTCTTATATGGAAAACCAGAGATAAAAATATTTTAGGTACTTCTTAAATGATCATTTTGTGGATAAAAATTCCTAGTGGCACAGTGGTTAAAGCACTCAGTGAGTAACCAAAAGGTCTGTGATTCAAACCCAGCAATTGCTCCTCAGAAGAAAGATGTAGCAATCTGCTTTCATAAAGATTAACAGCCCTGGATATCCTATGGGCAATGTCGTCTCTATCCTTTGTGTCACCACAAGTTGAAATCAACTTGATGACAACAGGATTTGGATTTTGTTACAGATTGTAATAAAGCTGTGATATTTGTGAACACTTATTACTATATAACATAAATACTTTTCTACTGCTTGTGGTAAATTAATATCTAGTAATATTTACTTTATATTCTTTTTTATGCATTGATACCCCTCCTACTGCAATATTTGTTTGTCTATATGTACCGAGAATAATGGTATTGAAATTCATTAAAATTTGTTACATTTTGCTGCTTGCTTTGTATGGATTTTAACTTACATTTACCTTGTCTACATATGCTGTACAGGAATTTGCTCAAATTTATGGTATATTATGTCTTACTTTCTAGTTACCATCATTACTCAAATACATTGCAATATTTGCTTATACAGTTTTGTAGCCTAGTACTTGTCAGTATACAAATAAATGTATTATTTTGGGTTATGGAGCCTTAAATTATTTTTCAGGGCTAATATAGTATTAATGCTTGCATAAAACTTGTGTTTTACTTTAAGATTCCATTATTTATTGTATTATATATCAACAGAACATGTTTTTTTTTCCCAAACAAAATAACTTTAAAATTATTTTAAGACCTGTTGAAAAAGTACTGAACTATTATCTTTTTTCTGAAAGTTTTCCAAAATATATTTTGATAACTGTTATGTCTACAGATTTTAAGTGTTGTAAAAGAGAACATGAGAAAGAGACTCTCTTTCGAGAATTATAAGAGATTCTCTTTTTTTGGTTGCATAGTCGTTTATCTATCCCAAACAAAATGATGAGTTAGGAAATGAAAACTACTGTACATATGTGACAGTTTTCAAAATAGACGACTTGACAGCCATTCCATGCTACTCTTCCTGAATTGATTTCTTTCACTGGATAGTAAATCCGGTTAAGAATCAACGCAGCACAAGGATCCAAAAGGAAACATTGTGGTTGATTTTAAGAGAGAAAATAGTCGTAGTTTATAATTTTTATTGTGTTTGTTATTAATGCTTCAAATAACAGCTTATATTTATATGGTATTTCGAAATATTATGGGAGTCCTGGTGTGGTGTTGTGGGTTAATGCGCCAGACTGCAAAGTCGTTTGAACTGCAAGCTCAGCGGTTCAAGCTCACCAGCGGTTCCTTGGAAACCATATACAGAGTCACTATGGGTAGTAATTGACTCGACGGCACTTAACAACAACAACAATATATTAGTATTTATGATTACTAGTTACTAGTTGGAGTCCTTGTGTGGCACTGGACTACAAGTTCGGTTTGAACAGCAAGGTCACCAGTTCAAACCCGCCAGCCTCTCGTTTGAAACTCTATACAAAACAATTATGAGTGGGAACCGACTGGATGACACCTGACAACATCAAGTCATTAGTTCTATCACCGTTAATCTGTTATCAACTGATAAACGGAGTCAACTGTATTTCCTCTTCCTTACCTACAGATTAAAAATGTCCCCAAAGCCTTTGCTTATGTTTTTATATGCTTACCCCCCCCCCCCAAATAGTTTAGTGGTTACTAATCGGGCTGTGAGCCTCAAGGTCAGCAGTTCGAAACTACCAGCTACCCCACGGGAGAAAGCTGAGGCTTTCTGCTCCTGTAAAGATTTACAGCCTCGGAAACCCTATGCAAGGTCGCTATGAGTCGGAACCAACTCCACGGCACATAACAACAACAACATATGGCTATCAAGTCCAACAGAACTTTAATTTGTAGCATTTTTTTGCCAGCACTATTTCAGTCATACATTGATGATTACTTGTACTATTTGCAGGGGTCTCCTATTTTATCTCTCATCTTTATAGAAGTTTTTAATCTACAAAATATTCTCCTCAAAACCAGTCTTAATTTACATAGGTTTTGGAGAATGATAGAGATTCAAAAATATATTGCAATGAAGACCTTTTGGGGTAATGACTGAAAGTTCTTTCATATTCTCCTAATAACATCTATGTAACTGGAGTCATTTAGGTCATAGGAACAGGCATAGCTTTTATTACCTCATAATGTCGATTTTCCTCTCTTTATAAACACAGATCCACACAACTTGATAGCACTTAGCAATAACAACAATAATAATACACCTCCATGCACATAATCATAAAGCAAAACAAAAGAAAATAACACATAATGTTTCAAAAGACTACATTCATTCTCTGGCTGTGAGGGGCTATTAATATGGTACTATAGGGTCAGCACTGGGCTATAAACTCCACAAGGTCAGCAGTTCAAATCTACCATCTACTCCTCACAATCCCTGTGCAGGATCTCTATGAACTGGAAATGACATGATGGCACTTTGCAACAACAACAACAATACTCTCAAAGCTTTCTTCGACTATGACTTTCCACAAGCTACCATGGCTAAATTGGGCTGATTATTTCTTCACGAGTACACTTCCATTATACTATTTCCAATACCTGGCTTATTATTTCTTCCCTATTATGTTCAGGTGTTTTTCTTTCTTTCTTTCTTTCTTTCTTTATGAATAAACATAATGATCCATGTCAATTAGAAGTTGTTCTCTGTAAAAAGTGCTAACAACCATTCTTCCCACAGCACTCTGTACTCAGCTTGGTTCAGTAATACCTTGCAATGGATACACAGAACTCAGACATCACATTCTGAGGTATGGGGGTTTATTAGGGATGTTACAATTCAGGATTACAAATTCAGGGCACAGTTCTGTTAGTCAGGACAGACTTCCCAGCCATCTCTGCAGATATACTTCTCTCTGGTCCTTAAGCTATTAGCAGTCACAATACCTTTGGCCTCTATCTTGCTCCAACAATTTCTCAAAGCTGTTGTAGGACTGTTGGTAAATGTCTAAAGGCACTCCACTCTACTATATACCTCAGCCCAAAGACATTCAGTTCTTTACCATTGGTTCAATGAATCTAGCACTTACTATTAATTTTTTAGAGGCACCCTTTTCCAAAAGTGAACCTCCTGCCCAAAGGCACTCAGCTTTACCATTATTTCTGGTGTTGTGGCTCTTGTTTCTGCTGCTGCTGCTCCTCTGATATCATTGCTTCATCTTCTGGATTGAGGAAGTTCAGTACACAGGGACCTCAGTGTACAAACATGCACTTCCTTCTTGGCTCTACTTCCTTGACAGTAGTGAGATTCCCCCTTTCTGCTTCTCAGAGGACTCATTTTATTGCTGGAAGCTATGGCACTGATATTTCAAATACCAGCAGGGACACCTATGATGCGTAGGTTTAAGATGAGTTTCCAGACTATGACACACAGGAAGAAGTATAAGCAAACTTCTTCTGAATGTTTAGCCACGGAGAACCTTATGAATAGAAGTGAAACATTGTTAGATATGATCTAGAAGATAAAAATATTTCTAATATCAGCAGAAAATTGTCAAATATGGTGCTGGAATAGGAATCCCTCAGGTTAGAAAGCATTTGAAATATGACTGAGGGAAGCTGCTTTCTCTAAGTAGAGTTGGCCACATTGATGTGATTGGAGTAAAGCTTTTGGGACCTTCATTTGCTGATGGAGCAAAACTCAAAATGAGGAGAACCAGTTGCAAACATCAATTACTGATTGGAGCATGTAATATATGGAAATATGAGTCTAGAAAAACTGGTAGTGATCAAAAATGAAATGAAATACATAAATGTCAATGTGCTCACTAGTCACTCCTTGTAAACACATATAGGAAAGTTATGAGTCAGAAGCAACTCCACAGCACTTAATAGAATACTATTCATATGCTTACAAGAAAGACCAGTCAATGCCACTATTATTCAAGTTTATACACTGACAACAAAAAGCAGTATGATGAAACTGAAGAATTCCACCAACTTCTTCAGTCTGATATTTATCAAACATGCAATCATGATGTGTTGACAATTACTGGTGATTGGGTTGGAAATGTTGGAAGCAAAGAGGAGGATTCAATAGTCGGAAAATACAGCCTTGGTGATATAAATGATGCTAGAGACCACATGATAGAATTTTGAAAGACCAATAACTTATTTATTGCAAATATCTTCCTTAAACAACATAAAATACACTATATATATGTATCTCAGCACACAAAATACACAGTAGTCAAATTGATTACATCTGTAGGAAGAGTCATGTTGTAACGCTATAGGATAAGCACTGAACCACAAAGTTGGTTTGAACAGCAAGACTGGAGGTTCAAACCCACTAGGCATGCCTTAGAAATCCCATACAGACATTTAAAAAACACAAAATCAACAACCAGAACAAGACCAGGGGCAGAATGTGAATAAATAAATAAATAAATTGCTCATGAGCAAGTTCAGACTGAAGTTGAAGAAAATTAAAACAAGTTCATGGGAGTCAAAATATGACCTTGAATATATCAATGTGAATTTAGAGACCATCTCAAGAACAAATTTGATGCATTAGACATGAACGACAAAAGAAGAGCTGAGATAAAGCATCAAGAATATCGTCTATGATGAAAACAAAAGTCATTAAAAAAACAGGAAAGAAATAAAAGACAAAAATGGGTGTCAGAAGAGACTGTGCTCTACCCAGACCAAGAAAGATTGTTCAAACAGAACAAGGGAATACTAAATGTTTTAAAATTATGAAAGGTATGTGCCAGGTTTGTGTCCTATCATCATACTTATTCAATCTGTAAGCTGAGCAAATTGAAGAAACTGAAGAAGAATGTGGCATCAGGATTGGAGGAAGACTAACAATCTGCGATAGGCAGATGATACAACTTTTCTTGCTGAAAGTGAAGAAGAATTAAAATACTTGGTGATAAAGATCAAAGACTACAGTCAAAAAATAGAAGAAGCCCTCACTTCCCCCCCCAGGATATGGATTAACACTGGCAGAAACATTAGGCTCAAATGTAGCCATAGCTGTGAAGACTATGCATGACAGGACAGTATTTTGTTCTGTTGTACATGGGTGTTATGAGTTGGAGCTGACTAGATGGCATCTCAACAACAACAAACAACCATTAATAATCACTCACAACTGAATCACAGATTCCATCAGCATCTTCTACCACTTCCTCTTATCCAGACTCTCAGGAAAATCTCGTTTATTGGGAGTTTACAAAGATTTTAACAAAAAGAGATATTAAATGTTTCACTATATAGTGTATTATCTGAATGCTTTAAGTCTATTGCCCTATCATGGAACATCATCTACTTTCTTATACTATAATATTAAGCATATCTTGTCTCCCTTTCTAAATCAGAAGCAGAGGAAGGACAAATTTATTTGGCATTTTATGTACCTCACAGGACCTTGTTAAGAAACGTGAGCAATTTGTAAAATAAAATATAGTAAAAAGCAGAGGACATTGGTGAATTCATATGGACAAAGATTGTTATTGTCATTAGGTGTCATCGAGTAGGTTCAGACTCATAGTGACCTTATGCACAACAAAACTAAACACTTCCAGGTTTTGTACTATCCTCACAATCCTTGGTACCCTTGAGCCCATTGCTGCTGCCATTATACCAATCTATCTCATTGGGAGTTTTCCTCTTTTTTGTGAACCCTCCACTTTACTATGTATGATGTCCTTCCTTAGGGACTGGTCCTTCTTGATAACATGTCCAAAGTATGAAAGACTAAGTCTCACCATCATGGCTTCTAATGAACATTCTAGTTATACTTTCAACACAGAACTGTTTGCTGTTCTGGCAGTCCATGTATCTTCAATATTCTTCTCCAACACCATAACTCAAATGCATCAATTCTTTTAAGGTATTCCTTATTCATTGTCAAACTATCAAATGCATATGAGGTGACTGAAAATACCACAATATATTTGGTTTGTAACACTCTAAAGAGGTTTTGTGTAGCATGTTGGCCTAATGTAATATGTTGATTGATTTCTTAGCTGCTGCTTCCATGAATGTTGATTGCAGATGCAAGCAAAATAAAGTCTTTGACAACTTCAATCTTTCTCTATTTAACATGATGTTATTTATTGGACTAGTTGTGAGGATTTTTCTTTTCTTTACATTGAAGTGGAACCCATACTGAAGGCTGAGGGCTTTGATCCTTATCAATAAGCATTTTCAGTCCTCTTTGCTGTCAGAAAGCCTTTACTGTCTTTAAACTATTCAGTATCCACTTACTCTGTTCTAACAAATACCTCTTGATCTATCTATGTACAGGTTCCTTGTAAGTACAATGGAATCTTCTGCAATACCATTATTCACAATATTATCCATAGTTTGTCATGTTCCACACAGTTGAAAGCCCTTGCATAGTTAATAAAGCACAGCTAAACATTTTTTCTTGTATTCCCTGCCTTCATACAAGATCCGTTTGATGTCAGCAATTATAATCCTAGTTTGACATCCTCTTCTGAATCTGTCTTGAATTTCTGACTGTTCTCTGTCAATGCACAGTTGCAGTTGTTTTTAAATTATATCCAACACAATTTTACTTGCATGTAATATTAATGATATTGTTTGATGATTTCCACAATTGGAGCACCTCAACTTGGAATGGGTACAAATATGGATCTCTTCCTATTGGTTGGTCAGGTAGTTTTCTTCCAAATTTCTTTGCATAGACGAGTGAGTGCTTCCAGTGCTGCATCATTGTTAAAAGAACACATTCTGTATTCCTTCAACTCCTAGAGCTTTGTTTTTCACCAATGCCATCTGTGCAGCTTGAACTTCTTCCTTTAGTGCCATTGATTCTTGATCATTTACTACCACTTGAAGTGGTTGAATAATGACCATTTCTTGTTCATAAATTGAATCTGTGTATACCTTCCATCTTCTTTTGATATTTTCTGCATCATTAAATATTTTGTCCACAGAATCCTTCAACATTGCAAGTCGAGGCTTGAATTTTTTCTTCAGTCCATTCTGCTTGAGAAATATTGAGTGTATTCTTCCTTTATGCTTTTCTAACTCCAGGTCTTTGCACATTTCATGATAACAATTAACTTTGCTCCAGCTGCCCTTTGAAATTTTATATTCAACTCTTTTACATTCTTACTTTTCTATTTCCTTTTAGTATGTCTACTCTAGTGAGGTTGGCCCAGGAACGGACATTGTTTCGTTCTGCTGTGCATGGGGTCACTATGAGTCAGTTCCAACTCAATGGCACCTGACAACAACAACTCTAGAGAGCAAACTTGAGAGTCTCTCTTGACATCCATATTTTTATTTTCTTTATCTCTTTTCTATTTAGTGACCTTTTTCTTTCTTATTGTATGATGTTCTTGATGCTCTTCAGGTCTTTGGTCATTTGTGTCTAAGGTATCAAATCTGTTCTTGGGATGATCTCTAAATTCAGGTGGAATATGTTCAGGATCATATTTTCACACCCATGTACTTGTGTTAATTTTCTTTAGCTTCAGCCTGAACTTGCATATAAACAATGTATGGTCTGTTCCACAGTCTGCCCCTGGCCTTGTTTTAGCTGATGATACTGAGCTTTGCCACCATTATGATGGTACTTCTTCATTGATAATTGATATATTAGCTAGTAAGATGATGATTCCTCCACTTCCCTGTTGATAGAAATTAGAAACAAGATTAAACAAGAGGATAGAAGAACACTGTGGGTAAAGTGATGCAAGAGCAAAGATGAAAAATTAATGAAAATATCAAGTATTTTAAAACTATTCCCTTTAAAAAGAAAACTGTTGTTGTTGTTAAGTTCCACTGAGTCAGTTCTGCCTCATAGTACCCTGTATACGGTTTCCAAGGAGTATCTGGTGAGTTTGGATCATCTACCTTTCTGTTAACAGTCCAGTACTTATTGTACAGAACTACCCCAGGACTCCAAAAAGAAAAGTAATGGAGTTAAAAATTAATAAATTGAAGACAGAAAGGAGAATATGAAGGCAGCATATTAAGAAGTGGTGATATAAAAAAGGAACAAAAGACCTAAACTAAGTAGAAAGGAAAAATACAAGTAAGATATAATTAAAACATGAGAAATCACAGTGTTGTATTTTAGAGAGAAGTAGCAGTGGAAGTAAAGTCAAACCATGATGAATACAGAAAATATAGACAAAGGAATAATACAAAAATATCCCATAAAATGGATAAGTCACAGGAAAATGAAAGAATAATCCACACAAATAAATGCATGGAGCTAACAAGAGAATAGTAAGTGTGAAGAAAGAAAAGGCTCATTTGTGCCCAAGGGAGGCTTGCATGGGCATTAGTTTCATTTCATCCATTACAGCAGGTTTAACAAGAAGAGAGAACAAGTCACATAACAATATTTCTACTTTATGTCTTCCATAACAGAGCCCAGCCTTGTCAGAGTACCCTGAGAAGAAATTAAATCAGATGATTTCACTGGAAAGTGATCAGAAGCAAAAAGCATAGCTTAGAGCCTAAAAGAGCCAGAACCTACTACATATTGGGAAAAGTGTGAGGGCATATTAAAGAATGGAACAACAATGAAATGTCTTAAGACCTTTTTCCCCCCTTTGATTTGTCTTTTCTTTGTAACACTGTATAAAACAGCTTAGTCAACCAGCCTCATTCTACCTTCGGAGTCTGGCAATGACCTTAGGGAACTTATCTTTATCCAGTTTCTAAAGTTAGACATGTATACATATGTTTCTGAAATTGATTACATTTCCTACTAACTGCAATGCTAACTTCCTTCACATGAATGTGTTCAACAATGTCCTTTTGCCATCACCAGTTTAAAAAATTGAACGATATATCTAAAACAAAAGTGAACATGCATTAAAGAATTATGCACTAATGATGGGAATACATGGACTACAAAATATTTTGGAAACCACACAAACAAAAATAGACAAAATAGATGAGTGGGACATACTAAAAATTAAAAACTT
>NW_006408540.1:7512984-7516110 GCF_000296735.1 Chrysochloris asiatica
TTAGAAAGTCCATATATTTCAAGAGCATTTATTTTTTATGTAGGTAAGGCATCTTACCTATTGATAATATATAGACATTTTATTTTAAATACCAATATATGTTTTTATGAAAGTAAGATTTATGTTTTAGAAACAAATACAATTAGTCTTTTTTAGCAAGAAGAATTGATGCAGTTGAACTATGGCATTGGTTAAAAAAAAAATATTATATATACCATTGGCTTGCATAACAATAACAAATATGTTTTGGTAGAAGTACAGCCAAAATGCTCCTTAGAAGTAAGAATGGGGAAACCTGTCTCGTGTATCTTGGGCTTGTTCTCAGAAGGAGCCAGTCCTTGAGGAAGACATCATGCTTAGTAAAGAAGAGTGTTAGCAAAAAATAGAAGACCATCAATGAGATGGTTTGACAGTGCTTGCAGCAATGGGCTCAAACATAACAACAATTATGACTGAGTACTGTCTTGTTCTGTTGTGCATGGGATCACTTTGAGGCAATAACTAAAACCAAAAGTATTGGATGATAAGTGAAAAACAAATAGCATTTTTATGCTACATTCTTCAGCTTTTAAGTCTTCGGAATGCCTTTCCCTAACCTCATATGTGGAATCAATTTTTATGCTTTGGTAGAATTCATATATACTGATATTTCATTTATCATATCTCAGATTAGTTATTATTATTAACTTATATAGTAGACTTTAACTCCTGGTATGGCATTGTAAGATCAGCATTGGACCTCGAACCACAATGTCATTGGTTCAAACCTACCAGCTGTTCCTTAGAAGCCCAATACAAGGTCGCTACAACAACAGCATACACAGTAAACTTAAGGAGCCCTAGTAACATAGTGGGTTAAGAGTTGGGCTGCTAACCACAAGGCCAGCAGTTCAAATCCATCAGCCACTCAGCAGGAGAAAGATGAGGCTCTCTGCTCTTGTAAAGATTTACAACCTCGGAAACCCTATGCAAGGTTGGTATGAATCATGACCAAATCCATGACTCACCACCACCACTAGTAGGCTTGCCTTTTGTTTTAGAGAGAATGCAAGATTGTATACTCTTTGAGAATAGAATTTATGCATTACTAAATTCCTGGTGTGGCATTTCAGGTTAATGCATTGGACTGCAAGGTCGATTTGTAATACAAGGTTGGCAGTTCAAACTCACCAGCTACTTCACAGGAACCCTATACAGGGTCACTAAGAGTTGTAACCAACTTGATGGCACTTGGCAACAACAACACACTCTGTGAACCAATTACAACCAAGGCAATATTGCATTTATAGCCAATGGATATACTTTATGAAACTAAAATAGAGAAGAAAGATGGGGAAAATATAAAAATAGCCTACCTATTGAATTATTTTGTTATTTCAGCATTGAAGAATCTTCAGTCCTATACGTTAGTATACAAGGGTAAGTCATAAAGTATTGATACAAAGTCATAAAAAAATTATAAGAAAAAATATAAAAATGTGAAGATATTGTTTCTCAACATTACTCCATCAAGGTCTGTATACTTCTGAACACAGTGTTTTCATTATTTCTAACACTTCCCCAGAGAATTCAACACTCTTTAATTTACACCATATCAAAGCAGCAATTTTGGCATCCTTAAGGGACTCAAATAGTGCTTTTTATAAAGTTTCATTGAATTTGGGGAACAAAAAGCAGGCTGAAGGAGTAAAATCAGAACTGTAGGGTGCAGTGGATAAGGTTTTCCAATGATAGTCTCATAAGAGAGCCTTTGCTTCCCAGAAATAAAGAGCAGGTGCATTGTCGCAATGAAAGGAAAATAAAACAAAACAAAAGCCTTTGGTACAACTTGCTCACCAAGGCACTTTTGCATTTTCTTAAAAAGTATTCATAATAAGCTTCCATAATGGTCCTTAAAAAAAAAAAAACAAAAACTAGAATGTTCACCTCTTTGGAGTATACAATAAATAAATGAATGAATAAATATATAACCTTAGACATCTGGACTGAACTCTCTGTCTTTAACTTTACTGGCCAAGAAGAATCCATTGGGTGCCAGTTTTTATTGGAACTTCTTATTTTGAAGGCACCTACTGAGCCTAAAAGGAGCTCTGGCAGTGTAGTGATTATAAAACGTAGATGATAATAACAAGATAGTAAAGTTTGCACTAGAAATATTAGGTACAATGTATGTAAAGAGTCTGGAAAATAATACTAAAAGTTAAAAATGGTTACTCATGATTTCTAAATGGTCAAATAAAGTCTTGGATGTTTAGTTAGTTGTCTGTTCAAGCTTACCAAACACTCCTTGGACACCCTATTCAGGGTCATTATGAATTAGAATGAACTCAACAACATTTAACAACGTATAAAATATTTACTTATTTGTATGCATATGCAAATATATATGTATATATGTGATGCTAATGCAAGCTTGATAAAATCATAGCTAGAATACATGATTTCTCTTTTATTAAGATCTTAATCTGTTGTTGTTTTTTCTATCAAACATCATGCTAATGGTTAAAATACAATGTGGTCATTGTAAGTTCCTTTAAAGAATTAATAGCTCCAGTCTCTTGACATAAACTACCCTAGAGAACAATTTTATGACACTTATAATTCTCTTATATGTCCTTGCTTTAAGATACTGTCAATTGATAACTTTGAAGTGGTGTCTTCTCTTATTTTCTTATTTCAGAGACTTACGCCTTCTATCCAGGTACTAAGAAGTATTAGGTGCATTTTTAAGTATAAATCTAAACTAGCTTTTGGGTATAATAGTGTAATGTCATGCTTTAATTTTTCACAGAGGCATTGGAATGATATCACTAGGTGTTGTAATGTAAAAAATGCTGCCTTTATTGAATTTTTGCTGAATGTTGAAGATTTGTTCATAATATTTGAACTATCAATATTGTGTTCATACTTTTTCTTCTTTTCAAATTGATAACTCAGCTTGAAGGTCAAGACGTTTTTACTGTCTGTAATAACATTTTAGGTCATCATGCACAATATATTAAGATCAAGTTGTTCAGGGTACAAAGAAACATTAAATTTTCAGCTACATTTTTTTCTTTTCTGTGCAAGAAATACTTTGCTGCTAGTATCCAAAAAGTCAGCAGTTCAAATCTATAAGTCACTCTG
>NW_006408540.1:7518334-7520356 GCF_000296735.1 Chrysochloris asiatica
GGAGCAGCTGGTGGACTCACACTGCCAACCTTGTCATTTGCAGTCCTGTGCTTATCACAAAGAGCCACCATGCTCTCCAATGACACTTAGAAGTGGCAAAAATGCATTTTCTGAGTAGATTTTATTTAATAACATGACATAGTATTGTGCATAGTACAGTATTCATACTATGTTCTATACATAGTATTTTGTGTTTTAAAATTTGTATTAAACTAGATTGTGGAATCCTGATGTGGCATTGTAGGATAAGCACTGACATGCTAATTGCAAGGTAGTTCCAGCCTATCCCCCGCTCTGGGGGAAAAAGATAAGGCTTTCTGCTCCCTTAAAGATTTAAATATTCTAATTTAAAATCTCCAACATCATCTTCATCTCTTAAACTTGAACTTGCATTAAACTATGTTGTTGTTGTTGTTGTTAAGTGCTGTCGAGTCGGTTCCGACCCATAGTGACCCTGTACAGGGTTTCCGAGGTTGTAAATCTTTACGGGAGTAGAAAGCCTCATCTTTCTCCCGTGGAGCAGCTGGTAGTTTCGAACCACTGACCTTAAGGTTCGCAGCCCGATTCGTAACCACTACACTACCAGAGCATTAAACTATAGTGTGTATTCATTAAGTCTGTGTATATTAGTTGCATTTATAATTTGTAAACTGCAATCTGATTAAAACACCAACATGGCGAGAAGTGTTGTTAAATATATACATAGAAAAGAAAGGTTATAATAGTTGTTTGTTGTTTTTTAAAATAATTCAAAAAATATAATATGCTATTGTTGTTAAGTGTTGTAGAGCCAATTCTGACCCATAACAACCCTGTATAGGGTTTCTGATGAGCAGCTGGTGAGCTTGAACTGCTGACCTTTCAGTTCAAACTCACTTTGCAATCCAGGGCAATAACCCACAGTGCCATACCAGGACTCCAAAAATATAATATATACCCGTGCAGGGTCACTATGAGTCAGAACCGACTCCACGGCACTTAACAACAACAACAACACTATAAAATTATGTGACTCTTGATTATAGGATAACCATTGGACTGTGAATCACAATATTGTCGATTCAAACCCACCTGCTCCTCAGAAATGCTGTATAGCATTACTATGAGTTGAAACTAATTCATTGTATATGTGAGTGTGGTGTATGCAAATACAGGAAACAGTTATATATCACGTATATGTAGCGTAGTGGTTACGAATCGGGCTGCGAACCTTAAGGTCAGCAGTTCGAAACTACCAGTCGCTCCGCGGGAGAAAGATGAGGCTTTCTACTCCCGTAAAGATTTACACCCTTGGAAACCCTGTATAGGGTCGCTATGGGTCGGAATCGACTCGACGGCACTTCACAATCACAAAAATCAAATCATACTAATATGGGTACATGTTTATGTATGTGTGTGTCAGTGTTTATGTGCAGTATATATAATGTACTCATAAAAACAATCTCAATATTAAGCTTTTTAAAACGCTTTTGTATTTGTATGCAGAAATAAACCTCAGCCTAAGAGACAACCCTGTTATCAAATAACATTTGTGGACAAGTTTGCTTAGGGAAAAATATAAACAACATTTTAATCAAAGGTACCTAGTTTGGGGGTGTGCATATACAGAAGAAATACACAAAAGTCCATTTAACCTGTTCCCTCAATGAAGTCTATTTCTAATTGTAATGTAGCATCCAACATCTATTATTCATATTAAACATTAATTTAAAGGAACTACCCTGACTTTCTTTTAAAATTCCAAAATACCAGGTATTGATCCTGGATATTACATCACCGCAAATATTAGAGTTAGCAAGCCAGATTACCAGGGACTCTAACAGTAATTGTAAGGAAATGCTCATCTGCACAGAAAGAATGTTATACTCACGGTCTTTATGGAATCTCCTCCTAAGGTTTCTATTCTGAAGAAGACAATTAGTTTTTAAATACATGCACACCAGACCTAATGGTCAAGTAATACATATTCATATTTCTTTTCTAATTTATTCTAGTGGGTCTCACCGTCTGTATTTTTTTTTT
>NW_006408540.1:7520796-7529490 GCF_000296735.1 Chrysochloris asiatica
ATATTATATGAGTGGAAGAGTTTATCCTACTCCAATGACAGTGTAACTTTTTTAATTTAGATATTACATTATGGAAAAATGCAATTCTTCCCTGTGAAAACAAAATAAAACAAAATCTCCATGGAAAACATTTATCTTCCATATTTATAGGGAAATAAATATAAGAGAACGTCGAAAACATCAGAAACTATGGCAAGGCAATTCTAGTGTGTGAAATCATTCTTCTCAGAAGTGGGAAGTAAGAGATTTAATGATGGTCTACTTTCACCTTGTTATTTCAAGTTCTTTAGAAAACTTAGCATTAGTAAGAGGTGTGTTGTGTCTTAATAAGTATGTTTTTAAAGTATTTTGGGGCAATACAGTCTTTGTATGGTGTTGTAGTCCTTGTGTGGTATTATAGGATAAGCACTGAACTGGAAACCTCAAGGTCAGCAGTTCAAGCCAACCAGCTTCACTATGAGTCAGAATCAACCCACAGCACTTAACAACAAAAACATATATATAGTTCTGGTGTGGCACTGTGGATTAAGAACTGGACTGCAAGGTACGTTTGAACCGTAAGGTCTGCATTTCAAGCTCAGAAACCTTACACAGGGTAGCTATGGGTCAAAGTGACTGGATAGCACTTATCAATATATATATATGACTTCTGGTGTGGTGCTATAAGATAAGCACTGGACTGTGAACTACAAGGTTGGCAGTTCAAACCCACCAGCCACTCCTCAGAAACCCTGTACAAGGTTGCTGTGAGCCACAATCAACAAAACAGCGCTTAACAGCAACAGCAATGTATATAGGTTTCACACACACACACACACACACACACACACACACATATATATATAATTTAAGTTCTGACATACAGCCACCCTATATAGGGTTTCCAAAGAGCAGCTGATGAATTTGAACCACCGACCTTGCAGTTTAAACTGACCTTGACCTACACACACACATATGTCATACACATATACACATATATATGTGTGTAAGAAAATATTGTCCATTTCAACAATCTTTATGTCATAATACATTGACATTAATTATGTTCATTACATTGCTCAATCATCACCTTTAACAATTTCTAAAGGTTTTTTTTGTTTTTTTTGTTTTTTTCAGATTTAACATCTCAGTGTTCTCTAAGCATTATGTGACTAAATATTTCAGTGTAATTTTTTTACTCTCCTTGCCCCCTCTTCCTAGTTCAGAAATACAGTAGACATCTTAGCATAGTGGTTACGAATCGGGCTGCGAGACTCAAGGTCAGCAGTTCAAAACTACCAACTGTTCCATGGAAGAAAGATGAGGCGGTCTGCTCCCATAAAGAGTTACAGCCTCGGAAACCCTGTGTAGGGTCGCTATGAGTCGGAACCGACTCCACGGCACAAAATAACAACAACATATAAACCTATATCTTACATCTCCACAAAGTATTATATTTTCTATTCTCATAAGACAATTATATTTTAAAAATTTGCAGTCAACTTAGTACAGGAGGCTTCAAAAGTTTATGGTAAAATGGAATTAAAGGATAATGGAATATTTCTACAAACTTTTTCAAACCCCGTCATAGTTTTCTCCTTTGTGTAGCTTCTTTTTAGTTCAATCTCAGTACAATAAACACCCAATCATGTGAGTGTTATTTCTTGGTGCCACCACATTTTTCTACACCTTCTTAAAAGTTCTTTTAATATGAATATAGATGGATTTATCTGTTCATTTGAGGTTAGGGATTATAAATGGACAGTTTTGAAATAGTGACCACATGAAATGAATATTATCCTACAAATATACACACAAAAGTATCAGTTAAGTTGAAAAGGGAAATAATAGATTTCTTTACTTATTTGTTGCTGCTGCAAGCCATTCTCAAATAGTTTCCAGGAAGCGTCACATTTCTATGGATGAATATTTAAGTAAATTTGTTTTGAATTCTTTCCTTAATGTACACATTTTTTTTCAGCAAGTCTATATATATAGGACAATAAATCCCTGTTCAAACTAGGTTGCTGAAAACACATGGCAAGTTTCATTTCAATAAGGAGCTATAATAAATGAAAATTGATAACATAAAAAGTTTGTGCAAGATTTCAATCAAGATGAAGTTGGCATGATGGTGAAACCAATTAGGCACACACACACACAAAATGATAATAATGACAAATGATTGATTACTTATAAATCTTTTGCATAAAATGTTTTAAAACGCTGAATCTTACAGGTACCTTGTGCCTTCAGTTTAAGTCAACTCTAGTCTTGCAAGTTTTATGTAACTTGTTTACAGTATTGGAACACTGTAACTTCCACGTTGATAAGTGAAATTGCAGTTAGAATGAGGTGAACCACAGCAAGTTGTCACATTTAGTGTTCATATTTTTATAATTATTGATTCTCACAAACTGAGAAAACCTGGCAGAAAAATAGTAGGTTATGTCAGGGAAGGTAGCAAAGTCATGTATCTACTATTGATTATTTTACAGTTTTAATTACTTTAAATTGAATGTATTTCCAATATCATTGCCTCTAGGTATAGATAACCTATAGAAAATCCATACTGAAAACTGTAATACCTTACCTGTAAGCTGAAAATTCATAAGAAAATGAATCTTAAATAAATATATTTATTTCATGAACAAATATTCATTGGGCATACAAATTATGAGATGCATTTGACTACATGCAATACATAAGGCAGATAGAGTGTATGCACAGGTAAGTTATACATGTGGAAGGAGTGCAAAGACAGTGAAGTAAAATGAAGATAGATAGGAAACATAATTATTCTGGGGAGCCTTGATGGAAAGTTTCTTGGAGGAATTTGATATTTGAGCTGAAGTTTAACGAGTAGGTAACAATGTAGAGATTTACTATATGACTTAAGGGTGAGACAAGGGATGAAGAAGTAATATACTCTAAAAATAATACAAAACACTGAGCTCTGGTAGTGTAGTGGTTACAAATCAGGCTGCTAATCTCACGGTCAGCAGTTTGAAACTACCAGCTTTTCCAAGGGAGAAAAAGGAGGCTTTTTGCTCCCATAAAGGTTTACAACCTCGGAAACCCTGTACAGGGTCACTATGAGTTGGAGTCAGCTCCACGGCACACAAAAACAACAACATCTTTAAAGAAGATTAGATGGTGAGGTTACTTTGTTAAAGGTATAACTAAAATATTTTAACTTCATATAAGGAACTATTGGGCATTGGGAAACTATTCTCAGTGCATGAGTGTGGAACTGCCAAACTACATCTACCAGTTACATGTAGGTGTGACTTCGTAACATTACTGTTAAAGATGTAAGGAAACCACACGCTTAACAAGTCATAACCTAACCTAGAATGCATTGGATAAAGTGGGAATAAAATGAAAGTATTAAGCAAAATAAAAACCAAAAAGTTGTTTCCATGTTAATTCTGACTCCTGGTCGTGTGATGTGTTTCAGAGTAGATTTTTCAGTAACTGTGTTCTTTTGACAGTAGATCATCAGGCCTTTCTTAAGAGATGCTTTTGGATGGGTTTAAACTATCAACCCTTGGGTTAACAGATGCATATTTAATCATTTGTGTTACCCAAGGACAAGGAAAAGAAAGAAAGGAGAAATGTATAAAGCATCTTAACCCAATGTGGTTGGTGACAATTTCATGGTATAAATATCGTTGAATAAAGGATACCTGGATCTCTATATGTAGTGTGTGGATCATTAATAGAAAATAGGGTATGTGCTGTCTTGAAATAGTAATCAGAGAATATAAGTGTATTTTTTAATTAATAATTCTAAGTGCTTTATATATGTTTAATTTTCAATTCTCACACAAAAAAACTATGAAGTAGGAATTTCCATAAATTTTCATCTTAGTGTACAAGAAGTTTAAACTAAATCAGCTCAAGTAATTTTTCCAGTTTTACAAAGTTAGTGTCAGGAGTAGAAAATAACCTAAACTAATGCCTGGATTGTTAAACACATGTCATACTATCGTTTTAATCTAAAATAATTGAGTATTTAGTAGGAATTCTATTCTAAGTGGTTTATATGCAGTAAATCATGTAATCATCAACTAATCTAATATCACTATCCTGATATCAACAAGTGGTAGTATTGGAACTCCAAAACTGCTTCCTGTTTCCTGAGTCTGCAATAAAACATCACTCAATATGGCTTTGAGATGACTGGTTTGAAATGTTGACATAGCACGGTAAGCAGAACATTCAAGTTGAAAATTCAAGTACTACACGAGTCATGAAATCTCAAGAGAATTTTGAGATGGAAACACTTATGAAAAAGTTATCCGCTAGAGAAGCAGTAGCTAAAACCATAGGAAGGAGTAAAATAATATATTGGGTAGGCAAATAGATAAAAGTAAATATTTTCATTCCCAATTAATGTTATTGTTATACAAGAGCCACTAGAGTCACAATCTTTTTGTAATATGCATTACGGAAAGTTAAGGTGAATTTGTGCTATAATAAAAGGATGTCAATCCTTTTATTATTTGCTGAGCAAATAATCTGAAAAACTGGAACATATGAAGAAAAGCATGGCATCAGGATTAGAGAAGACTCATTAACAAACTGAGATATGCAGATGAGACAACCTTGCTTGCTGAAAGTGAAGAGGACTTAAACTAATTACTAATGAAGATCAAAGACCATAGTATGGGTTGCATCTCAATGTGAGGAAAAGAAAAATCCTTACAACTGGACCCATAAACAACATTCATATGAATAGGAAAAAGATTGAAGTTGTCAAAGACTTAATTTTGTTTGGATCAGCCAGCGACGTGCATAAGAGCAGCAGTCAAGAAATCAAATAACATATTTGTTGTTGTTGTTGTTAAGTGCCTTCGTGTCAGTTCTGACCCATAACGACCCTGTATAGGGTTTCCAAAGAGCAACTGATGAGCTTGAACCGCTGACCTTGTAGATCAAACAACTTTGCAGTCTGGTGCATTAACCCACAGCGCCACACCAGGACTCCAAACAACATACAGCATTAGGCACATTTGCTGTACAAGACCACTTTTAAGTGTTAAAGACAAAGATGTCAGTTTGAGGACTAAGGTGCACCCTACTCAAGTAATGGTATTTACAATAACCTTACATGCATGTGAAAGTTGGATAGTGAGTACGGAAGACAGTAGAAGAATTGATGCATTTGAATTATAGATTTGGAGAATATTGAAAGTACCATAGGCTGCCAAAAGAACAAACAGATCTATGTTGGAAGAAGTACAGCCAGAGTGCTCCTTGGAAGCCAGGATGGCCAAACTTCGTCTCTCATACTTTGGGCATATTACCAGTCACTGGGGAAAGATATGCTTGGTAAAGCAGAAGGTGAGAGAAAAAGAGGAAGATCTCAAATGAGATGGATTGGCATAGTGTTGGCAGCAATGGGCTCAAGTGTAACATCGATTGTGAGTTTGGCACAGGACCTGGATGTGTTTCATTCTGTTGTGCATAGGGTCAGAAATGCACAAAGGCACCTAACTATGAGTCAAAAATGACTAAATGGCACCTAACAAAAACATTCCCTAAAAAAAAAGTTTTCATTTAATAAAAATAACAATTGTCACTAAATTATATGTGAAGTAGAACTAATCAACGAATTTTCACAAGTGCAAAACAAATTAGGAGAGGTTATGAAGGAGGTGGTGACTCCGACTAACACGGTACAGGTGGGCTGCACGGAGGAGGACGCAACCTCTTAACACTGCCGAGGACCTGGCCACCCAGAACTGTGAACAGAGACTGCGTAAATTCTGGAAGCTGCACTGGAAGCGAAATGAAGCTACCAATTTAAATTACCAGGAAGTCCTGGAAGAAGATAAAAGGCTGAAGTGTCCTGCGGATTGGGGAGCCAAGAAAGCCCGTTTGTATCGGAGTTACAGGACAAAGAAAAGAAAACGGAATGTACAACCAAAGTAGAGCATTATGAGAAAGTGAAGTTGGTGGAGATCAGTGCAGGAGAGGAAGAAGCAAAAGAAAAATCCTGACCTGGGATTTTCAGATTATGCTGCTGCCCAGTTACGTCAGTATCATCGATTTGCCAAACAGAAACATATGAGAGACAGAGAGAAAAACATGGAGAAGAGTTTTCCCCAACATCCAACAGTCTTATCCATGGAACACATGTGCCTTCCACAGAGGAAATTGATAGGATGGTCATAGATCTGGAAAGACAAATTGAGAACGGAGACAAATATAGCCGGAAACGTCCTTATAATGATGCAGACATTGACTACATCAATGAAAGGAATGCTAAATTCAACAACAAGGCAGAACGATTCTATGGGAAATGCACAGCTGAGATTAAACAGAACTTGGAAAGAGGAACAGCTGTCTAATCTTCTTCAGGATCTGTTTTTAGAAGTTTGGAAATGGAATGGAACTTTTCTGCTAATAAGTTGGAGTTTTCAAATTTCTTAAAGTAAACCAAGACTCAATCTATGCCTTCCCACTCAGCATTTAAAAATAAATGTTTTTTCTTGAACATATACTTCAATGTATATTGTCCACATTTTTTTACCTTGGATATATAGGATGTATTTCTTGTAGTGTACTTGTTTTATAATAATCTGCTTTGTATGAATTCTAATTACAATACATTTCTATGTAAAAAAACACAAGTTAAATTTTCTCCTTTTTTCATCTTTGTATCATTACTATAATGGTCAGCTTGGAGGCAAGTCAGAGAATAAAGTTCTAGTGACCAAGGGGTTAATTACCAAATGCACTTTTCATATATTTTGTCTATTTCAGGAATCTGAAAAAAAGGAATTTGTTTGTACAACTTTTATAATATTAAATTCTAATACAGAAAAAATATATAGTTAATAAAGTCATTAAACACATAATTACATATTTGAGCTCTGAGAAAGGTTGAACTTAGAAACAATGCTTCTATGTACATTTTCACACCAATTATTTTAATCATTTTCAAATATCATTCCTATAACTTAAAAATTTCTAATAACTAAAAAAATTACAGAAGACCAGGTTATTTGTCAAATCGTAATCAAAGTAGAGACATGGTATATGAGATACAGTTTTTTACAAAGAACAATGCTGCATAGCATGAAGTAGTTCATTTTTCACAGGTTTTCAATTAAGTAAGAATTAAAATTTTAGTTAGTACAATGAATGTATTTACTATAATGAAAAGAGATACGTTCTGTTCATTAGCTCACAGCACCACACCAGGACTCCAATGATAACAATTGTTATTGTTGGTAAGTGCCGTTGAGTCAGTTCTGACCCATAGTGACTCTGTACAAGGTTTACAAGGCTGTAATCTTTATGGGAGCAGAAAGCCTCATCTTTCTGGTAGTCTCGAACTGCTGACCTTAAGGTTTGCAGCCTGATTCATAACAACTACATAACCAGAGCTCCTTATGATAATAAATGTATCCCCACCTCCTTTCACCAGACCCATCTAGACAAGATGAAAACTATTCAGTGAGGATTCTATCTTTCCCTCCCACACTCTGAAACTAAACTCCCTCTTGAAAACTTGTAAGCCAGTCACTTCATGCATTAATAGCTCCTCCCATTTTAGGTAGCCAATGTCTAAATTGCCCGTCCCTATTAATCCTGTATAAGGAGTTCTGGTAGTATAGTGGTTATGAATTGGGCTGCCAATCTCACGGTAAGCAGTTCAAACCTACCAGCTGTTCCATGGGAGAAAGATGAGGCTTTCTGCTTCCGTAAAGATTTACAGTCTCAGAAACCCTGTACAGGGTCGCTATGAGTCAGAACCTACTCCACGGCACATAACAACAATAACAACAATCAACCCTGCATACAGAGACAGTGGGATTGATTTGGGATGTGACGACTCCTTCCTTCTCTATATATTTTTCTAATACCTGATCATTATAGGTATCTCAGATAGGTAAGCTGTATTATTGTTCTGTGAGTCATGGCTTTCTTAAAAACTCGTTTTTGGAAGGATCATTGTTAACTGTTAATCACCACATCTGTACCTTTCAGAATTACAGTGGAAGGTGGCAATCATATGCTTTCTTCTTTGGTTGGCTATTGTTAAATGTAATTTTAGCCAATTATAGTAGTGAATGGTGAATGCAGACCTTCTCTTCTAGCTTTTTACTAAGTTGAATATATAGTTTCTGCTTACTTATTTTTTGCTCTCAGATTAGGGCATATTCATTTTAGCAAATAACTTTCGGTCTTTTACACATGCTGCCTTATATTGTAATTACTCTATCTAAGGTAGGACATTACAGTATTATATGTGCTGTTATTAAGTTCTGTTAAGTTGGTTCCAACAAACAGTGACCCTGTATAATCTTGTGGTTAGCAGTCCAATGCTTATCCTACAACACTACACCAGGACTCCAATATTATATATGCAATATTTATCTTCAATTGTTTGTTGTTGGTGATCTCTTGCCTCAGTTCCATGGTTAGTAACCATATGCACCACAGGATGAAACACTTCTTGGTCCTGTGCAACCCTCATAGGCATGGCTATGTCTGAGTCCATGTTGTTGTCTCTGTATCAATCCATTTTTCACTGAACCTTTATCAAACATAATGTACTACTCCAGGGACTGCTTTCTCTTATTAACATATCAAAAATAACTGAGATAAAGTCCTCATTTCTAAGGATCATTTTGCCTGTTACTTCTTCAACGACAGATCTCTTTATTCTTGCAGCGATCCATGATATAGTCAATGCAT
>NW_006408540.1:7529665-7530733 GCF_000296735.1 Chrysochloris asiatica
ATAGATATAGATATAGTTATAGATATAGATATATAGATATCTGTTCATTGGTCTCTTTCTGGCTGTGCACCTCCATTCAGGAGACTAGAGGGGGTGCCTGAGTGAATGGACACCCAACCTTCACCCCTGGAGGGTTCTACTATGCATGCACAGAGAACTCCTCAAAATTTAAAGTGACAGTTTCCACTTAACATCAAATGGCAGTACAAAATGGCCACACCTGGCCCTGAAATGTTTATCACTAGGAAAAGGGCCTGAACAAGGATTGTGGAACATGACAGGCAGAATAAAAAGGAAATAGACTGAAATTAAATGCTGAGTTACGTCACAACGACCAACAATGGCATCTTGAAATTTCTCAGGAAGAAGTGTGAAAAGGGAAGCCCATCTCCTGATCACATCCACCTGGAGGCAATCAGCATAAAAAATAACAAAATACACACACATCTAAGTATTAAGGCCACAGATAATTCCTGGATATGCAAAAAAAAAAACAGAAACAGACGACCATATAAGCATATGTCCAGAAACAAGATAAAGTGACTGAGGAAAATGAGCTGGAAGTAGACCTATACTCCATACTGGAAGATGGGCAGCCTTTGGAAATGCATAATAAGGAATTCAGAAAAATAATTGTAAAATGTATCAAAACAATATACAATGGAGTTTAGAAAAATAAGGAAGAAGACAGGAGAACATTACAGGAACAATCAAATAAGATAGATACATCATTGTAAACAATTCAAAACCTACAGAAACAGGTCCAAATGATTAATAATAGAACATCAGAAATGGACAATACACTGAAAGGGCAAAGGAGTAGAATTGAAGAGAAAGAAGCCAGAACTAGTGAGCTAGAAGATAAATTTCTCAACACTACTTAAAAGAGCAAGCACTAAAAAAGATTTAAAAATCTGAAGAAGGCCTAAGATTCATGTTATACAACATGAAGAGGAATAACTTAAGAATTATCAGCATTCTGAAACAGGAAGAATCACACAAGTCCACAGATGAGATAGTTGAAGAGCTGCTGGAAGAAAATTTCCCTAACATCCTGAAAAGAGAAAC
>NW_006408540.1:7532575-7533659 GCF_000296735.1 Chrysochloris asiatica
TCATGGATGTAGTAAGTCTAAATACCAACAGAGAGGGAAGGAATCTTCACACCAAATATCAATGCTATCCCCTCTGTACACAGGGTAGATAGGTACAGGCAATTTAGACATTGGCTACCTAGAATGAAGGGGAGATAAAGGCACAGAATGACTGGCTAACAAGGTTTCAAGAGGGAATTTAGTTTAAGAGTGGAGGGGTGGAGAAAGAGTCCTGATTGAATAGATTTTATCTTGTCTAGATTTGTTGTTGTTGTTGTTAGGTGCCATCGAGTCGGTACCGACCCATAGCAACCTTGTGCACAGCAGAATGAAACACTGCCTGATCCTGGGAGAACCTCACTACTGTTGCCACGCTTAAGTCCATCGATATTGCCACTTGGCCAATCCATCTCATTGGTGGTCTTCCTTGATTTCTCTGACCCTCCTCCTTACCAAACATGATATCCTTCTCCAGAGATTGGCCCTCATGACAATATTTTGGGTATCTTGGTCTCCTAGGAGCACTTTGGCTGCACTTCTTCCAAAAAGAATCTATTTGTTCCCATGGCACTTTCAATATTCTCCTCCAACACCATAACTTTAAGGCATCAGTTCTTCTAAGGGCTTCCTTTTTCACTGTCCAGCTTTCACATGTATATGACTTGATTGAAAATAACATGATTTGGGTCAGGTGCACCTTAGTCCTCAAGCTGACATCTTTGCTCTTCCAACACTTTAAAAAGGTCTTGTGCAGCAGATTTGCCTAATGCAATACATTGTTTGATTTCTTGACTGTGCTTCCATGTGTGTTCATAGTTGATCCAAGAAGAATGAAGTCCTTGACAACTTCAATCTTTTCTCCGTTAATAAGAATGTTGTTTAGTGTTCCAGTGGTGAGGGTTTTGGTTTTCTTTACATTGTGATGTAATCCATACTGAAGGGTGTGCTCTTTGATCGTCATCAGTAAATGTTTTAAGTCCTCTTCACTTTCAACAACCAAGATCGTATCATCTAATTATCGCAGGTTGTTAATTAGTCTTCCTCACTTCCAATCCTGATGCCACATTTTTCTTCATATAACCCAGAATCTTGGATTGTTTGCTCA
>NW_006408540.1:7534581-7538049 GCF_000296735.1 Chrysochloris asiatica
GAGCAAGTTTCAGTGTCTCTTCTGACATCCATTTTGAACTTTTCCTTCTTTCTTGTCTTCTCAATGACTTTTTGCTTTCTTCATATATGATGTTCTTGATGTCATCCCACAGCTCTTCTGATCTTCAGTCTTTAGTGGTTAATGTATCAAATCCGTTCTTCAGATGATGTCTAAATTCAGGTGGGATATATTCAAGATCATATTTTTGCTCTTGTGGACTTGTTTTCATTTTCTTCTGTTCCAGTTTGAATTTGCATATGAGTAATTGATGGTCTGTTCCACAATCTGCCCCTGGTCTTGTTTTGACTGATGATATGGAACTTTTCCATCGTCTCTTTCCACAGATGTAGTCAATTTGATTTCTAGGTATTGCATCTGGTGAGGTCCCTATGTATAGTCATCTCTTATGCTGTGTAAAGAAGGTATTTGAAATGAACAAATCTTGGTTTTACAGAATTCTATCATGTGTTCTCCAGCATCATTTCTATCACCAAGGCCATATTTTCCAACCCCTGATCCTTCATCTTTGCTCCCAACCTATGCATTCCAATCACTAGTAATGGTCAATACATATTGATTGCATGTTAGATCAATTTCAGATTGACGAAGTTGATAGAATTCTTGTATTTCATCCTCACTGGTTTTAGTGGTTGGTGCGTAAATTTGAATAATAGTGATATTAACTGGGCTTCCCTTTAGGTGCATGAATATTATCCTATCACAGACAGAGTTATACCTCATGATTGATCTGGATATGTTCTTTTTGATAATGAATGCAACACCATTCTTGTTCAGTTTGTCATTTCAGACATAGAAAACCATGTGCTTCTCAGATTCAAAATGGCCAATAGCAGTCCATTTCAGCTCACTAATGCCTAAGATATCAATGTTTATGCTTTCCATTTCATGTTTGACAACTTCCAATTTTCCCAGATTCATACTTCGTACATTCCATGTTTCTATTTTCAGCAAACGAAGGTCCTGTGGGCTTTTCTTCCATGAGCTTTACTCCATTCATTTTATCATGGTCAACTTTACTTTGAGGAGGCAGCTCTACCCCAGTCACATTTTGAATGCCTTCCAACCTGAAGGGCTCATTTTCTGGCACTATATCTAACAGTGTTTCTATGCTATTCATAAGGTTTTCAGTGACTAAATGTTCGGAAGTAGTTCGCCACTCTTTCTTCCTAGTCTTTCTTTGTCTGTAAGCTCATCTGAAACCTGTCCACCATGTGTGACCCTGCTGATATTTAAAATACCCGGTGGCATCGCTTTCAGAATCACAGCAACTCATAAGCCACCACAGTATGACAAACTGACAGACTTCCTTGTCTGTCAAACTTCCTTGTCTAGATGAGTCTGGCTAAAAGAGATAGGGATGAGATTCTTATGATTCAATAGTGAATAATGGTATCATAACTAATTGAGGCTGCCACAATTGTAACGGTAGAAGTTTTACAACAAAAGCAGGGGAGTGGTTAATCTTACAGTCCAGAAACAGAGGACCCTAGGACCACCAAGACAGACGAGCACAAGCAGAATGTGGGACCTTATCCAGAGAAGCAGTGACACAAGAGATGGAGGCAGAGATGGGGACATGGAGAGAGGGAGCAGCTGAGGACTCTAGAGTCATGGGAAGAGAGAGACTAAGAGCCGGTGGTCAGGAGGCAGACTTGCAGAAGTGCCCTTTGGAGGTGTAAATTATTATATATGCCTGAGTATTTTTTGTTTTGTTTTGTTTTAAAAAAAGCTAAAGTGAATTGAGAGAAATACTGTTAACTGATTATACATGGAGGGGATTATAATCATTGTAATGAAAAAAGGTGTCTGATTTTTAATATGAAATTGATGATCTCACATATAAACTTTCACTCAATTCACAATAAAACCTTAAAAAGAAAGATTTATCTTATACAAAATGCATCTGTTTTCTTGACTGCTGTTTCCATGGGCATTGCTTTTGTATCCAAGTAAAAAGTAAACCATAGCTCTTGAGCTCTTAATTATTTTCTCTATGATAATGTTACTTAATAGCCTAGTCTTGAGGATTTTTATTTTCCTTATGCTAAATTGTAATCCACAGTGAAATCTGTAGTCTTTGATGTTCTTCAGTGTTTCAAGTCTAGTTGCAAATACTTTAATTTTGTTTTCTTTGAGTTGCAATCCATATGAAGGCTGTAGCCTAAGATCTACATAAGTTAGTACATCAAGTCCTCTTTGATTCCAACAAGCTGGTTTTGTCATCTAGATATCCCAGTTAATGGACTGATGCAACATTCTTCTTCATCTATTTCTGCTGCTCAGTCCATTTGTTTAGCATACAGATTGTGGAAGTGAAAAGATGCAACCCTGGTGCACACTTTTTTCTGATTTTGAACCAGGAAGTATCTCTTGCTGGTCAATATACAGGTTCTCATGAGTATGAAGACGTGTTTTTAATTAATTTTTATTCTTCAAAAATGCTTGATAAATTGAATTACTTGCAATTGAGGATAAAAAAGGAATAGCAGTGCCAGGTTGTGCTGTTTTGGTTTAGCAAATTTACAGTTTTGAAAATTTTACCATTATCAATGGATATTACACAGTATTTGAATTCAGACACCAAATGTCCTTTCCAATAAAACTTGTGACAGAAGCCATGAAGTTACCTCACATATGCATTTTTTGGCTTGGAATAAAATGTTTTAAGGAAACACAACCGCTCCATAAGATAAACACTGGACTGCAAACCATAAGGTCAGCACTTTGAACTCACCAGCCAATTCATGGGAGAAACTGAGGTTTTTAGTGCCTGAAAAGTTTTAAAGGCTTGAAACCCTATACAGGATTGCTAAGAGTCAGAACCAACTTGATAGAACTTTAACAACAACAACAATGTTGTAAAGATAGTATATCTAGGAGTTTTTATGTTGTATTGCAGTGTAAATAGCTAAACATGGAATGTCTAATACCTATTCCATATCATATATATATTTGTACACTTACAGGCAACCTGGCATGGCTCTGTGGGCTAATGTGTCAGGTTGCAAAGTATATATATATGATATGGAGTAAGAGCCGGTGGCCAGGAGGTAGACTTGCAGAATGTGCCCTTTGGAGGTGTAAATTATTATTTATGCCTGATTATTTTTTGTTTTGTTTTAAAAAAAAACCCTAAAGTGAATTGAGAGAAATACTATTAACTGATGGTATATAGAGGGGATTATAATCATTGTAATGAAACAAGGTATATGATTTTTTGATGTGAAACTGATGATCTGATATGTAAACTTTCACTCAATTCACATTGAAAACCTTAAAAAAAATATTTATCTCATACAAAATGCATTTTTTTTTGACTACTGCTTCCATGGGCATTGATTTTGTATCCAAGTAAAAAGTAGCTCTTGACCTCTTAAATATTTTCCCTCTTTATGATAATGTAGTATAGTTGTGAGGATTTTTATTTTCTTTATGGTAAATTGTATA
>NW_006408540.1:7538149-7565905 GCF_000296735.1 Chrysochloris asiatica
ACACACACACACACACACACACATATATATATGACATTTTTATTTGTCTATGTATTTAAAGAAGTCCTGGTGTGATGCTGTGGGTTAATGTGCCAGAATGCAAAGCCATTTGAACTGCAAGGTCAGTGATTCAAGCTCACCAGCTACTCCTTGGAAATCCTATTCAGGTTTGTACAATATGTGGTTAAAGGGATTATTTTCACACTGTACTCAGTAAGGCCATGGAGCATTCTACATTGGTTTAGGGAAGCTACAGAAAAAAGAGAGGTTTGTTATTCTGCTTTTATTTTATAATAAGCTTTTTAATAGAATTGTACATAAAGAAAGATTTTTAACTCCTAAATAAACATTTGATAATATCTGTTTATACAAAAGAGAAGAACGCCAAAAGGGAAGAACATGTTCAGCATTTGTCAAGCTGAAAGAACTGAAGTAAAAATTCAAACCTCCACTTGCAATATTAAAGGCAAAATATTAAATGATGCAGAAGGCACCAAAAGAAGATTGAAGGAATTCACAAAGTCACAATGTTAAAAAGTAATGGTCAATGCTCAACCATTTCAAGAGGTAGCATGTGATAAAGAGTCAATGATATCAGAGGAAGAAGTCCAAGGTGCACTAAGGCATTACAAAGAACAAGGCTTCAGAAATTGATGGAATATAAATTGAAAATCTTTCACAAAACAGACGCAGAACTGGAGGCATGCACTCGCAGATACCAAGAAATTTGGAAGACAGATAGCTACCTGGTCAGCTGACTGGAAGAGATCCATATTTGTACACTTAGAGGCAACCTGGCATGGCTCTGCGTGCTAATGCGTCAGGCTGCAAAGTTGTTTGAACTGCAAGGTTGGTGGTTCAAGCTCACCAGCTGCTCCTTGGAAACTCTATACAGGGTTGCTATGGGTCAGAATTGACTCAACAGCACTTACCAACAACAGAGGTGACTCAATGGAATGCGGAATTCATCAGGCAATGTCATTAATATCACACGCAAGTAAAATTTTGCTAAATATAATTTAAAAATGGCTGCAGCAGTTTTTTGACAGGGAGTTGCTACAGGTTCCGGCCAATTCAGATGGGGACATGTAACAGGAGATATCATTGCTGACCTCACATGGATGTTGGCATAAATCAGAGAATACAAGAAAGATATTTACCTATGCTTTAGTGACTATGCAAAAACTTTCAATTGTGTGTAAGCCAAGTATTCGAAACACTTAATTGTGATCATGAGGAACTTGTACACAGAACAAGAGGTAATCAAGTGAATAGAACAAGGGGACAATGTAAAATTAGGAATGTGTGCACCAGGGTTATATTCTTTCACCGTATTTATTCAATCTGTATGCTGAGCAAGTAATTTAAGAAGCTAGATTATAGGAAGAAGAATATGGCATCAGGGTTGGAGGAAGACTCATTAACAACCTATGATATGTAGATGATATAACCCTCCTTGCTAAAAGCAAAGTGGTCTTTAATGATGATCAAGACCACAGCCTTTGGTATGGGTTACACCTCAATGTAAAGAAAACAAAACTCCTCATAACTGGACCAATAACTAAAATCAAGATAAATGGAGAAAAGATTGAAGTTGTCAAAAATTTCATTGTGCTCAGATCAACCATCAACACTCAACGCAGCCAACAGATAAGTCAAATGACGCATTGCATTAGGCAAATCTGTTGCACAAGATCTGTTTAAAGTGTTCAAGAGCAAATATATCAATTTGAGAACTAAGGTGCACTTGAACCAAAACTTTTTTTTTTAAGCTTTTATTGTGAATTGAGTGATAGCTTACATGGGAGAACATGGTTCTACACTCACCATTTCATTGCAATGATTACAATCTCCTCCATGGATCATCATTCAACATTATTTGCTTCCATTCCATCTGTCTTTTTTTTTTTTTGGTGGCAAGGATATACACAAAATACTCAGGAATATATAGTAATTTAAACAACCAAAGTGCACATTTTGCAAGCCTGTCTCCTAGCCTCCCACACTCAGTCTTTCTCTTTCCATGATTTTAGAGTCCTCAGCTGCTTTCTTTCTCCACATCCTCATCTCTGCCTCCATCTCTGGTGCAAGGTGCCTCTCAGGATAGGGTCCCGCATTCAGCTCCTGCTCTTCTTCCTTAATGGTCCTAGGGTCCTCCGTTTCTGAAGTGTAAGATTAACTACTCCCCACTTTTTGTTACAAACATCTACCTTTATAGTTATGACAGTTGCAATTAGTCATGGTAACAATTCCTCACCATTGAATCATAAGACTCTTATCCACATCTCTTTTCACCAGACTCATGTAGACAAGATGAAATCTATTCAGTGGGACTCTACCTTTCACTACATCCTCTTAAACTAAATTCCCTCTTGAAAACCTGTAAACCAGTCATTTTGTGCCTTTATTGCCCCCCTCATTTTATGTAGCCAATGTCTAAGTTGCCCGTCCCCATCAAACCTATAATTGTTTTTTTTTTTAATCTTCCTCTTTGAATTCTGATCATCAAGCCATCAAGGCTCGGTCAAATAGGTACTTTCTGCAAGTTTGGGTGTTCTTGCGCGTATATCCTCACTTCATATCAGCTGGATGCTTCACTGTCAGCTCTAGCCTTTGTGGCTATATTCTTGTTCATGGGCTCAGGAATCATGAGGTCTCACCACACTTTGGACCAACCAACCCTTCCTCTTCTCTCTTTCATCTCCAGGTCAATGGGAGTCTATGGAGTGTGGTTGTACTCAACCAATGTCTTCATTGCTGCCTTTCTCCATCTTCCACTCACCAGTAGACGACCGTGGTCACCAATAAGCATACATGCCTGCTCATGTTTTCCCTTGAGTTTCAGTCTTGGAGGAGGGTTTGCCCTGAAGGGACTTCACTGCTTTCCGTGATGGCTCCACAGAGAACAACTTGATTGTTCTTGTAGTAGCCGGTCAGGCTGACATTTTTGTTTTAGGTTTTTCCTGATGATTTTTCCTGCTGATTTTTCATTCAGGAAGTATCTTCTGTTGTTCTAGCTGTTCCAGGCTCGTCTGCTTATCCTTTCAAGTGGGAATGTCCTACCTCAGAAGGTTCTGGATAGGGCTCAAGATTCCACTTAAAGTCCTATACACTGCAAAGGCTTTGCAAGAAGCCTCTTTCACTGGGCAAGTTCTAAAACCCCTTTCAGGTTTTGCAATCAGTTTTATAGGCTTAAAATGGGCTTACAAGCTTTCTGTAATCATGCTACCTGATATTCCTTTCTATGTTAAGGGTTTCTGAAGTGCAGCTGGTGAGCTTGAACTACCGACCTTGTGGTTCAAACCAGTTTTGCAGTCCAATGCATTAACTCACAGCCCTACACCAGGGCTCCTAATAATTACTTGCATGGTTGTGTGCCGTGGAGTCTGTCCCGACTCATAGTGACCCTGCATAGGGTTCCCAAGGCTGTACATCTGTACGGGAGCAGAAAGTCTCATCTTTCTCCCTTGGAACAGCTGTTAGTTTCAAACTGCTGACTCCGAGACTAGCAGCCCCATTCATAACCACTACGCTACCAGAACTCCGTATTACTTGCATATTATCTATAATTTTATATATTTATAACACAACAAAGTGCATTTTTAAGCATTTCAGATACACAGGATTTCAGAAAATGCTAATACATGAGGGGGTTTCAAAAAGTTCATGCAAATTGCATTCTAGGAACTTTTCCTAGAATTATTGAACTCCCATCACATTTTTCAAAACCCTTTTGACTGCTTCATTTCTCATTTATAGTACTGCATCTTTCATAGAACTCAGAAAACAATAAGTAACAAATAACTCTAGGAAAAATATGAAATCTATAAACTTCAATTTGTAAGCATTGTTCTAGACAACACTACTCAGTTCATCTTCAAGAATATTGTGCATAGCAGTGGTATATGGTTTAATGCAGATATCCAGAACCCCATTAGAATACTCAGACCCCAAAATCAGAGAGAATATTTTGATGGTGGTGTTGGTTATGCACCATCAATTCAGTTCCCACTCAGAGACACCCTATGTAGGATTTCCAAGGCTGTAAATATTTACAGAAGTGGAATTTTATTCTGCTCTTTTGGAGTGGCTCCTTTCAAACTGCTGACCTTGCTGGGTTAACAGCCCTGCTCATAATCCACTATGCTACCAGAATTTCTTACATTATTTAGTAGGTGCTCTCAATTTACATTTTCTTATAACCTTACATTTTCCTACATTAGAAGTTCCAAAGACCATATATAGAGAAAGATGATGGACTAAAGTCAATCGCAAACCATTCCCATACTTTTTTTTTTTTGTAGCTGCTTTCTTCCAGTTCATGCTTTCACTTTATTTCATTGCCTGAAAGTGAGATTACCCATGAAAAGTATTGAGTTTCCTGCTCAAAACTTGGAAAATGCATAAGTGGCTGTGCCTACAGTATTTCTGCGGGATAATGATTGAAGAAGAAATAGCAATGAAGCTAGTATTTTAAACTGAGTATCTGTAGTTCTTGATTTCTATTAGTATCATGTACAATAACATTTAAAGTAAAATAGGAAATATATTTAAAGAAAAATACTTTTTATAAGTAATGGTTGGTAAGTATTTTTCTTGTTGCTAGAGATAAAATATGATCTGTGATTCTCGCTGGTGTGGCATTGCAGGATCAGCACTGGAATACTAACAACAAGGAGTGTGGTTCAAACCCACCAGCTGCACCTTGGAAAGCCTATACAGGGTCACTATGAGTCAGAACTGACTCAAAGGCACTTAGCCACAATCATATTACATTTAGGAGATCATAAGATGTTGAAAGGGAGAAGCACATTACACCCTTCAAAAAAATTTATAGAAGAATGCAATTTGAAATACATTTGTTAACCTTTACAAGACTTTTTAAAATGCTATTTTGTTGCCATGAAATATGACTTAAAAGTTATTATTCTATTACTTTTATTTGATCCAGAAAGGGCACATACACATTTATGGCTTTGCCTAAAGCTTCCCTCTCTTGTAACTTCATCCAACATATTACACAGATATCCCCCTCCTTACTCTACAAAGTCCTCCAGAATAATAAAAAATAGATTCATGTTCACGGGTGATTTAGGGATCTAACATATCATTTCTAGGTGATTTAATATACTTATCTCTGGGATACTATTGATAGAAACATTCCTCTAAATTTCTGAGTTTATTTAAGAGCTACTAATCTTCTGTACAGCATGCAATTACATGCTTGTCTTTAAGTGTTTTTAACTTCTTGATGCAGCACAGTAGGATCAGCACTGGACTGCAAACCCAAGGTTGGCAGTTCAAACCTAACAGCTGTTTCTCAGAAACACTATGAGTCGTAATCAACTCATAGACACTTAGAAACAACAACAACAACAACAACAACAACAACAAAAGTAATAACTATTGTGCAAAAATCAAAAGTGTTGTTGTTGTTAAGGTGCCGTCGAGTCAGTTCTAATTCATTGCAGCCCTGTATAGGGTTTCCGAGAAGATGCTGGTGACCTTGAGCCACCAAATTTGCAATTCAAATCGACCTTACAGTACAGCACATTAACCTGTCTATTTAAAATATCGTATTATGGTAAATATACCTAAGATAAAATGATAATTATTCTTCAGAAAGTAAATTCATAAGAACTTGCGTCAATAATACTCACAAGTACAATATTATCATAATTCTCATGGTTGGTGTTGCTGTTGTTGTTGATTCCAACTCATAACGATCTTATATAGGGTTTCCGAGGAGCAGCTGGTGAGTTTGAACCACTGACATTGCAGTTCAAACCGACTTTGAGGTTGACTGCTTATTCTACGTGCCACGAAAAACTCCAATTATTCTCATAGATACTATATTTTGAAGAAAAAAAGCTCAGTTTTATAGTTAGAAGATAGTATCCTGTAAATTTAGCACAGCATTCACTGACAAAGACTTATGGACTTTTATTTTGTTAAGGATATGGGAGGAAGAAAATACTGAGACAAAGATGTATTTAAAGTAATGGTGCAAGGGTTAAAATAGGAAGAATAGTTCAAATATGCTTTGATTGTTGTTGTTGTTAAGTGCCTTTGAGTCCATTCTGACTCATGTTGTTATTGGTGTTATGTGCCTTCGAGTCAGCACCGACTCATAGCGACTTTATGCACAGCAGAACGAAACACTGCTCCATCCTGGGCCAACCTCATTCATGAAACTATCGATGATGCCACTTGGCCAATCCATCTCGTTGGGGGTCTTTCTCTTTTTCTCTACCCCTCCACCTTACCAAACATGATATTCTTCTCCAACAACTGGTCCCTCCTGACAATATGTCCGAAGAATGAGAGACCAAGTTTGGCCATCTTGACCTCCAAGGAGCACTTTGGCTGCACTTCTTCTAAAACGGATCTATTGGTTCTTTTGGCAGTCCATGGCACTTTCAAAATTCTCCTCCAACACCAACCCTTAAAAGGCTTCAAATGAATGGCTGGTGGGTTTGAACCACTGACCTTGCAAAATAACAGTCCACTGCTTATCCACAAATATACTATTGTTTATTTCATAATGTCTATTTATCTTATTTAAATTTATGATTATCTAATTGATTAATTTCATATTAATTAAAAATTTATAAACATTTTGTGTTTGAAAATAATAATAATAATAATACAAGATCTTAAATGAAGCCAAAATATTAGTCTGTTAAATATTTTGGTGTTTTTCCTTTAAATATATGTTTTGCATTGAAATATGTAATTGTGAGGGTATTTTTTAAACCAAGATGTGGTTGCTTTAACAAAAATTGAACAGTGACATGGGTCTTGATTTCAATTTTTTATCTTTTTTTTTTGATATTCAATATTACAAAGTCAAAATGACTATGTATTATAAATAAAACAAAATAAATTTGTTAATTTATCTGGAAATTATAATGAAAATTATAATAGCAATTTTATCAGGAACAAAAATCTCATTATTTCTTTTGTTTTCTGTTTCAGTTATGAAACACTGTGATGCATCTATATTCCTTTTATTCATTGCTTAATTCCATTTAATTCATGTTAATAAAATCAATTACAATAATAAAAAGAAAAGTCATAGGTATACAAGAATGATGATACAATTTTTAGTAGACATGCCCAATTGATACTCATTTGTGTATATAGTAAGTCTTTTATTTTACTCTGACATTGTTGTTGTTAAGTGCTATCAAGTCAGTTCATCCTGAAATAATCCTGTATAAGGGATTCTGAGGTGCAACTGGTAGATTTGAACTGCATGCCTTGTGGCTCACAGCCCAGTGTTGATCCTACTGTGCCACACAGGCTTTAATAATAGTATTTATTTAATTGGATTAAATCAATCAGAGCATACATTTTAGATAATTATATCATGTAAATAAATCCAAAGAGATGTTTTCAATAAAAATAACAACAAAGCTGGAAAGTCAACAATATTCATAATAATAATTTATGTTATAAATTTTAAATAAAATTTTAAGTTAGAATTTTTTTTTATTATGCAGTCATAATGATTTCTTTTCTTCCTTTCATAATTCACATCTAATCATTAGTAATGCAAAATCCTTAGTGGCATATTTTCTAAATATACTTAGAATTTTATCATTTCTCAGAATTTGCATAGCTATCACTTCATTCCAGAATACCTTTGCTTGCCATCTGCATTATTGTAGTATTTATCTAAAAGTCTCCTTGCTACTAGGCCCAACAGCATGTTTTTTTAATGTAGCATCTAGAAATCTTTCTAAATGTAAAACATAATAAGCTTCTAAATAAAGTACTCCAAATGGCTGTAGTCTCACTCTTAATAAAATGAAAATCATTTACAATTAATTACTAAGCTCTCTATATCCTTTAAGGAGCTCTGGTAGTGTAGTGGATTAAGAACTGAATTGTGAATACAAGGTCAACAGTTCAAACCCACCAACTGCTCCTTGGAAACCCTATACGGAGTTGCTGTGAGTCAGAACCAACTCTACAGCACTTAACAATTAATAGTGCTATAAGATGATAATAAACATAACAGCAATCTAGAAAATCATGTAAGACGATGTCTTGTTCGGTTTTACATGGGCACATCATGAGTCAAATCAATCACAATGAATATTTATCTTTAACAAAGAAAGAATATTGTCACAAATTTAGAATCTTTAACCAACATCCATTTAGCATTTCACAGCTTCTGTGGGATAGGAGTCTGGCCACAACCTAATTGAGTTTCTTGCTTCAGGGTTTCACAGAACAGTTATCAAGGTGTCATTTGTAGCTGGGTATTAAAGGAGCTCTGGAAGCGTAGTGGTTATGAATCAAGCTGCAAACCCTAAGGTCAGCAGTTCGAAACTACCAGCCGCTCCATAGGAGAAAGATGAGGCTTTTTGCTCCAGTAAAGATGTACAGCCTCGGAATCCTTGTACAGGGTCGCTATGGGTCGGATCCAAATTGATGGCACTTAACAACAACAATATCAGAAGAGACCGGTTTCTAGAAAAGGACATCATGGCTAATAAAATAGAGGGACAGTAACAAAGAAGAAGAGCCCCTACAAAATGCATTGACTATAAAAATCTACTTAAACATAACAATTGTGAGGGTGGCACAGGACCAGGCAATGTTGCATTCTGTTGTTTGTAGGGTTGCTAGGAGTTGGAGATGACTTGATGGCACCCAACAACATGCCTATAAGGAATTTATCCTAAATAATACTATGAATTATTTATTTATCATACCTAACTGCTGTTTGGTTTTGTGTGTTATTTCCTTATCTCAGTTCACACAGTGAGTTTTATTTTTTAAAATTGCGAGCCATCATGAATTCCATTTCGGGAGTAAGAAAGTGACTCATAAGAAACATCACTGTGAACACACGCGGAGGGAAATACATAGGATTAATTTCCAAAGCACCATATATGGTTGTTTTTTTCAAGAAAGCACAGTTCTATACCAAATAAAGTCTGAAACCTGGCAAATTGTAGTAGCACTAGGCTTGTTTCATCTTGTTCTATGCCCCTTGAAGCTCATCATAAAATCAGTAGGATTTCTCTGTTTAAAAGATAGATCAAGATAGAAAACAACCTCCTCATCTTTGAGCAAGAATAAAATTTTCTGGTAAACAACAATCTGTCAATTTTTTAAAAATGTAAATATAAGTTTGGGATGTTGCATTGAACTTTAAGAGAAAAGACTGTTATAGGTAAGATGCAAAATATGACTGAAAGAATGTTTAGTAATGATACATCAAATTTATATATTTGTGTGCATGTATAGCTATCTATGGTATTAGGGTTGTCTGTCAATTAAATTTATATTATTTATAATTTAAAAATATTTGTTTCATATTTTTCATTATTATTTTAATCAACAACTATATGTTTAGGACTTAACTATGAATTACTAGAAATTAAGTAGTGGTACTCTTCTATCCAGGGAATGTAAATAAACTGGCTGATAATATAGTCCTTATAGCTCAGATCCCAAACTATGAGAATCCTTATTTTGATAAATTCAATCAAGATCTATTTACAACCAGAATAAGGCATTGAGCATATGGAGACACAAATTCAGTTTAAAAGTAGAAATTAACACAAGGAGAATTTATGGAAACCCATAGTATATGATGATAATTATGTCTGAGAGGAATATGAAGCACCTGGTGAGGAATCTTTTGATAGATGCATATAGGAGGAATCTACATCTTTCAGAGAAGATATTGAAACATGCTATCTATTTATAGCCTATGTTTCTGGAAGTATTGTGAAGTAGCGCTAAGAATACTTAAGGTTAAATACTAAAAAATAAACTTTTCTAAAAGGGCATATGCAGAATTTTTTTTGTTTGTTTTGTAATTTTTTTTTCCATTTTTAGTTTCTAGGAATAATTTTGAATTTTCCTGTAGAATTTATATAATCTGATATATAGATTTTCTTCAATCAGACACCTGTCATTGTAAGTAAATTCACTTAAAACACACAAAAGAATTTCTGAACTACAAATTACTATCCAAATAGATTATTTGGCACTGCACAAAATGAAGTATCTTGAACATTAATCTTTAGACTGATAAAATGATTGATTTCCTAGAAGATAAAAATATTTTTTCAAAATAAGTGATGCTGAATTCTTCCATTTTCTATGTTTAGTTTAAGTAGCATTTTATTAATAGAAAAATATGACTTATTAAATTATTAGAAATGGATCAGAGGAAATATTTGCAAAAGGAATACATTCAAGTTTAAAAGACCCATATGGAAAACCACCTCTTCTTTTTCCTTTCTTTTTTTCTGTTTTTCTTTTAAACCTGAGAGAATGCTATAGTTATCTGTGTTAGGAAAGCTGAAAGCTGAATCAAACATATTGGATGTCAAATATCTCTCTCTGAAAATGAGTCAATTTCTCATCTCTGAAGAGCTGATTTGAGCACACAGATTCTTTGAAATCAATGGGAGGTTGGCAGTTGGATTAGTTTAGTGTCGTTGTGGAGCATGGCTAGTAATTGGTCTTTTGTGTTGTTGCCAATATATCTCCCCTTTGTTATCTAGTAACAACAGACTACATTTAGTTAGCAATTGTATTTAATTTTTACCATAAACATTCAAATAATTCTATTTGAATTTATGTGCAACTTTTTACATTTACAAAAAAGGCATTCTTCATCACCTTATAAGGTTTTGTTTGTTTGTAATGTTTTATTGTGAATTATATGATAGTTTACATGGGAGAACTTCAGTTTTACATTCATTCTATAGTATATCAACTCACTGCCATGGTTCCAGTCCCCTCCATGCATCATCAACCACCCAAAGGGTATAGCCCAGAAACCCACCCCCTCCCCTCCTTCCCCCTCCTCCCAGTTTTCGGCCCACAGTCCCTTTCCCTCTCTGTGTCCAATGTCCCCAGTCGCTTCATCACTCCACGTCATCATCTGTCTCCATCTCAGGCATCTCTGTTTCTCTGGGTAGGGTCCCGCTCTCGGCTCTTCTCCATTGATGGTCCCAGAGGCCTCTGCTCTCCGTTCCTATCCTGGAGAATCAATCACTCCCTTCCTTGTTACAAAACTTCCAACCTTGCATTTCCAACCCTCATAATCCGTCCTGATAAGCATTATTCACTACAGTATCACGAGTTACCCATCTGTATCTCCTTTCATCAGCTCCGCCCAGACAGATTGAATAGTACCTACTGGAGCTTCTGCCTTCCGCCATGCTCCCTAGCACCAGGTTCCCTCTTGAAAGCTTGTAAGCCAGTCACTTCTTGCCTTTGTAGTCCCCCCTCCCCATTTGAGTATCCAGTGTCCAAGCTGCCCTTCTCCATCCACTCTGTGTGTGGGAGTGTGTGTGCACGCTCTGATTGGTGACCACACACATCACCGATGGGGAGAAGTGGGGTAAAAGCAGCAATGAAGTGGCAAGCTAAGCCCTACAATGTTCAGTGGACTTCTGTGGACCCAGTTGGGGACCTTGTTGGCAAGCAGAGTGAAGAGGCCTGGGGACTCTTGGGCCCAGAGTCAGTGGTGTACCATGGAGGACTCGAGAGGAGAGTTGAACTATCGGCTGATGGGAAGAGAGGGCATATGCACAGGAGCACCCACACTTGCAGATGATACCCACGTGACCTGGACCAGATGACTGGATGATCGGAGCTCAACCAGGAGAGGAAAGAAGAGGGGAAAAAGAAGAAAAAAAAGAGTGAGCTGATAACAGTCTGATGAACTTGACCTATACCTATGGAGCAGCAACTCAAAAGAGGGAACAAATCCTCACAGCAAGGAACATTCACACACCTAATAAGTTTTAATACCCATTCTACCTACCATATTAGCTATTCCCTTGTACACTTTATTTTTAATATCATTTAGCATTGTTATTATTATTGTTAGTTGTCATTGAATTGATTGTTATTGCATAATAATTTATTTATATTTTTGCCAATTTCATTTATGGTTACAACCTGTATATTTGAGACATTTGTATGACAGAATAAATGCTCAATATACACACATACACATGCATATACAAACTCAGGAGGGAGCTTCAAAAGTTAATGTAAAATTTTGAAAAAATATACATGGGTTTCAAGAGTTGTTTTCACCAAAATAAACATAAACAAAGTTGCTATAACATATACAGATTGGTCAAGAGAAAGTGCATGACAACAGTATTTTTTTAGATGATTGAGACATTTTGCTTGTTGACTCTCTGGTGGTCTGGAGAACAATAACATCTGCTTATTATGAGAGTGTTTTAAGTAAGTTATTTAAAGCTATAACAGAAAAACCCCTGTGAAAAGTTCACTAGTGAATCTTAACCAGGGTGAATCTACAAGATCCTTCCATCATAACCAGGGTGAATCTACAAGAATTTTGATGGAACATCATTAGGCATCTTACCTTACAATCCTGATTTGGGTACATCTAATGTCTTTCTGTTTCCTAATATTGAAAAAAAAATGTGTTTAAAGAGTACCTATTTTTCTTCAACTAATAATATAAAGAAAGATTGCATTGGTATGGTTAAACTCCCAGGACCCTCAATTCTTTAAGAATGGATTAAAGTGCCTTGAACTTGATGGAGCTTATGTTGCAAAATAAGCTCCATCTCTTTTGTAAGGAAGGTGATGTTGAGAAATAAAGATTATATACTTTATTTTTAACTCCATTTTTCCATGACTTTTTTTGCAGTCCCCTCATATAATGAATTTTATTTTGTTAAAGCTCTTTAATCTCAACAACAATCTGATATAATCATGAAACTGCTGATTACTTAGTTTGAACTGTTTGGTTGGGTATTAGAGCATCTGTCATGTGGCAAAGGGACAAGGCTTTCCTATTGTTGCAGAAAGGCTCATTAAACAGCAGAGTATGGAAAAATAATAGAAAACCTTTCCAAGTTTTTAACCAAGTATTGCCATGGGAAAAATAGTTAGTGGTGTTGATACCTTATTTCAACTCCTCATGACCTAAATGGAAAAAAAAATAAAAAATTACTGTCTAGTCATTTCTGGATTCACAGTGGTCTTAAAGAAAAGAGTTGAACTACCCCAAAGGATTTCCAAGATAGTCTCTTCATGAAGGTTCTTCACGTGGCCCTATTGGATAAACACTGGAATTCTACCATCATGGTTGACAGTTCAAACCCACCAGCCTCTCATCTTGAAGATATATATTGTTAAGTGTCATTGAATCAGTTCCAATTCATAGCAACCTTGTATAGGTTTTCCAAGGAGTGGCTGGTAAACTTGAATAGGGCATATACTTCTTATTTCCAGGACTCTATGGAGTCCTGGTGTGGTCCTGTGGGATTAAGCTCTGGACTGCAAGGTCAGTTTGAACCACAAGATTGGTGGTTCAAATTCATTAGCTGCACCTTGGAAACATACAGGGTTGCTATGAGTTGGAACTGACTCGAAGGCACTTAACAACAACAACCTAAATGGCAGTGCAATTGACTTTTGACTGCAAGGTCAGTGCTTCAAATCTACCAGCTGCTTCTCAGAAAACCTACATAGATTGACTATGATGAGTCTAAACTGACTCAATGGCACGTAAAAACAGCTCTCCACCATCCTCACGATTGTTACTACAGCTGAACCTGTTGATGTTGCCACTGTGTCAATGCATCTCATTTGTAGTATTCCTCATTTTCACTGAATATCCATTTTACCCAGCATGATGTCCTTCCCCAGAGACTGGTCCCTCTTAATAACACTGCGTAAGTATCAGAGAAAAAGTCTTACCCTCCTGGTCTTAAGGAGTATTCTGAATGTACTTCTTCCAGCACAGATTTTTTGTTCTTCTGGCAGTACATGGTACCTTCAGTACTCTTCTTCAAAACCTCAATTCAAATACATCGATTCTTCTAAGGTCTGCCTTCATTGATCAACTTTCTCATGTAGTTGAAGAAACTTAAAATACCATGGCTTGAGTGAGGAACATCTTACTTCTCAAACTGATATCTTTGCTATTGTTGTTATTGTTGTTAAGTGCCGTCAAGCAGGTTCCAACCCACAGCAACCCCGTACAGGGTTTCCAAGGAACAGCTGGTGAGCTTGAACCACCGACCTTGCAGTTCAAACGGCTTTGCAGTGTTGCGCATTAACCCACAAAGCCACATCAGGGCTCCATCTAGAACACTTTAAAGAGATCTTGTGTAGTAGACTTGCTTATTGCAATACATCATTGATTTTTTGACTGCTGCTTCCATGAGTGTTGATTGTGGATCCAAGAAAATCATAGACTTTGAAAATGTAATCTTTTCATTTATCATGCTGTTATTTCTTGGTCAAATTGTGAGGATTTTTGTTTTCTTTACACTTAGGCACAGTCATACTTAAGGTTGAAGATTTTGTTTTCGTCAGTAAGTATTTTAAGTCTTCCTCACTTTCAACGTACATGCTATCCATAGTTTAGCATGATCTACACAGCTGAAAGCTATGCAATAAAGCACGCCTCTTTCTGGCATTCTCTGCTTTCATCCAACATCCATTTTACATCAACAGTGATATCCTTTGTTCCATTGCTTCTTCTGAATCCAGCTGGAATTTCTGATAGTTCTCTGTCAATGTACTGATGGAACCATATTTGAATGACCTTCAGCAAAATTTTACTTGCATGTTATACTCCACTGGAATAGGCACAGATACAGATTTATTCCACTTAGTTGGCCAGGTAGCTGTCTTCCAAATTTCTGGACCTACATGAGTGAGCATCAGCAGAGCTGCATCAGGTTGTTGTAAGATTTCAATTGGTTTTCTGTCAATTCCTGGAGCCTTGTTTTTCTCCGATGCCTTTAGTGCAGGTTGGACTTCACCCTTCAGTTCCATTAGTTCCTGATCATATGTTACCTTTTGGAAATGTTGAACATAAACCATTTCTTTCTGGTACAGTGATTCTGTGTATTTGTTGCATCTCTCTCTTTTTTTTTTTTATGCTTTCTGCATAATTCAATTTTCTATTCATTTGTTGTATTTGTTAAGTGCTGTGGAGTCATTTCCAACTTACAGTATCCTAGTATAGGGTTTCATAGAATCCTGCAATATTATAATATTGCAAGTTGAGGTTTCAATTTTTACTTCAGTTTTCTCTGATTGAGAAATACTCACCATTTTCTTCCCTTTTGGTTTTCTAACTACAGATCTTTGTATATCTCATTATAATAATTAGCTTTGTCTTCTCACGCTGTCCTTAGAAATTTTCTGTTCAGCTCTTTTACCTCCTATTTATTCCACTTGCTTAGTTTCTCACTAAGAAACTAAAGCAAGTTTCAGAGTCTCTTCAGACAACTATTTTGATCTTTTCTCTCTTTTCTGTTCTTTTAATGACACTTTGCTTTCTTCATGTGTTTTGTTTTTTGTATAATCTCACAACTGTTCTGGTGTTTGGTCATTAGTGTCTACTGCATCAAATCTGTTCTTGAGATGGTCTCTGAATTCAGATGGTATATGTTCAAGGTCATATTTTGGCTCTCACGGACTTGTTTCAATTTTCTTCAGCTTCAGCCTGAACATGCATATGAGCAATTTATGAATTGTCCCAGTCTGCCCTGGGTTTTTCTTTGGCTAATGATAATGTGCTTTTCCACCTTCTCTTCCCATAAACATAGTCAGTTCATTTCCTGTGTATTCTGTCTAGTGAGGTCCGTGTGTGTCATTTTCTTTTATGTTGTTAAAAAAAAAAAAAAAATTCTCAATGCAGAAGTCATTGGTTTTACAAAATTCTATCACGTTATCTCCAACATTATTTATGTCAACAAAACCATATTTTCCAACTTCTTATCACTCTTTTTTGTTTCCAACCTTCTTATTCCAATCACTAGCAATTATCAATGCATAATGATCGAATGTTTGAACAATTACAGAGTGAAGAAACTGATAGACTTCTTCTAATTCATTATACTTACTTTAGTAGTTAGTGTATAAATTTGAATAATAGTGGTATTAACTGATCTTCCTTGTTAGGGTACAGATATTATCCTATCACAGATAGCATCAGACTTCAAGACAGTTCTTGACATTTTTTTGATGAAGACCTTGACATCATTCCTCTTCAGTGTTTCATTCCTGGCATAGTAACCCATGTGATTGTCTGATTGAAAATGGCCAATACCATACTATTTCAATTCACTAATGTCTAGGATATTGATCTTTTTGTGTTTCATTTCATTTTTGACAACTTTCAATATTCCTAGAGTCATACTTCGTACATTCCACATTCTGATTATTATTGGACGTTTGCAGTTGTTTCTCCGTATTTTGTGCTTCATCAGCAAATTAAATTATTGAAGCTTTACTCTATTCATGTGATCATTATCAACTTTTCTTTGAGGAGGGAGTGTAATTTGAGTGCCTTCCAATCTGAGTGTCTAATCTTACAGCACTATATACAACAATGACTTGTTGCTTTTCATAGTGTTTTCATCTTCTGATATTATATCTGACAATGTTCCCCTGCTGTTCGTGAGAGGATAAACCTGTCCACCAAGGGAAACCCTGCTGGTACTTCAAATATTGGTGGCATAACTTCCAGCATTACAGCAACATGCAAGCCACCAAAGTATGACACCTGACAGCCTATGGCTACTCTAAATTTCTATACAGTAAGAAAATGTTTATTAAACTAAATAAGACTGATTATACCTCTGGATTTCTATTCCTTCATGTTCTCATGATAAGCTCATATCTAGCTGGATATTGTAATTAATGTATAATTTACCTGGGGAGAATATGCTTATTAGCTATTACTAGAAAAACAATTCTAGTAAAAGCCAGAATAGTGCTGGAGAGGTAATATTTTACTTATCTTGTTTTAGATCGTTGATCTAATGACAATCACTATTCGTCACAAGTAATATTGAATATTTGAGATTGAACTTTTTGGTGTATTTAATTTTGATTAGTTTAAAGGTTCACATGTTGGTTTTGGTAAAAAAAAAAAAAATGAGACAGTGCAGTTCTAAAGTTTGGGCAACAATTTTTAAAATTATTTCTTCAAAGTAAACGTTTTTCACACAGATCCTTGTCCATTTTTATATTTTTGTGAAAATACCTTAATTCTTTAAATTTGGAATTCTTAGAAGACAAAAAATAATTAATCTAAGAGTAAATGTGTAAGAATTCATAATTATTCAGTTTGAAATTGATCAAACATACAATCAAGATGCAGTGATAGTTACTGGTGATTGGAATATGAAAGTTGGAAACAAAGGAGAATGATCAACAGAGACTATCTCAAGAATACATTTGATTCAGTAGACATGAGTGACTGAAGGTTAGAAGAGTCATGGTATGCCATCAAGAAGGTCATATATAAAGCAAGCAAACTGTCATTAAAAAGACAGTAAAGACCATTTGGATGTCTGAAAAGACGCTGAAACTTGCTCTTGTTTATAGAGAAATTAACACAACTCTAAGAAATCATAAAGTAAAATAGATTAACAAAAAATTTCAAAGGACAACTCAAGAAAACTAAGTATAAATTATTTACACTAAGTGTAAAGTCATGGAGTTAGAAAGCCAAAGAGGAAGAACATACTCAGCATTTCTTAAGCTGAAAGAACTGAAGTACAAAATCCAAGTTTTCAATTGCAGTATTGAAGGATTCTGTGAGCAAATTATTGAATGACACAGGAAACATCAAATGAAGATGCAAGGAATACACAGAGACAATGTTCCAAAAAGAAGTGGTCAATGTTCTACCATTTTAAGAACAAATAGTATTGAAAGAAGTCCAAGTTTCACTAAAATGTGTAAAAAAGTTTCACATTGGCAAAAAAACAAGGATCCTGAAACTGATGAAATAGAAATTGCATTGCTTTAATAAACTGTTGCAGTGCTTGACACACTCTCAAGTATATACCTAAGAAATTTTGAAAGCAGTTACCTAGCAAGTCGATTGAAAGAACTCCATATTTTTTGCCCATTCCAAAGAAAGTGAACCAATGAAAAGTAGGAATCATCAAGCAATATCATTAATATAACACTAAAGCAAAATTTTACTGCAAATAATTTTAAAGTGATTGTCATTGTTGTTGTTAAGTGCCATCAAGTTGGTTTTGACTCATAGCGACCCTGTATGTAGTTTCCAAGGAGCGGCTGGTGAGTTTGAACCTCCACCGTTGTGGTACAAACAGACTTTGTGGTCCAGTGCTTTATTCCACAGCACCACACCAGGATTCTAAAATAATTGTTGTTGTTGTTGTTAAGTGCCGTGGAATCTGTTCCGACTCATAGTGACCCTGCACAGGGTTTCCGAGGCTATTAATCTTTACGGGAGCAGAAAATCTCATCTTTCTCCCTCGGAACCGCTGGTAGTTTCGAACTGCTGACCTTGTGTTTCAATCCCTCCAGCTGCTCCTTAAAATGTTACAAGGTCTCTATGAGTCAGAGCCTACTCAATACTACAAAAGAACAAACATTATATATATAGTATTTAACAACACTGTTGCTATTTTTATTTCAATATTATTGAAAGAAAGTAAAATGCATATGATGCATATTGAATATACAGAGTAAGTAAAATAGATAAATATTTATAATGAAATGGATGAAAGAGTGGAAAATATTATATCTTCTTTAGCTCTAGTAATTCAATAAATCTGTTTATAGTCAATTAAGATAGTAGTTAAAACTTTAAAGAAAACGTTGTGACCATTATCCTTCATGTCAATATAAAAAAGGGATTATAAATCACATTTTATAGAGCAACAATTTAATGTCAAGTTGAATTTTTTTCTTATGACTGATGTTAAAGTACAGTAGCTGTAAACTTTCACTATGATTTCCAATGCTGTTGTAAAGCTGTTCGTTAATGATTCTGTTGGAAGAATGTTTATTAAAATTAGATGTGTTTATAAAAAAATTACCCTAGAAAAAGTCTTTCCCTTCTAGGATGCTTTGTCTAAATGCTTCAGGAATTTAAAAAAATAAAAGACTCTGATACTATACCATGTGAAAACACTATTTGCCATTCACAATTACATAAACTAGCAAATAATAAGTTGCCTCTTCAAAGAGAAAGTATCACTTGTAGCGTTGTGAATTATGAGTTGGACTGCTAACTACAAGGTCAGCATTTCGAATCTAGCAGCTACTCTGTGGGAGAAAGATGAGGCTTTCTGCTTCCATAAAGATTTATAGACTTGGAAAACCTATACAGGTCACTATGAGTTGGAACTTCAGTACAGCAACCACCAATACTTATTACAAGAATGATTATGTTAGAAAATGTCAAAAGACAGAGAAGAACTAAGTTAAATTCTGAACAGCTTTTCAAGGTTTACTGATGAATTTCTCATTTTTAATCTGTCTTCAGCTAACTTTTACAGCCAAGCCCAGTGATGGTTCTTTATCATTGCCTGTTCAACCTACCCAAGCTCTAAGAGTTGTAGCTGTGGTATTAAAAATCTACAAAGGATATTTCTTAGTCTGGTGTCACTAGAAGATAAGCACTGAACTACTAACTGCAAGATTAGTGGTTCAAACCCACCAGAAGCTCTTCAGGAGAAATATGAGGATATCTGTTCTGATAAAGATTTACAGAATCAGAAACCACATACAGGGTTGCTATGGATCAGAATTAACTCTATGGCAGTGGGTTAAAGCCATACTTAATTCGTATTAAGTTATGCTGTTATGAGTTTCTGGAAAAATTAGAAGTGAAGATGAGGAGAGATATTTCTAATTCTAATCCTAACTGCAAATATGGAAGTGGTTAGAGGCTCAGGAATGGTTGTTGTTGGGTGTGGTGAGGTCAGTTCTGACTCACAGAAACACAATTTGACAAAGTAGAACTGCCGCATAGAGTCTTCAAAGTTGTAACCTTTTCGGGAGGAGATTGTCATGTTTTTCTGTCACAGAACCACTGGGTCAGTTTGAACCACCAACCTTTGGCTTTGCAGCAGAGCACTTAACCATTCTGCCACTAGAGATCCTGCAGGAAGGGTAGTAGGATCAGGTCTGGGAAAGGACTCACTCTTGGGGTCCACTGTTCAGCCAAGTAGTAAATAGGTATATAGTGGAGACAGCAGCATTAGTAAGACATGTTCACCATGGTATGGTCAATCATTCAAAATCAAAATGACAACAGTCACCTAAGAACAAAGTTGAGAAGGGATGGGAGGGAGGGTGGAATGGAACTAGGAACCCCAAGAAGGAAGCAGGGTAACTGTTTTTGCATGGAGCGGATTGCCATCACTGAGATGAAACAAAGAGTATGATTTGTGTTGAATGTAAAACTGATCATCTTATCTGTAAACTTTCACTCAATTTGCAATAGAAAGTTAAAAAAAAAACAAAAAGAATGGTTGCAGGGATAAATTAATTGGGTTCCAACGGCTCAGACAGCAGCACAGCAGCAGTACCTCTTCTGTGGCATAGTTAGTAGGTCAGAGTCCGAATCACATGAATGAGAACTGGTGAAAACCAGGTCAGAAGCTTCGAATATAAATTGTACTCTTTTTTAATCCACCCCTTCAGTATTCATCACATTTGGGCTATTTTATTCCTTAACAAATTATTTATCAAACTCTATCAAACATCCTAAATATTTTCTGTTTTCCTTACTGCACTTAGACTCACAGAAAGAGCCACAAACTTTATGAATCACTCCTCAACAGCATTCTCTCTTTCAGAGCGCTCATTATTCCATGACTTTTTTCCTGTATTTTTCTTTGCTAAAATATCTTATGTTCAACATCCCCTTTATTTTTATATTCAGGCCTTCAAAATATAAAGCTTTCAAAAGGCCTTCAAAACTTTCTAAGTCAAGATGGCAGGTTTTGTTTTTGTTTGGTTAGGTCTGGTTGGTCTGGACAGAGTCTGTTTTATTTGCAGTATTACTTATTTGGTACACTATAGTGGTTGACCTAAAACTTTTTTTTTTTTTTTCTTAGCACTACTTATTCTCAATCATAACTGAAACATTTACTAGTATAATAAGAGGCAATAGAAATGAAAAATATATTCATCAAATAGGAAGCTACTAAGAGAAGTTAAAATCCTAATGTTATTTTAATTTAGAAAGATGGCTCTTATTCCACTTTCTCATCTCTTTCACACTAGACAAAGATTTTACAGATGTACAATCTTGGACCTATGGATTAGAAGATATAAAGAATTTTTTAAGCTAAAAGGAGATATTCAAAAGTCAGTTCTCTTCCTCTTTTCAGAAATAAAGGTCAACTAACACATCTTAATACTTTTGTGCTTCTTAGCTAATTGAAGTGGAGGGAAAACTATGCTTAATTTGCAGTAAGATGTACAGTGAATAGATTTTTGGAGACTGATAACATTGAGGTCATACTGTGTTAACTAATGAGAGACAAGTTTCATGAGTGAATTTTAACAGAAGCAGATCATAAATCTGTCTGAACTTTGAAGGTAAGTGACTAGGATTGAGAATTGCTGGAAATATAAGAAAGAAGTGAAAGCAGTGGATAGATTACAAAAGAAATTAAGAATTAATATAATTATATGTCTTTATAGAAGAACAACCTAGGACATAATGCATATTCTCCTTTCCCCAATAAGAAAAAAATAAGTGATGAAATTAAAACATTATGTGGAGACTTGCCAAATTGAAAGTAAATGGTGTGTTCAGATTGGGAAGAAAAATAAATTTTGGGATAGAAATGAAAAAGCATGCCAAAATAATCAAAGAATAATACCAAAGATATAACAAAAATTAATATCTTTAGATTATTTAGTGGTGCTATTGGTAGAGGGGACTTCAAAAAAATCATAAGAAAATGGAATTAAAATAAAATGATATTTTTTCGGTAAACTTTTTGAAGTCTCCTTGTATTGTCTCCAGTTGGATCTGGTACTGCTGTTTAAGAAGAGATGTTGAAATAACCAAATAGTGGGAAGGTCTAAATAGAGATGCACTAGGTCTAATTGAGTAAAAACACAAGTAGACCATGGTGACAATAATTATATAAAATTAATATATGTGTTTATGACTCTTTTATAATTAAAAAAAAAGCAAGAAGTGAGAAATGAGAAATGAGACAAGTTGTTTAAGAGAAAAGACAGTTTTGGAAGGTTAAAAAAAAAATGCTTTCAGGAATAAGCGAGGGTGTTGGGGAACATTGGAGAAAAACTGTGAATAGGCTTCAGAAAGCTTGTAGCAAAATTCCATTATCTTTAATAACATTCTTCAGCAAACTTTTTGAAGCCCTCTCATATATTGATAGTTTGTATAATGTTTTTTACTATTTTCAAAGTGGAATTCATTATCACGAGTTATAGTATGGGGTCATTGTTTTAGAATACAGGTAAAAGCAACTTGATTTAATGAAGTGAAGGCGGTTCTCTCTGGGTATTTGAATGAGCAATCTACTTGGATTTTCAAATAGTTCTGGAGGGCTCATGGACTTAGCAGGTAATCTTAGTGGTTAGGAGTAATACTTTCTTGTCCTCTAAGTGAACATAGAAAACTGGCTTGGGAAGTTAAAAGGTATGAAAGGTAACTCATGATATTAAGAGATGAAATGGGATTTCGTAAAACCTAAATGGATGAGAGCATTTCTATAAGAATGAAAAAGTTGTTGTTGCTGTTAAGTGCTGTTGAGCTAGTTCCAACTCATAACAACTCTTAAAAGGTTTCTGAGGAGAGCCTGGTACATTTGAACCACCCACATATTTAGAAGTCCAGTGCTTATCCTATAGCACCCTCCATGACTCTGAAAATAAGTGTAAACTAGTTCCACCTCTGAGCCCTTTAGTAAGTAAAATATAGGAAGCTGTACAGTTTATCATTACAAAGCAGCAGAACATCAGCAGGAAACAGCCAGCTTTTAATTAAGCAAGGAAGGAGAGTGGAATTTTTGTGAAGCAAATGACAAGGGAATATTTCTTTATAATGTGATGGAAGTACCACATGGTTCAGAGGGAAAGAGGGCCGACCCTAATTTGGAAGGACAGGATCAAGGATATCAGTGAAAACTGTGAAGCAAAAGAGACTGAGACCAAATGTAACCAGAGGATTGCTACAAATCTAACGTAATTGTGAAATGCTCAAAAACAGATTTGATGCATTAGAAACTGCTGTTGTTGTTGTTGAGTTCTGTCAAGTCACTTCTTACTCATAGGGATCAAGTATATGCTTCCTAAGGTGGGCTGGTAAGTTTGAAATGCCAATCTTGTGGTCTAGCACCACATCAGGATTCCATTAGACATTAATGACCAAAATCATAATAGTTAAGGGATAATATCAAGAACATTATACAAAAGGAAAGCAAAAGATCATTAAAAATCAGGAAAGAAAGAAAAGACCAAAAAGGATGTCAGAAGATATTCTGAAACTCTTGACTGTAGAGAAGCTAGTTGTTGATAAGTGCTGTTGAGTTGGTTCTGACCCGTAGCGATCCTGTACAGGGTTTCCGAGGAGCAGCTGGTGAGCTTGAATCACCAACCTTGCAGTTCAAATGGCTTTGCCATCTGGGACATTAACCCACAGCACCACACCAAGACTCAAGCAACTGGACAATAATGAGGAAGTAAAGTAGCTGAAGAGAAAATTTCAAAGGCCTACTTCAAAAGACAAAGTCAAGTATGATAATGAAATGTGCAAAGACATGGAGTTGGGAAAACAAAAGGGAAGAAAGAACATGCTCAGCATTTATCAAGCTGAAAGAGGTAAAGCAAAAAAAAAAAAAAAAAAAAATCCAAGCCTTGGTTTCTAATATTGAAGTATTCTATGGTCAAAATGGAGTCCTGGTGTGGTGTTTTAGGGCAATGTGCTGTATTTCAAGGTCAGTTTGAACCACAAGGTCAGCGGTTCACACCCACCAGCCACTCCATCTAAAGAAGATGGTTTAAAAATGAGGTTGAAACACAAAAGGAGTTTACCTTAGTGTAACAAAATGGTATTTTTTGAAACCTTGCAATATATAAGTTTTCTAAGAGAAGTATGTCATTATCAGTCCAAATAAATGAAATACAATGCATGATTTATACATTAAAGTTTAAAATTAATAATCAAGTTCTTAATCCATTTATTTTCTGATAATAACCAAATATTAATGTATGGCCTAGTTTTTATTTGATAAGAATTAATAACTTGTGATGAAGCTACAATTAGTTTTTTTTCATTATGATATTATATAATGAATAATCTATAATTAATTTTTTATATGAACTAACAATTTTTGTATAGATTTATACTTGTTACAAAATGAATGCAATATCTTTTTCAAGAAGACTAGACTAATTTAGAAAAGATTTTAATATATGATATCTGAATGTAAAGTAATGTGACTAAATACTTGAAAAATACATTCCATTTGTAGATTCAATTTCTATGCATGGTAGCACTTTCAAAGTATTAAATTCATATCACAGTACATGTGAAAAATTGGATCTAAGGCTAAAACAAATTGCATGCTAATAAAGAAGTAGTTATAAAATGTCTGGAATGTTTGAAAGATACTTGCTGTCTCCTTTTTCATCTACTTCTCTTTTGTATAAGTATTAGCTGTCAAGCACATTCTATCTTAATAATTTTTTTACTCAGATAGTAAAATAGCAACTTCCTGTGTAGTGCTTTGCGGATAGGTAATTCAAGAAGACAAACAGTACTTTTTAACATTTTCTGAAATCCTAAAAAACAAACAAACAAAAACATAGTAAACAAATATATTACTAGAGTAACATACATGCATGAAGCTTATAGTAACTAGTATGCAGCATTAAATGTAGGAAATGTGCTTAAGAGATCACCAGGAAATTATAACTGTGTAAAGACATGCTATGTACACTGTTGATAAAATATTTCCTAATTAGATGGGATATTTCTTCAAGTGCATGCAAAGCCTTTTTTAGAAAATAAAGATTTGGATATGATGCATGGCCTTCTCAACATAGAGTAAATATTGAACTAACCTTAATATTTTGAACATATGGTAATTTTCCAGAAACAGATCTAATTATTATAAATGCAGCAAAATGACATTTGAAATGATGCTATAGGCAATATGATTTCGGTATATATTCTTACAGTTTCCTATAGTTCCTTGTTTTTAGTTTGTATCAAGTCTATTTCAACTCACAGTAACCTCATGTGTGCAGAGTCCAACTGCTCCATAGAATTTTCAGTGCTGTGACTTTCAGAAGCAGATTGTCAGAACTGTCTTCCAAGGGTTCAAACTGGCAGCCTTTCAGCTAGTAGTCTAGTGGTTAGCTGTTTGTACCAATCAGGACTTTACTTATATTTTCTTGTTGTTGTTATGTGCCATCAAGTCAGTCCGACCCATAGAGACCCTGTGTAGGGTTTCCACAACAATATACATAATCATTTAAAACTTTATAAACTGCAGTTAGAAAATTATAATTTAAAGTAAAATCAAGTGGGAACAGGTAAATTAAATGTTTCTATTCAAGCTGATTTAGATAACAACCAAGTTCAGTGATAAGGGGACAAGACAATTTTTTTTTTTTCTGTCATCCACAAGTGGTCTTCATTCACTTGTCGTTGTGCTGATTGCCATTGACTTGGCTCCAAACACTTGTGTGACCAGATAGAATTACACCATGGTGTTCTCTTGGTCATAAACTTTTATTAAAGTAGTAAACATTTGCAAGACCTTTCTTCCCTAGTGCCCTTGGATGTGTTTGAACTACTACTCTTTACTAGTTGTTGTTGTTAAGTGCTTAGTAGTCAACTATAAACTACTTGCTCCAATCAAGCAAAATACATCAGACCTATCAATTAGAATAAAAATATGTTTAAGTAGTTTACCATACTATTCTAGTCCTTAATGACAATGAATTTAAATTTTACATTCTTCACAAAATTTAAATAGCATTGTGAACATGTTTAGTTTTAAATAATGTATACCAAACCACTGTCATTGAGTCGATGCAAACTCATTATGACCCTTTAAAGGGTGACTGAAACTGTAAATCTTTATAGAAGCAGGCAACCTTATAATTCTGCTTTGGAGAGGTTGATGGGTTTGAACCTCTGACCTTAGAAGTAAGCTCAATACCTAACCCACTGTGCAACCAGGTCTCATTAAATAATGTATATTTTTATAGTGATGGCTCATCTGAAAATTTTCTTACCTTTACCTTATAATTATGAAATTATCTTGAATCTAATACAAAAATAATTTACATTTGTCACTTCAAATATTTGTTATTGGAAATATTTCTAGATTTTTTATAAATCTATTTGTTTCAATTCTACAAATAAAGTATAACTCTTCAAAGCCATGTCTTTTATATCATAAAATGAATACCTGAAAAAAGAGGTAAGTAAAAAAGTGTTGCTAGGAAATAACATAAATTTTTATTAAGCAAAAACATCAAAATGTGAGGCTATTGTTTCGCCACATATCCTCTATCTAGGTCTATATATTTCTTAAGTCTGTGTTTCTATCTCTCTAACCCTTCCCTGAAGAATTATGAGCTTTTCAATTAGCACCATATCAAAATGGCAGTTTTGACATCTCCAAGGGACACAGATTGTTTCTGTTCAGTATATTTTGAGTTTAGAGAATAAAAAGAAGTCTGATGGGGCAAGGCCAGAGCTGTACAGAAAATGGAGCAAGAATTTCAATTAAAATTCTTTTAGGACAACCCTAACTACCTTAGAAGAATCAGCAGATGCACAATTGTGATGGGAAAACATTCTTTCGCTCACTCTCCAGGACTTTTTCTAGTCACTGTGTTTTTGTTATTTCCTAAAACTTCTTTGTAGTAAGGTCCTGTGATCTCCCAGTAGTCTTTGTAAAACATATCAATATTATTCCTTTGGAATCCCCCAAACAGTCGCAATTACTTTCTGAGCTGATCTCTCTGTATTGAATTAAATTAGTCCATCACATTACATTAGAAGCAACTGTTTTAATTGAATTTTTAAAAAAGCATCATTCCTAATGAAACTGGTGTGTTACTTAGGATAAGCACTGGACTACTAGCCACAATGATGGAGGTTCTAACCCACCATTCATTCCTTGGAAATCCTATAACAGGGTCACTGTGAGTTGGAACCAACTTGCTGGCACTTAGCCACCTAACTGCCAATGAAACTAGAATCCTGACTTGGTGCTGTAGGACAATCACTGGACTGTTAACCACAACATTGACATTTCAGACATTCTTTGGGAATCTTTTCTAGGGTCTCTATAAGTCAGAGCACACTTGCCACTATTTAACCACCTACTGCCTATGAGTCTGGAGTACTAGGGTGGTGCTATAGGATAAGCACTGACTAACCAAAAGATCATTGGTTCAAATCAATCAGACACTCCTCAGAAATTCTGCTGTTGTTATTAAGTGCCAATGAGTCAATTCCGACCCATAGTGACCCTGTATAGGGTTTCCAAGGAGCAGCTGGTCAGCTTGAACCACTGACCTTGCAGTTCAAACAGCTTTGCAGTCTGGCACATTAACCCACAGCGTCATACCTGGAAATTCTACTCACCATTAATATGAGTGGGAACTTACTCAGCAGAAATTAACATCAAATACAACAACGAGACAAGGTCCACCATTTGTCTGTCAGCTTGTCTTACTGTGTTGGCTTGTGTGTTGCTATAAGTCTGGCAAGGTATGCCAATTGTATGTTAGGTTAATTCTTAGTGAACAAGTATCAGTTGAGCTTCTAAACTAAGACAGACTATGAAAAAGGAGACAAATACCACTTCTGAAAAGTTAGTCACTGAAAACCTTATGAATAGCAGTGATACTGTCTTATGTGTGCCAGAAAATGAATCCTTTGAATTGGAAGGTACTCAAATTATGACTGGGTAAGATCTGCCTCCT
>NW_006408540.1:7567005-7568804 GCF_000296735.1 Chrysochloris asiatica
AAGAGAAAGAACTGTAAACTTCCATTGAAAATCAAACATGGAATTTATGAAGTATGAATCTGAGAAACTTGAAGTTGTCAAAAATGAAATGGAATGCATAAACATCGATATCTTAGGCAATAATAAGCTGAAATGCACTGGTTTGGCCATTTTGAATCTGATGACCACATGGTTTACTATGCAAGAAATAACAAATTGAAGAGCAGTGGTATTACATTCATTGTCAAAAAGAACATAACCAGATAAGTCATGAGATACAACAGTGTCTGTGATAGGAAAATATCCATACACCTACAGGGAAGCCCAGTTAATACCACTATAATTCAAATTTACACACCAACCACTAAAGCCAGTGAGGATGAATTAGAAGAACTCTACCAACTTCTTCAATCTGAAATTGATCAAACATGCAATAAAAATCTATTGATCATTACTGGTGATTGGAATACAAAGGTTGGGAGCAAAGAGGAACGATCAGTAGTTGGAAACTATGGCCTTGGTGATAGAAATGATGCTGGAGAATGTATGATAGAATTCTGCAAAATCAATTATTTGATATTTTCAAATACCTTATTTAGACAGCATAAGAGATGACTATGCACAAGAACCTCACCAGATGGAATACATAGAAATCAAATTAACTACATCTGTGGAAAGAGACAATAGAAAAGCTCTATATCATCAGTGCAAACAAGCTCTGGGCACACTGTGGAACAAACCATCAATTACTCATATGCAAATTCAAACTGAAGCTGAAGAAAATGAAAACGAGTCCACGAGAGCCAAAATATGACCTTTAATAGATCCCACCTAAATTTAGGGATCATCTGAAGAATTGATACATTAAACACTGAAGACTGAAGACCAGAAGAATTGTGGGATGACATCAAGAACATCATACATGAAGAAAGCAAAAAGTAATTAAGAAAACAAGAAGGAAAGATCAAAATAGATGTCAGAAGAGACACTGAAAGTTGCTTTCTAGCGTAGAGATGCTAAAGCAAATGGAAGAAATGAGGAGGTCCAAACAACAGAAAATTTCAAACATCAGCTCGAGAAGATAAAGCCAAATATTACAATAAAATGTGCAAAGATCTGGAATCAGAAAACCAAAAAGGGAGAACACGCTCAGCATTTATCAAGCTGGAGGAACTGAAGAAAAATTCAAGCCTCGACTTTCATTTTTGAAAGATTCTCTGGGCAAATTATTGAATTATGCAGAATGCATCAAGAGAAGATGGAAGGAATACACACTGTCACTGTACCAAAAGGAAATGGTTAATGTTCAACCTTTCAAGAGGTAGCATATGATCAAAAGCCAGTGACACTGAAGTAGGAAATCCAAGGTGTATTGAAGGAATTGGCAAAGAACAAGGCACCAGGAATTGATGGAATAAAAATTGAAATCTTTCAAGAAAGTGACGCGGCATAGAAGGCACTCACTCACTCATCTATGCCAAGATATTTGGAAGACAACTATCAGTCTGACTGATTGGAAGAGATCCGTATTTGTGTCCATTCTAAAGAGAGGTGACCCAATGGAATGCGGAAATCATTGGACAATCTCTTTAATATCCCATGCGAGTAAAATTTTACTAGAGGTAGTATACAAACAGCTGCAAGCATACATTGGTAGAGAACTTCCAGAGGTTCAATCTGGATTCAGAAGAAGCCATGGAGAGAGGGATATCATTGTTGATGTCCAATGGATATTGGCTGAAAGCAGAGAATATCAGAAAGATGTTTACTTGTGCTATATTGACTACGCAAAGGCTTTCGATTGTGTGGATCATGACAAG
>NW_006408540.1:7569672-7573095 GCF_000296735.1 Chrysochloris asiatica
GATGGAGGGTCAGAGAAAAGAGGAAGACCCCCCAACGAGATGGATTGGCCAAGTAGCAGCATCGATTGATTCAAGTGTAGCAACAGTAGTGAGGTTGGCGCAGGAACATGCAGTGTTTCATTCTGCTGTGCATAGGGTCACTATGAGTCAGTGCCGACTCAATGGTACCTAACAATAACAACAATCATTATTACAGCTAGCTACCACAAGTTGCATTCTTCCGATAAAGTCCTGCTTACTGCATACATCAATAACACTAGATGTTATTCTTTTCTTGCTCCCAGCACCTCCCCTTGAGCTGTGTATATAATAAACTTGCTGCCTTGGTCTATGTCACAGTATCTCCATCAGAGTGCTGTGTCCCATCTGGTGTAACTTTATTTATTTCCTTTTGTGTATTGTGTCTTCCTTTTTTTCTAATCTCCCATCGCCCCTACTCATGTTTAGTTGTTTGTTTTTTTTTTGCCATGTGGGTCAAGGAATATAACCACTTATCAGATACAGCAGATAATCATATGGATTATTACAGGAATGGCAAATTTAAGAGAACTGGCATTACATTCATCATCATAAAGAACATTTCAAAATCTGTCTTGTAATTACAATGCTGTCTGTGGTTGAATACCATCCATATGCATACAATGAAGACCATAGAACCAGTTTCTTAAGTCTGAAATTGATCAAATATGCAATCAGCATGCATTGATAATTACTGGTGATTGGGATTCAAAAGTCATAAACAATGATGAAGAAACAGTAGTTGAAAATATAACCTTGATGATGGAACTGATTCAGTAAATCACATGATAGGCTTTTATAAGACCAATAGTTTACTCGTATCAAATACCTTGTTCAACAACATAAACTGTGATTATACTTGTGAACCCATCAGATTGAATTTACAGGAATCAAATTGATTTCACCTGTGGGAAAAGATAATGGACAAGTTCTAAATCATTAGCCAAAACAAAGCCATTAGCTAACTAGAGAATAGATCATCAGTTTCTCATATATAAATTCAGGCTAAAGTTGAAGATAATTAAACAAATACATGAGATCCAAAATATGACCTTGAATATATCCTATCTGGATTTAGAGATCATCTCAAGAACAGATTTGATGCTTTGGACCTTAATGACTAAAAGCCAGAAAAATATGTGGTCTGACATTAAGAACATCATCCATGAAGAAAGCAAAAGGCCATTAAGAAGACAAAAAAAAAAAAAAAAAAGAGTGAAAAGACAAAAATGACTGCCATAAGAGACTCTAAATTTTGCTGTTGAGTGCAGAGAAGCAAAATCAAAATGAAAAAATGAAGAAGTAAAAGAACTGAAGAGAAAATTTCAACGGGAAACATTAGAAGGTGAAATATTATAATGAAATGTGCAAAGATCTGGAGTTAGACACCAGAAGGAAATAATATAGTCAACATTTTTCAAACTCAAAGAACTGAAGAAAAAAATCTAGTCTTGAGTTGAAATATTAAAGGATTCTATGGGAAAGAACTGAATGATACAGGAAACATCAAATGAAGATAGAAGGAATATACAGAGTCACTATATGAAAAAGAATTGATCAATGTTCAACCATTTCAAGCAGTGCCATATACTTAAAAACTGATGGTATTTAAGGAAGAGTTCCAAGCTGCACAGAAGGCATTGGGAAAAAAAAAATACTCTAGGAACTGATGGAATACAAATTTAAATGTTTCCCCAAGCCCATGTAATGGTGTAGAAGATGATTTATTTATGCCAAGAAGTTTCAAAGACTGCTACCTGGCCAAGATACTGGAAGACATACGATCCAAAATTTTAACTATTCCAAAGAAAGGAAACCCAATGGAATGTGATAATCATTGAACAATATTATTAATAATTTATGCAATTAAATTTTGCTGAAGATAATTTAAACATGGCTGCAGCATTACATCCACAGGTAGCTGCCAGAAATTCAAGCAGGATTCAGAAGAGGACACGAACCTAGAGATATCATTGTTGATGTCAGATGCACCCTGGATGAAAGTAGAGAATATCCTAAATGTGGTTGCTTGTGATTTATGTACTATGCAAAGGCACTTGACTGTGTTCATCATAAACTATGCATAAAATTACAGAGAATGAATACACCAGAGCACTTAATTGTGCTTATTAGGAACCTGCACACAGACTAAAAGGCAGCTGTTCATAAAAAACAAAAAAAACAAAAAAACAAGGGGACACTAAATGGTTAAAATCAGGAAAGGTGTACTAAAGGATTGTGCCCTTTCACCATATAATCCAAGAAGCCATATTATATGAAGAAGAACATGGTATCAGGATTAGAGGAAAACTCATTAATAACAGGTAATATGCAAATGACAACATTGCTTACTGGAAAGGAAGAGGACTTAAAATACTTACTGATTAAGATTTGAAGACTACAGCCATCTGTATACATTGTTCCTCTATGTAAAGAAATTTAAAATCCTTATAATTGGACCAATAAATAATACAATAAACAATGGAGAAAAGATTTAAGCTGTCAAAGATTTCATTTTGCATGGATCCACAATTATAACTCATGGAAGCAGCTGTCAAGAACTCAAAGGACTTATTGTATTAGTCAAATTGGTTTCAAAAGACTTCTTTAACGTATTAAAGAGCAAAGATATCACTTTGAGAACCATGGTCTGTCTGAACCATAATATTTTCAATAGCCTCATATGCATAGGAAAGTTGGACAATAAGGAAGACTGTAGAAGAATTAATGAATTTGAGTTATGGATAGTACCATGGACTGCCAGAAGAACAAACAAATCTGACTTGAAAGAAGTACAACCAGAATGCTTCTCAAAAGCAAGAATAGGAGACTTCATCTCTCATTCTTTGGACATGTTGTCTGGAGGGACCAGACTCTGGAAAAGGACATCTTGCTTGTAAAAGCAGAGTGTCAGTGAAAAAGAGGAAGACTTCTGATGAGATGCATTGACATAATGGTATCAACAATGGGCTCAAATGTAAAAATTGTTAAGATGGTACTGGATCTGACAGTGTTTCCTTCTGCTATGTATAGAGTTGCTATGAGTAGAAACCGACTCAACTGCACCTAACAATAATAAGTATGACCAGTTGGAATAACTATTGTTCAAATCACCAACCACTAAAGCCAATGATGAAGAATTGACTAATTCAATCAACCACAAATTGGTAGTTTTCAGTAATTGGAATGAGAAAGCTTGAAACAAAGAGGTAGGTTTAGTAGTTGGAATACACACATGACCATGGTTAGAGAAAGGTTGCTAGATATACAATTTAGTAAGACTGGTGACTTTCTCATTGCAATATATCTTTAATTATCATAAGTGAGGATTATACATGTGGACCTCATCAGATGGAATTCACAGGAATCCAAAAGACTGAATTTGTGGAAAGAGCCAATGAAGAA
>NW_006408540.1:7573735-7607838 GCF_000296735.1 Chrysochloris asiatica
GAGTCAGGACTGGCTAGACAGTCCTTAACAACAGCAGTAAGGGTAAAATATTGAGAGCTGCAGGCAGCATCAAAATTAGATGGAGGGAATGCACAGCCCTTGTGCCAAAAAGAAAGGTCGATGTTCAACAATTCCAAGAAGTACCAAAGAATCATCACTTCTGAAGGAAGAAGTCCAAGTTCAACACAAGGAATTTGCAAAACACAAGGCTCCAGGAACTAACAGAACACAACAGAATGTGTACATCTTGAAATAATATCATTATTATAGGATGTAAGCAAAGTTTTTCTTGAAAATAATTCAAAAATGGCGGTAACTTAATAACCATGTTTTTTATTTGTTTGCTTTAATGGGTCTGAAACAAGTGTATTACTGAGAACTTATCTGTAGCCCTCCACTAATCACAGAGACATACTTTAATACATTTTTTAAAAATAAATCCATGCATGTATGAACTGAAATTCTAGTGGCATTATTATTTATTTATTTTTTTTTTACTTACTTGCTTTGATTTCTCTTATTCTCTATCTGTAACTATTTGTTCCTTTAAAAATTACTTTGACAGTTTTAAAAAAGAAAACTCCCATTTATTCAGTTTGAATATTCTCTAAAACTGTTTATTATTTCTTTCCATTTATTTCTGAATATATTATCAACTGGCATTCTTCTAATGTTGTTCTTAACTGTCATAGAGTGGGTTCCAACTCATAGAAATCCAGTATAGGGTTTCCCCTAGAAGCAGCTGGTGAGATTAAACTGACAACCTTGTGGTTCAAACTAATCTTACAGTCCTATGCTTATCATACAGTGCTAAAACTAGGACTCCTTTCTTCTTATAGTAAAGACATATTTAAGAAATTAATAGTCACTAACAGTGGCACTGTGGGTTAATGCACTGGACTGCAAAGTCAGTTCGAACCAGAAGATCAGCAGTTCAAGCTCATCAGCTTCTCCTCAGCAACCCTATACAGGATCGCTATGGGTCAGAACCGACTTGATGGCAGTAGACAATGTAAAATAAGTATTACAATTCTATCAACATGATCATGGGACGCTTGAAGTATTTTCACCCTTTGCAACACTGGCTAGGCTCACATGAAATCTCATCATCTTATAGAGACAGTAAGAGACATGAGTCTAGCACTTTATAAATTAGAGTTATTAAATGAGTTTCTTAGAAGAGTCTTATCTTTAACACTTTTTGGATCTCTGGCAGTCTCTTTTCACCTTTGGTTTCTATGTTCTCACTTTGCCTTGTATCTTCTCATACTTGTCTATGGGCTCCTGTCAGTGTTATTTTAGATTCCTTTTCCTCTGTTCACTATTTAATGCTTTTTCACTTTCCCCAAAGTCCTGTCCACTGGTATATTGTCTTCTTAGTCTACTCTCCCTGAATGATAATTTCCCAAGTATCTGTGAATTACGTTGTTTCTTAACCCAGTACGCCTGAACTAGGGATGACTAGATCTTCCAAGGAACAATTGGTGTGGCTATATAGAATAAGCACTGGACAGCTAACCACAATGTTGGCAGTTCAAACTCACCAGCTGCTCCCTGGAAACTCTACACAGGGTGTCTATGAGAACAAACCAACTTGATAACACTTAACAACAATAGTGAAATTTTTAGTTGTCAAGAGTAGAAGAAGTGCTACTAGAATTTAGTAATTTTTGTTGTTGTTAAGTACTGTTGAGTTGATTCTGACTCAGAGGGATCCTGTATAGGGTTTATGAGCAGGTAGGTTTGAACCATCAACCTTGCAATTAGCAGTCTAATGCTTATCTTACAGCACCTACTGATTAGAGGCCAGGAATGTTGCTAAACATCCTATAATGTACATGGTAGCCACCTAGTTGAGATAGGTATGGAGCCCTAACTATCAACATGCCAAGACTGCTGTAGCTGAGCTGTTTGTTACATTATCTAATTCACATGCTGCTATGAACTTGACATGAGTGTTTCCCATCGGATGTTCACAGAGATTTTTCAACTGCCAAGTGCCCAACTGAGTTTATATATAGAAACCACATATTTTTCAGAAATTTTGACACCAAATAAATATTATACAAAGTTTTGTCTTATACGTTAATTTCAAATATGCAAACGATTATTAAGCTCTGGCGACACTGTAAGATAGGCACTGGACTGCTTATCACCAGGTCAACAGTTCACAAAACATGAGAATTTCTGCTTCTGTACCAAGATTGACAGCCTTAGAAATCCCATAAAGAATCACTATGCGTAGGAATAGAACTGACGCAAGTGAGTTCTGAATTACCAAGTATAGCTTTGATTGTTTTAATATTAAAACTTCATATCTATCCCCAAGTCATGTGCTAATTTAAATAGCATCTATTGCTATATGATTTCCTTCACAGATTTATCTCCCAGTCTGTCTTCACCACCTCTAGTTCATGACTGTAGGATGCCATTTTTTTTTTACTATAATGTATATTTATAACCTGGAGTTCTGGTGTGGGGCTGTGGGCTAAGGCGTCAGACTGCAAAGTCATTTGAACTGCAGGGTGGTTGGTTCAATCTCACTAGCTGCTCCTTGGAAACCCTATACAGGATTGTTATGGGTCGGAATCGACTCAACGGCACTTAACAACAATAAACATTTATAACATTCCACTTCTCCATGTAAACACTGTTTCTTATTGCTTACCATACAAGATCACTTTCAAGCTTTGTCTGCTTCAATGTTTGTTACTTCTTTGCACATATTTCTTGCCCCAACTATACTAATATATATATATTATTTTATTAAACTTCACCATATGGCAAAAGGTCTTCTTTCTACCTTATAGTCACTGTTTTGTCTGGTTCTCCCTGGCAGAAAGTGCATGCATTTTTTAATTTTAGCTAAAATTTTGTCCACTAACTATTTTATTGTGTGTATAATTCAACCTCCTCCCTCCATCTATTCAATTTATTTCAGACTTTGAGCACAGATTAGAAAAACAATTTTCAATCTCTCTCAAATTCTGTACCTTTGAAGGATACTTAAAGAGATAGAGTTGCTGGATAAGCTGGACTGATAACCACAAGGTTGGTAGTTCAGACACATCAGCCACTCTTAGAAACCAATTCGATGGCGTGCAAGAATAATAATAAAGATACCATGTAATCCATATTCCAAACATTCTGGATAAATGATTTTGTGCCCCTGTTTGCTTATAATCCTGGAATAATAACTTTAAACTATAGAATATGTATAATATGCAAACCCATTAGCTTTGGATAGAAGAGACAACTGAAAAGGAAGAAAATATGTTTTTGGAATAAAACTCAATAATTGTCTTCCTTAGTGACTTATTTTCTAGCAAAAGACATTTTAATCTTAAAATTGAAATTTTCTACATTCCTGTTTCTAGTATTCGTCTATTAATGAAAAATAAAAGAAAATAGTAAAAATAAAAAAAATTATCTCTCTTTATTCATTTGAATTATTGTGCCCTTTCAAATCCCCTTACTAATTCTTTGAGTATCTCAGAAACGGAATGATTGTGAGAAAATTTGCCAATTTGTGGGAATATTTTGTCTTGTCTTTATATTAGATCTATTAAACTCAATCTACCTGTCAGAGTCCCTCATTTGAGATATCGAAGTAAAAAGGAAAGGATGGATGTAGTGTTTTCAATTAGCCATATATGATTCTAGAATTCTTCTTATAATGTTACTATTATTTATTCATTGATAAGCAATTCATTAACCTAATACATTAGTTGACAGAACTAAATCTTCTTAATAATTTTAATTGATGCTCTTTCCTACAGTTTTCAAACAGGTATGCAATCTACTTAAATGCCACATTTGTGATAAAAATTTATGACTGATCCCTAAGTGCCATCCTCTCCCACGCTTTCAAGCAGAGTATTGCCTTGAAATCTGATTGTTTTGAAAATTGTAAGAATTCTCTACTTTCTTTTGGCCTTTTCATACCTAACCCATTATTTTCTTCCTGAGAGAAGGAGTCAAAGATCATTTAATGACACTTGTTTCCACCACAATAACTACTAGCATTAACTATCTCATGGTAAGTAAGAAAGACAAGCCAAGTGAAAAGTTAATAAAGAGAATTTTAGAATTATTACTATCAGCAATACAAAACCCAAGGACAATTATATTTTGTAAATTTTGTCCTGAAATGTATATCAATATGTGCTATTTTGTATGTGGTGAAAATAGTCATAACAAAACATACACCTACTCAAAACTTTCCACATGTACAATTCAATGACTTGACTACACACTTCAAATTGTGCACTAATTCTCATTATCTTTTTCTAAATCATTCCAACATATAGACTTAATGCTTCTTCTTCCCTAATTTCCATCCCTAGTAGTAACTTTAGTTTTTGCTTGCTTGTTTTATAAAAGTGAGATCGTACTCTATTTGCACTTTCATAATTGACTTCATTTACTCAACATGATATTTTCAAGGATCATTCATGTTGTAGCATGCATCAGAATTTCATTTACCTTTATGGCAGAATAATATTCTATCGTGCATTTAGAATACATTTTCTTTATTCATTCATTTATTGCTGGATATGTTGGTTGTTTCTATTTCATAGGTATTGTGAAAGTGTTGTAATGAATATTAGTGTATTGGTTTCTATTTGCGTTCTGTTTTTCATTTCTTCTGGGTATACACTTAGTATTGAGATTGTTGGGTTATATGACAGCTCTGTGGTAAACTTTTAGAAGCCCCCAATCTATTTTCCACAGCGCTTGTGACATTTTTCAGTTCCAGCAACAATGGATGAGGTTGGGTATTTTAATTCTCAAAAAAGGGTAACAGAGAAACAGTAACCATATCAGTACAATAATGGTACAATTATCTCTAAGCTTATCTTTTGACATGTCTTAAAAAACAGTGATACTATTAAGAAATTATTTTTCAAAATTTATTGGAATTATCGCTAATATTTTGGGAGTTTCTAAAACTACGTATCCTATAATCTATATTTGGACTGTGGTGTGACACTGTAGGATCAACACTGGACTGCAAGCCATAAGGTTGGGAGTTCAGACCAACCAGCTGTTCCTCTGAAACCCTAAACATGGTTGCTACGAGTTGGAGTCAACTTGATGGCATTTAAACAACAGCAACAAATTACCTACATTTAGACAGATTAATTAAAGGGATCTTTGAAAACTCCATTGCATATAATAAATTTTAAAATCAAAACAGAGAAAGTCATGAGTAAAGAAAAAGAAAGTCTGATATTTTTGTAACATTTATGCTTTCTGTTTCTGTTTTTACACTACCCAGAACATATGTTTGGCATATATTGAAGAAGAAGAAACATCACTGTGAATATCCATCATGTAAAGCACTTTTTTATCCTATTAGGAAGTTTATCAAAGACACGAAAATGCAGGAAAAATAAGTTTAGGTTGAGGGGAAAATGTGTTTGGTGCTGCCAACTGCTTTTAAAGTAAGCTATATAGATAAGAGTGAAATCTTTTCTATGGTGATACCCTGTAAGAAGATGGAGTAACGAAATTTATTTTCTTAAAGTCAAAGCTCAAAGATGCTTAACAAAATTGGAAAATGCCAAAGAGACTGGCAGCGAACAAGACAGACATATTGACTATGTTAAAAACAGAGTCTTAGAGTGATAGACACAGTTGTTTGACTATATTTGCTTAAAATATGATGCATGGAATCTATAAATTATCCTATATTACTCATTATACATAATATAGTTACAGATTTTTTCATCAACAACTCTTCTAAAGAAAATTGTTTGTAGTAAAATAAAAATGGTCTTTCTGTTTTTGATAAATAATAGTATATTTTCAAATAGCTTTTTTCACACTGGAATTAAAAGTCTAAACTATTTTTTGTTGTTAAAAAAATACACACACACACACACACACACATATATATATATATATGTTGTTGTTGTTATGTGCCTTCGAGTCAGTTCCGACCCATAGTGACCCTGTACAGGATTTCCAAGGCTGTAAATCTTTACAGGAGCAGAAAGCCTCATCTTTCTCCAGCAGAACAGCTGGTAGTTTCAAACTCCTGACCTTAAGGTTCGCAGCCCGATTCATAATCACTATAATATATATATACAGAGAGAGAGAGAGAGAGAGAGAGAGAGAGCTCTGGTAGCGTAGTGGTTACAAATCAGGCTGCTAATCTCAAGGATGGCAGTTTGAAACTACCAGCTGTTCCGCGGGAGAAAGATGAGGTTTTCTACTCCCATAAAGATTTACTGCCTCAGAAACCCTGTGCAGGATCACTATGAGACAGAACCGAATCCATGGTACCATGGTACTTAACAACAACAATATATAGATATAGATACAGAGATAACAAAAAATGTTCCAGTTCAACATTTTCAGGTGTACAATTTAGGAATATCAGTTACATTAATCCTGCTGTTCCTCCAGTACTCATAATCATTGTCAAGTTTTCTATCTCCATAAACAAATTCTAACACTCTTCTTAGCTGACTCCACTTATTTATATTTGACTACTGAAAGATTTTAAACTGAACTACTCTATCTCTGTCACACATAAGCAAATTGGTAAGAAAGCCTGGGTGTCCCCTACTTCGGTGTCAATGAGTAGTTTAAATTATATAAGCCCCTACCCATATAGAATTGCTTATGCCAACCTTACAATCTATTCACAATAAAGCCCTTCTCTGCTCTCTCAAATAAGTTTCAGACTTGTATTCACCACAAAAGTTTCATTATGAGAATAATAAATCTCTTCATACTTTCTTGCTACGTGCATATCATCATTTGTCTTGTCATTTAAACCAAAATTTGGGTATGGAAGACCCTACATCCTACAAAGGCTGACCATACACACCCTAATACAGCAATATATGGAGAAAATAATTAATATCAAATGCACATTGCAAAAGTTTTGGACTGCATAAAATGCCATACTGCAATTTAGTTTATAAATGTCAAGCTAATAAAACATTTTGGCTTATTATTATACAACTAATGTCCCCTAAATGAAATAATTGAAAGCATTGCTTTTGCAGTTAAACTTTATTTTCATAATTATATATAGGTCTTTTTAAAGAATGGAAATTGAATGTTTAAATGAAATTATTATCCAGGAAAGTCTGCAGTCATAATGATTTGTAGAATATAAATTATGGATACTTCCTGAAGACAAAAAATCTGCATATTAAGAAAGTACATTTTGCTGAAGTGAAAAACATGATCACTAACATTTGTACTGATTTTCAATCCTATCATTGAAATATATTTACATTTACAGGATTAATAAACTGTGATGCAAATGAAAAAACATTCTTTTTTTTATACTTTGTGGGAAAAAAAATCTTTTTCAACGACACATTACACAAGGAACTAATTTCCAAAATATATAGGAACCCACAACATTTCTACAAGGACAAATAATCCAATTAGAAAATGGGCACAGGACATGAGTAGACACTTCACCAAGGAGGAGATCCAGGCAGCCAACAAACATATGAAGAAATATTCATGATCATTAGCCACTAGATAGATGAAATCAAAACAACAATGAGATATAATCTCAAACCAGCAGTAATAGTAAACATTCAAAAAAAAGTAGAGGACAATAAATGTTGGTGAGGATGTTGAGACCCTCCTACAGTGTTGGTGGGATTGCAAAATGGCCCAACCACTCTGGAAAAAAATATGGCGTTTCCTCAGAAGGTTGGAAAGAGAGAAACCTTAGGATCCAGCTATTCCATTATATAATATTTATCCACAAGACATACAAGCCAAAACACGAGAAGATATATGCACACCAATGTTCATAGAAGCACTATTTATAATAGCAAAAAGATGGAGAGAGCCTAAGTGCCCATCAGTGGAAGAATGGATAAACAAACTTTGGTACATACACACAATGGCAAATTATGCTACCCTGAATAATAACAAGGATGCTGCAATCACCAAATAACATGGATGAACCTTGAAGACATTATGCTGAGTGAAATCAGTCAGTCACAAAAGGAGGAATATAGCATAGGATCATTATTATAAAAGATTAAGAAAAAGCATCCAAACTAAAAGAGGGAAATTTTTTGTTGTTTTTGGTTACCAGGGAGTTTGGGGTGGGGTGTGGGGAGGGAGGGGGCGGTGGAGCAAAGGGTAGGGAATAGACACAGGATAGTTTGCATGCTAGGTCAGGGCATATAGTAGAAGGGGAAGGGGAAAGGAAAAACATGGTGGATGAAAGAATTGCTAGCCACGTTTAAATGGGCTAAATAGGAGAGAGGTAAATAATGATGTAAGTACAACTGTGGAACAGGGCTTGTGGATACAAAGATTGAGGCCTGCTTTTAATGGGTAAAAATAGGTAAATGATGTTAAGATGCTTGGCTGTCTTTTGAATCTTGGTTTCCCTTACCTCCTATTGTAAAATAAACACTTGAAGGGGAATGAGAATATAGCCAGGAACATCAGCAGAGAAAGCTTGTAAGTCTGTCTTCAGCCTATAACTGATTGGAATACCTAAAATGGGGCTAGAACTTCCCCAGTGTAGGAGGCTCCCTGCAGAGCCTTTGCACTGCACAAGACCGTAGATGGAATCCTGATTCACATCCAGAATCTTCTGAGGTGGGACATTTCCCCTTGAAAGGACAAGCAGACCAGTCTGGATCAGCTAGAAAAACAGAAGATACTTATTGAACAAAAGACCAGCAGGAAAAATCAAAAACAATAACAGCAATCCAATTGACTACTACAAAAACAAGCAAGTTTTTCCCCTGGGAGCCATCAAAGCAAGTGGTCAGGTCCCCTCCAGGCAAACCCCCTTCCAAGACTGAAACTCAAGTGGAATACATGAGCAGGCATGGGGTCTTGCTGCTGACCACATTGGTCACCAATAAGGGAAAGTAGGGGAAAAACCACAATGAAGTTGTGAGCTAAATCTGACCACATTCAATAGACTACAGTTAACCTGGATTGAGACTTGGTTAACTAGCAGTATGACAAGACCTAAGGACTCCTGGGTCCAGGGGCAAGGACACAGCCCCAGAGGACTAGAGCAGAGAGTGAAGAGTCCAGCTCATATGAAGTGAGGGATTATGCACAAGAACACCCAAACTTGCATTTGACCTGGCATCAATGGCTGGATGATCAGAACAAGACTAGAGGAAGAAAGAAGAGGAAAAAAACCCAAAAAACAAAAACAAATGATAACCCACTACAATTGGATGAGCTTGACTTCTGCTTATGGATGCAGTATGACAAAGGAGGGAACAAATCTTTACAGTGAGGATCATTCCCACCTCCTTGGTACACAGGGTCGACAAGGATGAGGACCTTAAGAAATTGGCTATCCAAAATGGGCAGGCTACAAAGGCAAGAAGTGACTGGCTTACAAGCTTTCAATAGGAAATCTAGTTCCAGAGGGTATGGAGAAAGGTAGAATCTCCATTTTGGTTGTTTCCAACCAGTCTGGATGGGGTTTATAAAAGGTGAGGGGGATAGGATTCCTGTGGTTCAATAGGGAATGATTTTTATCAGGTCTGACAGTGAGTGTTGGAAAGGTAAATATAAGTTTTGAAATAAATGGAGGGGAGTGGCTGATTTTGCATTCCAGGAGATCCCTGGAATCATCAAGGGAGAAAAGCGAAGTACCAGACCCTCTCCAGGGAGGCAGTGACCCCAGGGATGGAGGCAGAGGCAATGAGGTGGAAAGAAGGAGTCGCTGGGAACTCTGGACTCAGGGAGGGAGGGGAGCTGTGTGTTGGCGGCCAGGTGGCAAGTGTTCAGGGTGTAAACTTTGGTTGTTTGATGATGCATGCAGGAGATTGCAATCATTGCAATGAAATGAAATATGACAGGATGAATGTAATGATAATGTTCTCCCATTTAAACTAACACATCATTCACAATAAAACTTTTTTAAAAAATGGAATTGAATTATAATAGAATTTTTCCATGAACTTCTTGAAGCCCCCTCATATATCCAAAACGAAATTTAAAATATGTGTATTGTATTATATGTGGCCTTTCTGAGGGAGAAAGATTAGGTTTTCTGTTCCAGTAAAGTTGTGTAGCCTAGGAAACCCCATGCAGGAATCGACTCAATGACATACGAACCCCACCCCCACCATTATATGAATATATCTTTGAATACAATACATTTATTTTTAACTTTTTTTTCAGAACAGTATTATTTGTTATTAATTTGTCACCATTGGGAGAGACAGTGAAGGAAATATTAACATGTGCATGCCTATGTGCATATGTTTATATGACCACTGCTTGGCCACTCTTCCTTACAATTAAGTACAAGTGACTGTTCGTGGCTCGTAGGATTAAGCACTTGACTGCAAGATTGTGTTTATCCATAAGACTGATGGTTCAAACTCACCAGGCATTCTTCAGAAACCCTATGTAGGGTGGTTAGGAATAGGAACAGATTTAACAACACTTAACAACAATGCCTTTTTATTTTTTATTCAATTAAGATTATTTTAGTAAGAAAATAAATATTTTAACAGATCGATGATAATAAAAAATTCCTTCTGAACTATATGGACCCCTTACGTGTTTTATGCCTGTTAGTGAAAATCTAAAAATATGAATACTAAGTCTTCAGAAAAGCAGTACTGAATCAAACCTATTACTGAGATTTTGAGCCACTCCAGCTGCATTTGAAGGAGGTGTGAAAAAATGAAAGTTCAATAATCTAAAAAAAAATATAGTGTCTTTCCGCACTTTGTGGGATGGTGGTGAGTGTAGAGCACACAAAGTAGTATTCAGCCAGTGGGTGATTTTTGCAATAGCAGTCTGGTCTAAATCAAAATCTTAATCCAAAATTAAAACTTAAGATAGATGAGCTCTTCTAAGCCAACAGATTTTTGAACGACAGTCTCTCCATGTTGTTGTTGTTGTTAAGTTCCGTCGAGTCAGTTCTGACCCATGGCAATCCTGTGTAGGGGCTGGTCATTAAGCTCCCCTAAACCTCTGACCAATTTAAGATTTTACATCATTTCAAATACAGGTCTTAGGACATTTCTTTTAAATCATAATCTCCTGGGTGTTTGTTTCTCACTTGCTTTACCTCAGTAACACAACTGTAGATATTATTTTACATAAGATGTAATATGAAAGCAGTTTAAAATGTCTCCAAAATTTCGGTTTTGTTATTACATATGCTACGAGGCACTCCATTTACAAACTATAACTACACAAATTTTCTGTCTTTTAGTCAAATATTAAAAATGATAATGAATTGTGAGAAATATTAATTTTTAAACTAGCTGAATGTCCTTTATCCTGGTAATACAACAGTGATTAATGCCTGATTCCATTATTTCATCTGTGTTTGTTAGTCAAACCAAATAATAAGTTCATAATGCATGTTGATGCCTTATTGAAGCAAACTTTCTGATGAAACTCATAATTTACTTTGTTATAAAGAAACTATAATTGCTTATCTACTGAGTAATGATAAAATTAAAGAAATAATCTAGCTCAGTCCTTTGAACTTGATACTCCATCTAGTAGTGCTTTGTCTCAGCAAGATAGCATGAAATCTTGCTGATGAAATTTTTTTTCTTAGTTTATAATTAATTTGAAGAATAAAAGGTAGGAATATTGCTATGAAAAACAGGCAATAATTATACAACTGAACACTAAGATGACAAAACTTGTTAAATTAAAATTTGTTATTTCAATGCCATATTTATTATATTCTAATCAAGATTTCCTTTCTACTTGCCTATCTATCCATTCCTAAGCAACATTATTGTTGATGTCTAGTGCCACTGAGTTGGTTCTGATTTAGCTGAGACTTGTTCATCATGGATGACACTGCTGGTATTTAAAATAATGGTAGCATAGTTTCCAGAATCAAAGCAATATACAAGTTACCTCACTACGACAAACTGACAGCAATACAACTTATTTATTAAATGCAATAGCAACACATTAGATATTCTTGTGTGTGTGTGCATGTGTTTTTCATAGATAAAAGTAATATCTTACACACAAGAACACACATATTTGCAGAGAGTACCCACTTGACGTGGCTTCAAACGCTGGATGACCAGAACTCAACTAGAAGAAAAAAGAACAGGAAAAAAGAGTAACCTGCTACAATTTGATGAACTTGACCTATACTTATGGATGCAGTAGCTCAAAAGAGGGACCAAATCTTTGCAGAGAGGATCATCCCTACTCCTTGGGTACACAGGGTTGACAGGGATGGGCAACTTAGACGTTGGCTACCCAAAATTGGGGGACTACAAAGGCAAGAAGTGACTGGCTTATAAGCTTTCAAGAGGGTACAGGGGAAGGTAGAATCTCCACTGAGTGGTTTCCAACCTGTCTGGAAGGGGGCTGATGAAAGGAGATGGGGATAAGCCTCTGTGGTTCAATAGTACATAATTGCTATCAGGACTGATTGTGAGTATTGGAAATGTAAAGGCAGACATTTTGTAACAAAAGGAGAGGAATGGTTGATTTTACAGTCAAGGATCAGAGGTCTCTGAGACCATCAAGGGAGAAGAGTAGAGTGCAGGGCCCTATCCAGAGAAGCAGTGACAGCAGAGATGGAGGCAGAGATGATGATGTGGAGAGATGGAGCAGCTGGGGAGTCTGGACTCAGGGAGGGAGAGGGTCTGTGTGCTGATGGCCAGGGAGCAGGCTTGTGGGGTGTACCCTTTGGTTGTTTGATGATCCATGGATGGGATTGTAATTATTGCAATGAAATGAAATACAATAGGATGAATGTAAAGCTAACATTCTCCCCTTTAAACTATCACTTAATTCACAATAAGAACAACAACAACAAAAAAGATTTACATCCTCAGAAACCCTATGCAGGTTCACTATGAGTCAGAACCCACCCCAAGGCACACCATCACCATCACCACCATACTTATATTTTTCTAATTGAAACAAAGTTTGGGTTAATACCTGATTTTCTAATACTAGTAATCTTCTGCCTTAATCTAAATCCAATTTTTTCTGTAGCACTAGTAGAACATTCTATCTGTAGATGATAATACCCATTTTCATGGACTTGATTGATAGTAACTGTAGATTGTTTGATATACTCATAGACTGTATGAGTTTCCTAATCTTTGTATTACTTCTACCATATTATTGTGGATAACATATACAACCTTAATGAGTTTATTTACATGGAAGTCAGTGCAGAGAAGTTGGTTATATCAACAAGCACATGCATTTGTGTCATTTCATGATTTGTAACAGAAAGGAAGCTTTTCTAATCTCTCTATGATATATTTAATATGTATTCTTTTCTAAAATGTGTATAGTAAATATAAATATTCTTGTACATGGAAAAAAAAAGTAGTGTCTTACAGAAAGGAACATGAAGGAAGTAAAAGCACTTTTGTCGGGGACTGTCCTCGACATAGTTGTGTTGTTCACGAGTGTTTGGTTCACGAGGAGGGGATATCCAGTGGCAACAGGGATAGCAAAAGAATACACAGAAGGACAAAAAGAGGGGGCAAAGAGGCACCCCGAAACCAGGGTGGTTGCATCACTGGTGGGCAAACTTAGGACTACAGGCATTGTGGCCTCTGCAGGCAACAACTCACTGCCCTGCAAACTGTACTACATGCCCTCCAACCTGTAATGCGCACCTGGGCCGGCCTGCGTCTCCGTTTTATTTAGGGGAGGAGCTTCACACCAAGCTGGGAGGAACTAAGACAAAGTACAGCTAACATCAGTAATTTTCCAGACATTCAGGTAACTTTACATCGTACGTCACTGGTTCGAATCCCAGGCCTGCAACTTGGTTTCTCAGGCTCAATTAACATATCTATAGCCGCTGAGCTCAGTTGGGGGAAGGTGAGAGGGAAGAACAAAAGGCTTGGGCAGAGTCCCGCTGTTTTGGCTTCCTGAGCCAGGTTTGCAGGAAGATGAAAGATGCCCAGGTGAATGGGCTGCACCTGGAAAAGGATTAGGGAGGATGGTTTTTTTGTCTATAGAACAAAGAACCGGGAAGTAGCTAAGCTATTTTCAGTTAATCCTTTGGAGAAAGGTTTAACCTTGATACCTTTACAGTCTCGGCTTAGGAAAATATTATTTATCTGTGGATACTAAGGGCTCATGTTTGGAATTAATAAAACATACCTGAACACTAAGATAAAAAAACAATTTGTTGTGACTGCCACTGGCCAGAATTTGTTCCTCAGAGCCTGTGGCCTGCATTGTCTGCAACACTCAGGCCCAGTGGGCCTCGAACTTCTAACCAGCTTTACATGGTCTGCCACACACTTTGAATTTCACCATTAAGAAATTTTGAATTTTAGTTTCTCATTTATTTGCAAAGTAATCTATTGATTTTAATCTTACTGCTGTTGTTGTTAAATGCTGTCAAATCAGTTCCAACTCATAGTAACCCTGAATGGAGTTGTTGCCATATACAAGGTATGTAGAAGTCTGAACCAACTCCACGTCACATAACCACCAACATGAACACCATGGGGTAGTGTCCAAGGAATGACTGGAAAAGCTTGAATGCTGACCTTGCAGTGCTTATCCTACAGTGCCAAATCCTTAAATGCTTGAATGAGATTTAAGAAGGCAACATATGTATAGAATCTATCACAAAATATGCACAAAATATAATTTCTAAAATAATTATATATCAATTTCATGACTGACAAAGTAAATCATATAAAACTTGGATGGCATTTTATGTTTAATGGTTAAATAAATTTTTAATCCATAAATCAATGTTTGTTGTAGAAGATTTTTTCTAAATAGATTAGCATCAACCCAATGTATTGGAATTATCCATATATGTAACGATTTTCTTCAACCCCTTGAAATCAAAGACATCTTAATAAAAATTTAATGCAATTAAAATACAGACTATTTCTGGGTTTTAAATAATATATCAAGACCCCAAAAAAGTAACTTGAAAATTAGCCAATACATTTTGTTTGTTGTTGTCATTAGGTATTGTCGAGTTTAACGCCAACTCACATTGACCCTTTCACAACAGAAAGAAACACTGCCTGGTCATATGCCAGCCTCACAATAGTAGCTATGTTTGACCTCATTGTTGCTGCCACTCTGCCAGTCCATCTTATTGGGGTCTTCCTCTTTTGCACAGACCCTTTATTTAATCAAACATAGTGGCTAAGAATTGGGCTGCTAATCTCAAGGTCAGCATTACAAAACTACCAGTTGTTCCTAGAGAGAAAGATGAGGCTTTCTGCTCCCGTAAGATTTACAACCTCAGAAATCCTGTATAGGGTTGCTATGTGTTGGAACCGATTCCACGACACATAGCTACCACCACCAATGTTTTTCTCCTGGCACCAGTCCCTCCTGATAATATGTCCTAAGTATGAGAGAAGAAGCCTTTCATCCTGGTTTCTAGGAGCATTCTGGCTGTACTTCTTTCAACACAGATTAATTTGTTCTTCTCACAGTCAATGGTACTTTCCATATTCTTCTCCCACATGATAAGTCAAATGCATCAATTCCTCTACAGCTTTCCTTATTCACAGTCCTTTGGGCTAGCTTTTTCTATGCACCTTTTATCTGTTTCACCCTTTTCTCCAGACAGAAGAAATCCATTGTAACACCTTAGATGGCCTCTCACACCTTGCAAGTCTCTGGCCGCTACTCATCTAAGTAGGATGTAGAACACTGTCTTAATGGACTATGTTATGCAATTGAATTTGATGCACCCCTAGATATGTCTAGTAAAGTACTTCAGATCATGAAGCTAAAATAAAGCAGAAATGAAAAGCATTTTTGAATATTAACAATTTTGCTTTAAAAATTGGGCAAATTTGGCTTCCTCTTAAGTTATTTTTCCTTGCCTCCACAAAAAATTAATTTCTATATTAATAACCCTTAAAGTTATGCCTTTGAGTTATGGTGTTGGAGAAGAATATTGAAAGTGCCATAGGCTGTCAAAAGAACCAATAGATCCATTTTGGAAGAAGTGCAACCAGAGTGCTCCATAGAGGCGAAGATGGCCAAACTTCGTCTCTCATACTTCGGACATATTGTCAGACACTGGAGAAGGATATCATGTTTGGTAGGGTGGATGGTCAAAAAAAAAAAAAGAAGACCCCCAACAAGATGGATTGGCCAGTTGGCAACATCAATGGGCTTAAGTGTGGCAACAATAGTGAGTTTGGCCAAGGATTGGACAGTGTTTTGTTCTGCTATGCATAAGATCGCTATGAGTTGGTACCGACTTGATGGCATGTAAAAACAACAACAGCAATAAAACACTGCAAAAGACCTATTTAAAGTCTTTAAGGGAGTCCAGGTGTGGCAATGAATGAGATGAACTAGAGTAGAATTGAATTTGAATTTTGGTGTTGGTGAAGATTATTGAAAATACCACGGACTGCCAGAAAAGTTATTGGAAAAAATAATGATGATACTTACTTTGGATATGTTATCAGGAGGGGTCAGTTCCTGGAAAGGACATCATGTTTGATAAAATGGAGTATTAACAAAAAAGAAAAATACCCCAAGAAGCTGGATTGGCACAGTGGCAGCACCAACAGCCTTAAATAACAACAATTGTGAGGATGGCACCGGACCATGCCATGATGTCTCATTCTGTTGTGTATAGACCTGACTCCATGGTACCAACCAACCCCCAAAATGTGTTTGTTTATTGATTATGTGTTAGCTTGTTTCACCCTGATGTTTTCTTTTGCTCTGTTTTGTACATGTACGTGAGTATGGCAGGTGTGCTACTTTTGTTGCTACTTTGACATCTGTCTGACTCTGGCAAGGTGGAGGTTCTGGTAGCAGCTTAGACACAGATCACTGTTTGTTGGTTGTGGAAAGCTGCTGTTGCAGTCAAATAGGTGTTTTCTACTGTCTATCATTGATCCCATCGTGTAGGAGCATATACTGATAATTGTCCATTGGGTGAGGTGATAGGTATTACATGTATTAGGTGTGGCTGACTTGTTTCATAAAGATATGTCCACACTGTGTCTCTGTCTTAATGGGGATTCCATTAAGTTGCCTCTTCATCTGAGTATGTCATCTTCTGTGTCTGAAATGACCATGATGCATCAGTGCTCAGCTACATCTCTGTTTTGAATCATTGTTTTTGTTCTCTTTCTCTTTGCAATCAGTGTTTAATCAAGTCTTTACAACTTGATTTAATGTTCTTATTTCCAGGATTATCATCTGTAGCTCTTTTACTTGTTTTTCTGGTCTCTGTTGTAGAGGAGTTAGATGGAGTGTGTTACCAGGATGCCATCTCATCTTCTTACTCCCAACACTGTAATATTTACTGAAGCAGACTGATGAATCTTTCTCCAGTGGAATAACTGGTGGGCTCAACCTATTAGCCTTTCAGTTAGGAGTGGAGTACTTAGGTATAACACTATAAAACCTTTACTATGGAACAAAAACCTCAAACTGTGTGGTTTCCAATGCATATTATTAGCCATAAGAAAATGATGAAACCTATTGCAATATAAGGAAGGGAACAGGGGCACAGGATACAAGCTAACAGGAGAGTGGTTAGAAGAGTCACAAATAAACAAGAAAAACCTCAAAACAGAAATCCATGTTGGAGGACTTACATTTTCCAAATTCAAAACTTAGTAAATACTAGCATAATCAGCAATGCAGTTTTGGATGTTGTTAAGTGCTGACACTGTATAGGGTTTCCAAGTTGCAGCTGGTGAGCTTGAATAGCCAACCTTATAGTTCGAATGAACTTTGCAGTCCATTTTACCCACAGCACCCCATCAGGACTAAGTCTATGCAAATAAATCAGTATATGCAAATAAATCAGAATAAATGAGAATCCAGGAACAAGTCCTTGATTATATAGTTAATTAATTTTTTACAAAGATGAAAAAACAATTCAAAAGAGGACGAAAAGTCTTTTTAACAACAGGTGCTAGGAGATTTTTGATATGCACATATGAAGAGATTAAGATTGGATCTCTGACTCATGTAATATATAAAATTTAACTGAATATGGAATGAAGATCTAAATATAAGAGCTAAAATTACAGAATTCTTATAATAAAACACGTGATAATGGATTGATATCATTGCAATTCTGAAAGAAAAACTAAATACAAAACTGTCAACTAGGATTTCTAAATCTATCTAAAACATCTTTCAAACAGAAATGAGAAAAATGTACCTTCCATTAGACCTGCCTTACAAGGAATACAAAAGAATGTTTTTCTCATAAAAATAATGCAATACCCAAGTAAAATTTGGTTTTAAATGAAGAGCATAGAATATAGAAGGAAAATAAAATTTATTTTTCTCTTCATCATTGTTCTAACATATAATTAACAAAAAATGTATCTATGTTTTCAGTATTTATAGCATATAAGTAAGTAGCTTCAAAGAGTTAGTGGAAAATTGGAATAACAAGATAATGAGATTTTCCACAAATTTTTGAAGACATATTAACTATAAAAGTAAAATGAAAATAATGGTAACAAGAGTGAAAAGAAATGGGCATACAATGTTATATGATGCTTAAGATGCGTCTGAAGTACTATATTATTATTTGAAGATAAAACCAATATTCAAAAACTTTTATTGAAAACTCTAGCTCAGTAAACCAAAATATTTTAAAAGAGGTTAAATCATGATTGATAAATAATTTAGGAATATAATAATGAAAAAAAGTTTAATTAGACAGAGAAAGCATAAAATCAGAGAAAAGAAACAGAATATTAAAAATTAAAAAAAAAATTCAGAAAGGTAATAGATTGTAATCCAACTGTATCAGCAATTCTATTAATTTTATTAAACTCTATTAACTATCTGGTAAAGTGAAGAGTCAGAGAAAAAGAGAGAAACCCCCAAAGAGATATATTGGTACATTCGCAGCATCAATGGGCTCAAATGTTGCAACAATTGTGAGGTTGGCCCAGGACAAGGCAGTGTTTTGTTCTGTTGTGTACTCAGAGATAAAGTCTCTCTGAGTTGGTACCGACTTGATGGCAACTAACAACAGCAAAATTTAAAACAAGATTCTACAAAGTTTTTTGTACATTTCAAGGTTGTAAATGTTTTCGACTTTGTGGCCCACAATGTCTTTGTAGCAACTATTTGCAACAGAAAAGAAGCCATTAGTAATACTAAAATGAACTAATGTGACTTTATTTGCAATTAAGCTTTTCACTAAGGGGAGGCAGCAAGATGACAGATTAGGCATAATCACCACACAGACCCTCGAAATAAAAAGTGTGGAAAACCAAACGAAGCTTATGTAGATGGTAGTCCTGGAACCATGAACTATTGTTGAAAGGATAGAGAAGTGGGTTGAATTTTTACTAAGAGAGGAATAAATGTGCAAAAGATGGAGACAGACTGGTGACTTGTGTGGGCCAACGAGAGAGGCTCTAGAGACAAAACAGCAAAATGGTATTACAGAGACGTACTGAACTGGTGACTTGTGGAGATAATGGTATGATTTATTTCTTGTTCCCACACTTCCCTGGTGATAAGAGGCATAAAGTGCTTCCACCTGCACACACCCCCATCAAAACATCCACTCTCTAGGCAGTCAAAGACAGTGGTGAGTGTCACAGTTATGAGTCCTGTCAAAATGAGTTAGACAGTATCTGCATCAATCTCTGTGCCTGTATTCAGGTGACCCCTGCTCCAAACCTGAAGAGTAGGCCTTGGTCAGCCCTTTACTAACCCTCACTAGGAGAAACAGCTAAACAGATGCAGGAACTAGAATAAAAAAGGAGAGAGATGCAGGCCTGGCAGGTGGACACAGGCATCTGGAACTCTTGCAGATAGTTTTTAAGGTAGAGGGCACATACTGTAAGAGAGGAAGTTACCAATTTTTTTTCCTGTACTCGCATTACCCTGGTGGAAAGAGGTGAGGCCAGCCCCCACCCACAAACATTCCCAGAAAAGTGCCTGTGCTCCAGGTGATTGGTGTCAGCTGGTGGTGAACAGCCAGTTGTGAGTCACAGCAAAATGAGTCCAGAGCTAACAGCATCAACCTCAGTGCATGGAATCAGGGATGCCCCATCCAGAACTACAGAGCTGATACTGGTCAGTCCTGGACTAGCAGAACTCTCACTCTTGACTGCCCTCTGTGACAGAATTACCCTACTTCCCCAGCTCCTTTGGAATTCTCACAAACTAGGTGCCCAGAACAAACAACACTGAAGCCTATGGGAACTTATGAGTGTCCCAGTCTTACCTCTTGTCCACCACCATGTGAGCTCCTTTGTCAGCCAGAGATTCCAGAATTTTCTCCTCTCAGAGTCTGGCAACTGTCCTTATTTTTTCCTTTCATTGTTTGTGTTTGTTTATTCTTTCTTTCCCTTCTTCCTCTCTTTACTGTCCCTTGTTTTTTTATTCTTTCTATCTCTGTTTTCCTTTCATTTTTTTTTCTTCTTTTCTTTCCCTACTGCTGCTTCTTCTAGCCCTGTTTTTTTTGTTTGTTTGTTTGTTTTGTTTTTTGTTTTTTGTTTTCTTTTCTTTTCATTTTTTCTTTACAACTCTTAGGCATCTTTCCCTTTTACGTGTTCTTCTTTCTAATGTTGTACAGTTTTTTTTTTAACTTTTTTTTCTCTTTTCTCTTATTGTTCTACTCCTTTATTATTATTATTATTATTGTTATTATTATTGTTATTATTATTATTATTATTATTTGTCTCTAGCCCTCTGTTTCTGTTTTTTTTATCCTTTGAGTAGCTGTTACTACAGTGGTCAAACAGCCTGCTACTTGTACAATGGAAAATACATAGGTCAAAGGAACAGAATTCAAAATCCAAAAGTAAATTCATCCACATACAGTTAGTTAGCTGTATCTTTGGCAAATATTCAAAACACATTAAATGGGAAAGAGATAGTTTCCTCAACAAATGATGCTGTTAAAATTGGAAATCCATTTGCAGGAAAATGAAACAAGATACATATCTCATACCATATGCAAAAACAAACATAACATGGATTAAAGATTGAAATATAAAACTAGTACTATAAAGATCATCAATGAAAAAAATAGAGACAAACATAGGGGCTCTAATACATGAATGAAATACTCTATTAAACATAACTAAAAACACACTAACAGCAGGAGACAAAATAGGAGACTGAGACCGCCTAAAACTTAGGTACTTAAGTGTATCAAAATATTTCAATAAAAGAGTAAAAAGAGAGCCCATAGACTGGGTAATTTTAGGGAGTAATGACATATCAGACAAAGGACTAATTTTAAAATTTAAAGAAAATTTTAACACATGTACAAGAAAAAGACAAATAACTCAATCAAAAAATGGGTAAAGCACATTACTAGAAACTTCACCAAAGAAGACATTCAGGCAACCAACAAACATATAAACATCTGTTCACATACATTTTATCACTATTGTTTTGTAAGTGCCATTGAGTTGTTCCCGACTCATCATAGCCTCACTAGGGTTTCTAAGAGCCACTGGTGGGTTTGAACCACTGGCTTATGATTAAGTAGTACAATGCTTATCCTACAGAACCTCACTAGGACTCACATTAACCATTAGAAAAACTGCTAATAAAAATGAGAAATCCTTTAACCCCAGCATTAATAGCAAAGTTCAAAAAAATTAGAAAATAGCAAATGCCAAGAGTGTGTTGAAAGACTAGGGTGCTCTTACAATTCTGGTGGGACTGAAAATGGTAAAATCACTGTGGAATGCCAGTTCCTCAAAAAATTGGAAATAGCGATATTTTATAACCCAGCAACTATATATATATAGTGCATTAGCCCACAGCTAAGGCTAGAAACATATTAATTGAGGTGACGGAGAAGGCAATATACAACAAGATGGAGGTTGGCAGAAGAATAGTGAAGACAGTGGAAAGACACAGGGAGGAATTCCAAGAATAAAGGGAATAGAGGTAAATAGTGTTAAATACACAACCCAGAAACAACAATGTTCTATGGGTACATACATGGACAGACACAGACTGAATAGGTACACAAGAAAGAGTAGTAATATACCCACAAATATAAAAAAGTTTCACGGAAGGTATTTTTACACTGGTATTTACTGTTGCTGCAAAATACACCTATAATGGTGGTGAAACATACATGGGGCAAAACGATGCAAACATCTTTAGCATTAACAAACACTTTGAAACAATGAGTTGCTGGTCCCTGGGGTTCAGGACCATAGAGAGAAAACCGTAGTTATTGGCATAACATAGTCCACAAAGACAATGTTCTACATCTTAGTTTGATGAGTATCACTTGGGATCTTTGAAGTCTATGAGTGGTCGTCTAACATGCAACTTTTAGTCTCTCCGTGTGTGGAAGAAAGAAGAGTGAAGAAAATTGCAGATACTTGATGGGCTAATGGAACTTGTAAACATCAGTCTTCATAATCCTGAGATGACCAGAAAAACTAGATGGTGTCTAGCTACAACTAGCAAATGCCCTGAAAAAATTTCCTTGGAAGGTCTTGGACAGAATGGGAAAACATTTGTAACAAAATTCAAAATCATAAAAAAATGACAGGAGCTACTGATCAGAAAGACTTAAGGTATCAGAGACTATGGCCTTGGTCACTTTTGAGATCTGGAACAGAATTAACCCTTGTGGTTCTATTTTCAGCCAAGTGATAGATAAGTATATGGGCGGACGTCAATGGTCAACCATTCAAGATCTTAAGGCAACATTCATTAAGGACTAAGTTAAGGAGGGTTATGAAGGAGGGCAGAATGAAAATAATAACTAAAAGGAGGGAATGGGATGATTGTTGTTACATGCAAATGTTGATATGAAGCAAATTGTGTGTCTTGTTGAATGTAAATCTCATGATTTGCTCTGTAAACCTTCACTCAATTCACAATTAAAAATTTCAAAGCAAATGAAAAGCATGTGTAAGTTTACATTTTACACACAATCCATAGTTTGCTGACTAAAGAAACCCACATAAAGTCAGATTTTTCAAACTTGGTAAAAAAAATGACAACTGTGAAATGGTTAAATAAAGACACATTTAAAATCAAAAGCATAAAAAAATATATCAATCAATAAATAATCAAAGGTATGCTCTATTTACATGAGACAAAATAAACTTCAGAATAAGAGTACAAGAAACTAAAAGAGATATTTAGTGTAAAGATAATGGTACCTCTTCTCCACAAATCCATAAATTCACATTTTGTAAGGAACTAAACATAGTGTCAAAATATGAAATATAACTTTATAGAATTAAAAGAGAACTAAACAAAACCAGAACTATAGCTTGGAACATGAATGATAAAATGAATCATTTTTGTTCATCCAGACAAGGGCATCTTTGTAATAATCAGTGGAACAAGCCTACAAATAAACTTGTGTCTGTAAACTGTCCCCGAGTTGTACTGTGAAATGCTACATGTAAAAAGAGAAAATGTCATTTCAATCTATTATAACATGAAGCTTTACTATAAATAATGCAAAATACATGGTTACAAACTCAAGCAATCATACCAGTTTTGTTCAGAGGTTCTATTTAATCAGTCACCTTTGTTGTCTTATAGTGACTTTCACTTTCCATTTTTAACAGTCTTAGGGTCACAATAAATATGGATAAAATTTGTATCATATTGCAGTTAATAGAAAATTACAGCAAAGCAAACTGTAGAAAAAACAATGTTTGACTCGGAAGTTTAGTTCTCTTATTTACCAAATAGATTTGAATTTGAGGGAATTGAAATATAAGCATTGTTTGTTGCTATTGTTAAGTGCCACTGACTTGGTTCTGACACATAGTGACCCTGTATAGGGTTTCTGAGGAGCACCTGATGAACTTAAACCACTGACCTTGTAGTTCACACAAACTTTGCAGTCTGTTGTATTAACCCACAGTGCCACACCAGGACTTCAAAGTATCGGCATAAGAATCTTTAAAATGGGAACAATTATACCTTCCCAATCTACTTTGCAGCACTTTAGGATAATACACTAGACCACAAGGTCTACTTGAGCCACAAGTTAGGTGGTTCAAATCCACCAACCACTCCTTGGAAACCCTGTATAGGATCACCATGAGTCGGAAACACTCTATGGCAATTAACAACAATCTACTTTGATAGAAAGATAAAATGCAAGGAAGTAAATTTTCTTTTGTCTTAGATATTTGTTTTTGTGAAGTGTCATCGAGTAGGTTCTGACCCATAGCAACCCTGGTGAGCTTGAACCGCCAACCTTGCTGTTCAAATGGCTTTGCAGTCTGGCGCAATAACCCACAACGCCACACCAGGACTTAATTATAGCAAGCATTATAATTGTGAAGAAGGAAGAGTAGGAGGCCCAGGAATCAAGATTCAGCATGAATCAGTCACTAATTGACTGAAATCTTATGGCAAAAACTTTAAGAAATGTTGAGGCCTGACTGTTTGAGCAATGGTGCAGAGGTACAGAACATGCTTAGGTAGAAGAGCTGAGTAGTCACATACTGGGGCATTTCATTAAGAAAGACCACCCATAAAAATTCTGTATTTTACTTCCTTGTAAGATGTTTTACAGGCCAGACTGGCTTACGCAGACTTATAGGGTTCTGTGTTAACTTGACAAGGTTAGTTTAGCAGTTGAGATGTGCTTATTCCCATAGTGATTAAACTTAATCTAGGCACTGCTAGCTCTGTGATGAGTGGCTATGAGCAGTCAACCAATTAAAAAGATGTTTCCCTGAGGGTGTGGCCAGCTCCCAATACAATGAACACAAGGGAAAGGCTCTCCCTCTTTTCCATTGGGGATCTGCAACTCAACAATTGTAAACCATTTTCTTGATAAAAACTTCTCTTTATTTATACATATATAAGTTTCACTTGTTTTGCTTCTCTAGAAAACCCAGCCTAAGACACTCGTGCCTTAGGCATAACTTAAGAAAAAGTTCTGCTGGGCCAGAGGAGAACACAGTCCCTGGAAGTGGTTTGAACTAGAGTCCCAAAGAAACAAGCATGCTCAACATCCCAGAATAAGCTTTGTCTGCCCCTACCAGAGGCCATTGTAATGAAGTCCATCTTGAAGAAATGCTGCTCATTTTAAATAGACACTTCCAAAATTCCCTGCCCAGAAAAGCCTTTTTCAGAGAGATGAAAGCTAGAGCTACCTAGAATCCTCCTTGTCTTCTCAGGCAAGATCTATGCATCTAAATAAATGTCTAAATCTTCTGCTTGTCTGAAACTCTGACTAACCTGATCATTATTCACCAGGAAACACAAGAACTCTCTGTTGAAGGGTTCAACTCCCCCTACACACTGATAACAATCAGAGTCGTCATCATTTCAATAATTGTTCTTGTGTTCTCAAATATTAATATTGTTGCTGTTGTTAAATGCCATTGAGTCAATTTCAACTCACAGTGACTTTGTATAGGATATCCAAGGCGCATCTGGAAATCTAGCAATGGTTAACAGTCTATTGCCTATCCTATAGTGCTGAACCAGGATTCCCAAATATACCATTTCATATGCATTATACTTAGAACACTGTTTACATTATTTCACTAAGCTCACTAGAATTGGGGTAAGAATAATAAATGTTTCTCTAAATCCAAAATCTGAAAATTTGGATTATATTTTACTAAAATTTTAAGTCCATATAAAATAACATACAAGTTATACATGAAGCAACAATGTTGTTTGAAATGTACTTGAAGTGTACCCAGACTATATAATAACTTCAAATATTATAAAATGTGAGTAATTAATTTAATATTTTTAAATTAATTATATTAATACTCCAAAAATGTATCAAACAGATCATAAGATATAATTTGATAGGCAGAATACAAGGGATAGCATTAAAAGATGCAAGAAATAGAAGAGAAGTCAGAGATTCAAAGAGAACAATACAATTTCAAACTGATATTTACTCTGAGGTACAATACTTATCTGTAATCATTACAAACTTTTGTTTTGAAATCTTTATACGAATTCAAGGAAGAAAAGGAAACTTTTAGTCTTAGTCAAGCAGGTGGTAATCTGATCAAGACTATATACGTGCAAAGGATAAAATCATCATTGAAAGAAGTTATACAAAATTAGACAATATACTTAGAGGATAGGAAAAAGTTGAAAACTTTGGCTTTAAGTGGTATGAGCAAAAGAAGTATTGCTTCTCTTAGAATATCTGGCCACCGGGTAAGCTTAGCTATCGTGAATCTTTTGAGCACAGGTTTACACTAATTACCTTATTTCTTCTGGTTCTAAAAATTCTATTAGGTGTATCATTTCAGTTTTGTTTCTTCTAACATTTAAATTTTTGTTAGTTTCAAATGTACTTAGTCACTTTTAACATCATCTTTATCTTTAGTCTTTATGCACATTGTTGTTTTAAATATAATAAATATATTTTATACTCTGTAATTAATCATTATATTTAGTTTTCAGTGGGCATTATTTTTTGTTGTTTTCTTTTGTTGTTTTAGTTGTTTTCTGCATGTTATCTTCTCTAATTATTTGCTCAGGGTACAAATTAAATAAGTATGGTGAAAGAAAGCAACTCAATAGCACAACTTTCTTGATTATAAGCCATTCCCTGCCCCCTTGTTCTTTTTGAATGGTGGTGTCTTGGTCTATGTACAGGTTCCTCATGAGCAATATTAAGTGTTCCAGAAGATTTATACTCCACAATGTTGTCCTTAGCTTGTCATGATCCACACAGTTAAAAGCCTTTGCAGAGTCAATAAAGCACAGGTAAACATCTTTCTGTTATTCTCTGCTTTCTGTCTGATGTCAGCAATGATATCCCTCTTTCCATGTCCTTGTCTAAATCTGATTTGAACCTTTGGCAGTTACATGTAAATGTACTGTTGTAGTCATTTTTAAATTATCTTCAGTAAATTCTACTTGCATGCGATAATAATGATATCGTCCAATGACTGTAGACAAGTTCTCTAACTAATTCACTTGTCAGGATCTCATTAGAGTGATTTCAAAAACAGTTCAATGGGAACAGGGTATCATCGGGGTCAAGCAAATTCAAGTCACACAGGTCAGCTCAGAGGCTTTGGTGACTGCTTTCTGGGATTCCAAACAGGTAATTTTGGTAGATTTTTCTCAAACGACACAGGACCATCACAAGGGCTTATTATGAAATTTTTTAAATTGTACATATATGTGAAAATTGATAAGTCAATGACATCAAATTTACTACATTCGTTTACTTATATAATTCTGTAAATAGCAAGCAATTTAAAAGAAAAATTATTTTGTTATTTTTCTTCTATGAAATTTAAGAGGAAGAGATTGCCTTCCATGTATATTAAGAAATTCATGATGTTGTTGCTGTTGTTAAGTGCTGTAAAGTTGGTTCCGACTCATATTGACCCTGTAATAGGGTTTCCAAGGAGTGGCTAGTGGATCTGAACTGTCTACCTTCAGTTCAATCCAACCTTGCAGTACAGTACATTATTCTGCAATGCCATACCAGGACTCCATTCATGATGTTAGACACATACATTTTTAAATACAGAAGCAAATTATTTGATAAAACTATATTTTCAAAATAATGAAATCAAGTATACAACTCAATAAAACATTGAAATAAGCAACTGTTGGTATGAGTTGGTACCAACTCATAGCAACCTTATGCACAACTGAACAAAACACTGCTGAGTCCTAGGCCAGATAACCAGAAGATAAAGCAGTCATATCAAAGAGATTGTTCAAGGACACTTTCATGAAAAAAAGTGAGGAGTTATTACATGGAAATAGATGTGAAAGTGTAAAGAAAATTTCCTCCAATTCTTACATGCAGAGTTTTTAGGGGCATTGACCAACACTGTCATTCACTACCAGAGTCTATATCTTTCTCTCTAGGGGAGGCCTAAACCTTTACTCTTTTAAAATCTTTCCATTTGTTAAATTGTATCCTCCTGGGATAACCTAATTGATTAAATCAGATGTACCCAGGATAATCTGTTTAAATTAAAGTTAACTGATCAGGGAATTTTACCTGTATCTAGAAAAATCCCATTACTGAAACACCTAGATAAGTATTTCAGTGAATAATTGGAATACTAGTGTGACCTTCTAGGATAAGCACTGGACTGCTAAATCCAAAATTGGCAGATCAAACCCACCATCCAATTATACGTTGTTGTTGTTGTTAGGTGCTGTCTAGTCAGTTCCAATTCACGGTGACCCTAGGCACAACAAAATGAAATACTATCTGGCCTGCTTCACAATCATTGTTACATTTGAGCCCATTGTAGCTACCACTGTGCCAATCCATCTCATTGGGGATATTCAATTTTTCACTGACCCTCCACTTTACCAAGCATGATGTCTATCCTTCTCCAAGGACTGGTCCCTCTTGATAAAATGCATAAAGCATAAGAAATGAAGTCTTGCCAACCTGCCTTCTGAGGTATATTTGACTGTACTTTCTCCAACACAGATTTATTTGTTCTTCTGGAAGTCCATGGTACTTTTAATATTCTCTGATATCATAACTCAAATACATCACTTATTCTATGGTCTCCCTTATTCATTGTCAAACTTTCACATGCATATGAGGTTATTCAAAATACTATAGCTTGGATCAAGTGTACCTTAGTCCTCAAACTGTTATCTTTGCTCTTGAATACTTTCAAGAGTTCTTGTGCAGCAAATTTGCCTAGGGAAATCTATACATGGTAGTTCTGAGTCAAAAATGACTCGATGCCACTCAGCAAAAACAACAAATGCTGCAAAATGACTGCTGATCCCTTTTAAACCTCCAACTTTAACAAGATAATGAATGTAGTAGACCATCTTACATAAGCACACGAGAAAGGAATTTGGGGGAACACAGTTTTGCCCAGCAGAGTTGACACGCTACTTCTTCTCAACCTGATGCTCAAACACATATCCTTAAAACATACATAGTCTGCAAATAGATAAAATAGCAAACCATTCTGCCTAACAGAAAAACAAAATAAGCCTTTCTTCTGAAAAAGGATACCATGCCATTGACAGATACTCACCCTTCTTTTAATATTGAAACCTCTGAGCATCCATCAAAATATTTAACCACAGTCTATATCATTTGTCATTGATTTATACCTCTCACCACCTCTCCTAATCAAAAATAGCAATTCACACAGCTCAAGCTTTGTCCACTAGGAGGATTTCTGTTTACAATCAGAATCAACTCATTGGTTGTTGGGTTTTTTGTTTGCTATCTTCTGTGTGACACTCTAGGTTTGGCACTGAACAGCTAATCACAAGGCTGGTAGTTCAAATCCACCAGCTGCCCCTAGTAGCCCTGTACAGGGTCACTATAAGTCAGAACTGACTCATCAATACTTAAGAACAACACATTTTACAGGGTGATTCCAGAATTTAATCTCCTTAAGGAGTGAGCTGGAGGCCCGGTGTGGTGCTGAATGATGTAGGATGAGCAGTAGACCAAAAGGTCAATTTGAATCAAAAGGTTGGCAGTTCAAATTCATCAGCCACTCCTTGGATTCCCTATACAGGGTCACTATGAGTCAGAACTGACCCAACAGCACTTAACAACAAAGGGTGAGTTGTATTTTTTGAATCACTAGTTACAACTTTCTCCCAAAAACTAACCTGGTGTGGTGCTATAAGATAAATGCTAGACTGCCAATAACAAGGTTGACTGTTCAAACCTGCCAGCCACTCCTTGGACACCCTATGTAAGGTCACTATATGAGTTGGCACCAACTAGACAGCTCTTAACAACACAATATATGACTGAAAACTCTTAAAAATGCCAACTTAATTTGGAAATACTGACCCTTCATTTCTATTTAATTACCACAGTTTCATGTGGCGCTGTGGGTTAACGCCCGAGACTGCAAAGCCATTTGAACTGCAAGGTTGGCGGTTCAAGCTCACCAGCCACTCCTCGGAAACCCTATACAGGGTCGCCATGGGTCGGGACCAACTCTATGGCACTTAATAACAACAACAACCAATATTTCTAATTTAATTCATTTGCACACACAAAAAATCAATAATTTTTAAAGTGTTTGTAAGAATATAATAGTAGACAATGCTAATATTGAGCAAGTTTCTTGGTAGGCAAATATTAGTCTGAGTTCATACTAAAGGAAAAAATACATATTTATAGGGGAGAAATGTTTTCTGCCTTGGTTTCTCCTACTATGGAGTTATTTTTAATCACTACTATATTTTCAAAAGTATTATAACCAGTAAACAAGAGAAAAATAATTTAGTGACCAAGGAGGAAAACTACATTCAAAATCAAACAAACAAACTTCAAAGATACAGCTTGATTTCTTGAGGGAACACCCCAATACGCAGTCTCTCATTTCACTAGTTGTGACAGCGTCTGTGTGACTTACAAACAATGTTCTTTTTGAGAAATGTCACAGTATAATTTGCATAGCAAATTGTTGATATTAATTTTGTATAAACATAGGGAAAAGTTAGTGTGATTCACATCAGAGAAAATTGATAATAAAGGGCTGTGATTGTACATGTTGTGGATAAACAATAGTAACTGCTAAGAAAGTAAACTTTTTAATATATAAGAAAATGGTGTACACCTCTAAAATCTTTCTTTTATGTATAGTGGAAGCAATAAAACAACTGCATTTGCCCAGTGTGAAACATACAAATATTTTAGTAAGTTAATATGTCATTTTTATTTTCTTGGGAATTCTGAGTTCTACATTAATTTACTTCATATCCAGAAATAGAAGCCAAATACTGAAGGAATAAGTAGTATCTGGGTGGTAATGCCTGCGAATTTACCAGAACATAAATTTGGCTGGTATAGACTAGCTTTAGAAGCCCCAGTATTGTTTAACGTGAGTTCCTCTGTAAATAAATATTGTTAGCAGAGTAAATTGGTGTAAATGTCATAAAAGAGTGTAAGATAGATATAATAAAATAAACAAAATTCAGCACTGCCTAATCAGTAAGAACTTTCCCTTTCTGTCAAATAAAATAATCTTGAATTCCAAAGTAATTTTCATTTTCTATCCTAGTTACTATGGATTGGAACTGACTCGACAGCATTTAACAACAACATATATTTTATGTACATATCTTAATTTCACTTTAATGAAAGCTACTAACATTAAAATTTTTATTTTTAAATAATGTGTTCAATAAATGGGCATTGGTCATCTAAAAAGATTCAAATATGTTGGCATCATTCTGTAATTTTAATACAAAATAAAGCTAATAAAGAGTGCATGCAGGCAGTATCAGGTTACAAAAGAGATCTGTTGCTATGTTTTAAAAAATGTGTCAAGGCATCCGATGGATTCTGCCCAGTTCAGTTATGGCCAAGAAAATGTCAGAAACACAAGAAAGTTTAAAGTTAAGCTGAATCAGGAAGACTGTCAGAATGCTAAAAATTACAAGTTGAAGAATTGCTAGAAATTTAGTTACCCTATATAAAAAAGACAATTTACACATTGTATAGCTACATAATGTTTTGAAACAACACTGTCCTGCTTAAAGATGGCATCCTGCTTAAAGATGGTGTCCAGTTGCAAGACTTTGAATGTGTTTAACTTTCCTACATTCCTGTCAATAATTAAATTTCAAGTATCAGGTACCTGAAAGGACTCACTATGTTTCTTTTGAGTCTCCCATTCCAGGGTTTATACCCATAATTTTTCCCTTTCCAGGTACTGTGTGACTGTCAAATCATGTAAAACTTTAGGTCTGCTCCTGGATTCGTTTGTCAGTAATGATAGAGGCACTTTAGAGATCAAGTTATTGTCTGTAAGTCAGATGTTATTAACCTAGGAACTGTCTGTATATTTTATTCTCATTGCTACTCTAAAACAGTATTTTCCATATAGAATTCTAACTATGTGTTGAGACTTAGGAAGATATATTTTGCTTAACTGATATGGAGAATAATTTCTTTACAGAATATTTATTTCTTATATTAAAATTAATATAAACTAAATTAATACATAACCGTTCTCTATTAAAACCAAGGACTCCTGGTGTGGCATTATAGGATAAGCACTGGACTGCTAACTAAAAAGTCAGCAGTTCAAACTCACCAGTAGCTCCTCAGAAACTCTATTTTCTGAGGGTTGCTATGAGATGGAACTGACTCAAAAGCACTTAACAAAAACAACATTCTAACTAAAATCATTATCCTCTAATAAATTCCAACTCATAGTAACTCTGTAGGATAGTAGAACTGCTCAGTAGGTTTCCCAAGACAGTAAGTCTTTACAGAATCAGACTGCCTCATTTTTGTCCTGTTGAACAGATGGTGGATTCCAATCACTGAACCTATGGTTAAACAGCCCAAGGCTTAACTTAGTAAACAAAATACCTAAACTGGATATGAGAAAGAGTTGAAATACTGACTCTAGAAATGCAAATAAAATGTTTTCTCTTTATTATATTAATAATTTAATCTTAATTTAATAATTTTTGTTGAATAAATAGAATCAAATAAAATGTCATGGACACGTAAATATGAATAATTATAAATGCTATAAACTTTTTAAACTTTGATTTATATTTCTTGATATTATATATCATGTTTTTACAATTTTTTTGAGTCAAATTGCCAGGGACTATCTTTTTATTTCTCTTAAGAATGTGTATTACATCTTCTTTGATATTTGTTGTCTTGGTGTGGTACTGTAGGATAAGCACTGAATTGTTAACCACAAAGTTGGTAGTTCAAACCCACTCCTTGGAGACCCTATAGAGGGTTGCTGAGTCAGTGCCAACTTGATGGCATTTAACAGCAACAAGAAAATCCAAAATATCAATATCTTCATATTTGTTAGAGTGCAGTTAATTGAGTGATATCTAAGTTTGGTCAGTGCTACATGTTGTCTTCATACTACATGTCTTCTCAAATAGTAAACTTAACTTCAGGCCATGTCAAGTTCATTTTTACTTGTAAATTTATATTTGAGGATAATAGTTTGACACATAAAGATAGTATTTCTTTGTAGATTTAAACCATTAAATTTCAGTGCAATCTTTCTTTCTCATTTAAATGTACACATGGAGCACACTCTTATGTAGAATGAGTTCTTACTTAACAAATGGAAACGTATCTTCTTTTTTTTTCATATTATACTATCAAGTTCTATCTCACTAAGCTTGGATTCTTTAATTTCTTCTTATTTGCATTTCATTTAATAATAAAATAGGAACTCACAGCAAACAAATATCTATGCTACCAAAAATTCAATTTACCATAAAAAATATTTCTAGTTTTATGAACGTTGTTGTTTTTGTTGGGTACCATCGTGTCTGACTCATAGCAACCCTACACCAAAGAATGAAACACCTCACAACTGAGTCTCATTGTTGCTGCCATTGTATCTATCCATTTCATTAGGGGTCTTCCTCTTTTTTGCTGACCCTTCATTTTACCAAACATAATGCCCTTTTCCAGACACTGGTCCCTTCAACAACGTGTCCTGGTAGAACAGACAAGCCTCACCATCCTCACTTCTGAGGAGCCTTATTGCTGTAATTCTTCCAAGACATATTTGTTTTTCTGGCAGTTTCTGGTACTTTGAATATTTTTTTAATACTTTTTATTATTTTCCTTATTTATTAACAGACTTCACGTGCATATGTGGTTATTAAAATGATAACTTTGATCCTTAACACTTTTAAGAGATTCATGTAGCAGATTTGCCTAATGCGAATACTATATCTATGAGCATTGATATTGAATCCAAGCAAAATGAAGTCCTTGACAGCTTCAAATTTTGTTCTTTCATCATGATGTTATTTATTGGTCCAGGTGGGAGAATTTTTATTTTGTTTATATTGTAATTCGTACTGAACCTGTAGTATCTGATCTTCATAAGTATTTTAAGTCTTCTTTGCTTAAAATACTGATACAGATCAAGAAAGGTATGTCAACTGCGTATCACAGATTGTTAACGAGTCTTTTTCCAATCCTGATACCATGTTCTTCTTCATATAATCCAGTCTTTTAGAATATTTGCTCAGCATACTGATTGAGTATGATGAAAGGTTACAACAATGATGCCTACCTTTCCTGATTTTAAATTGCTTAGCATTCTCTTATTCTATTTGAACTACAGCTTCTTGATATACATACAGATTTATCATGAACATAACTAAGTGTTCTGGATTAACTCTTCGTCACAAAGTTATGCATAGTTTGCTATGATTCCCACAGGTGAATTCTGTTGCATAAACAATAAAAT
>NW_006408540.1:7608536-7610767 GCF_000296735.1 Chrysochloris asiatica
TTTTAGTTTCCATACATTTAAGGGCAAGTTTCAAGATGTCTTCTGATCCATTTTTGTATTTTCTTTATTTTTTACTGTCTTTTTAATGATGTTTTGCTTTCTTCATGTATGACATTCTTCAAGCCAACCCACAACAACAGATTTGATGCATTATATTGATGTATAATGCATCAAATCTGTTGTTGCAATGATCTCTAAATTCGGTGGGATACTTAACGTCACATTATGACCTCATGGGTTTATTTTAATTTTCTTCAGCTTCAGTCTGAACTTGCATATAAGCAATAGATTATTTGTTCCTGAATCAGTCAATGGCCTTGTTATGGCTGACAATATTTTTATAAATGTAGAAAATATAATTTTTTTAATTACTAGCTTTTACAAAAGCACAAGTATAAACTGCTACATATTTCATCTTTAATACCATCTTTCAAATAATTCTTTATTGTAGACTAAGTATAATGGATTGAAGGTGTTCTAATCAATAAGAGTTTGTGCGTATCTGTTTGCCCATCATTTTACATACATATACCAGAAAGTATGAAATTTATCTTCTCCACATATAGCAGTTGATTATTTTTCCTTTTTTAAAAAGAAATAATAGTTCATGTTAACTTAAAATTACACTAATAATTACTTCATAATAGATTTTACAATTTGTTTAGTGTGACTCCATTGCTTTCTGTGACCTTAATTTTGACATGATTTAGAATTTACTGTAAAAGACATAGGAATTTTGTATTGAAGAAAAAAAGTAATATTACAAAAATACTTTATTTTATTTCTGAAATATACTTGATTATTAAAGATGATACAGTAGCATACAGACACAGTTTTGTACTAAAATATGCAGATTTTATTTTATGCATCATTTTTTTCAAATCATGATTCCTATCAAATGACTTCTCAAAATTCCATAATAGGTTTTATTATTAATAATAATATCTCTGGTTTTCTTTGGATCATGTCCAAATTAAGAGAAAAAAAATATTAATTTAAATTTTTATAGTAGAACAATTTCAGTGTGAATGTGTGATTCTATCCAATGAAATACCTTTGAATGAAAAAGTTTAGATTAAATTAAAGGAGCACTTATTGAAGATTCATAAGCTGCTGACTTCTTATGACAAATATTACAGAGCCTCTCTTCAAGGTAGTTCAATAAAATGGAGAAATGAATGTGTAAAAACAAATGATATTAAAGGGATGAATTAAGTTTTACTCTAAGTTATGATTGACATTTTAGGAATACGGTGATGTATTTATCCTATTAAGATAATAAAACTTTTCATAAAGAAATTGACATTTGTTCTGAATGTGGAAAGAGACAAAGGTGTTTTCTTAGCCTTGTGAAAACATAATAATTACTTAACGAATGTAACTTAAGAGTAAATGATTAGAACACCATACCTACATTTGAGATAGTTAAAAAAGAAGTTGCCAAAGGATGCATGGCTTGAGAAGACTTTTAAAACTAAGGCTATGATAAAAAATTTTATTCTCAAAATCTTTTAAAGCTTTAAGTAAGAAACAACATAAAAAAATTGATGATATTTTGGATGCATGCCAGAGCAACCTGTGTAGAAAAATATTGATGGTTACAGCAAAGTTGTTATTTTACAAAATTTGGAACAAGATGATTCAAACATACTACCGTGTTTGATGCAGAATATTGAAACAACTGTGAATATAAAAGTGAAGGACATATAACTAGTGTTTATCAAGTATCAGTGAATAATCCTTCCCCAAAGGTTTCTCCTAATGAACTTGAAAACAGCTATTAAACATTAATGTTTAATTAATATTCAAAGTCTGGGGGGAAAAAAATGAAGCTTATAAGAAGCAAGCATTTATAACGTTTTGATAGAATGCATCTGTAAGGGTTTACAAATTTGAGAAAATGGGATCTATATTCCAAATGAAGATACTATATTTTAGTTTTGTCCGTCCTATAACTTATTAAATTACTATCATTCAATATTTAATAATTTGTTAATTTAATTCAGGCCAAGTTGCCTTGTGCTGGGTAGCTAATTATTTATGGCCCTTCTAGTCAAATTTCTTCATTTGGTGATATATTGTAAATCCTAGTCTCTATGTCTGTGATTGGAGTCCTGGTATGGTGTTGTGGGATAAAGTACTGAACTGCAGTTAGGTTTTAACCATAAAGTTGGTTGTTCAAACTCACCAGCGTCTCTTTGGACACCCTATACAGGGTCACTATGAGTTGG
>NW_006408540.1:7611762-7615942 GCF_000296735.1 Chrysochloris asiatica
GCTTTGCAGTCTGGCGCATTAACCCACAGCGCCACAAGCCTAGAACCAGTTAAATCAGAGCTACGACAACTTGTTTCAGAACTAACTCAGAAAGGAAAAGTTGGGCTAGCACAACAGGAAGCACCCCTACAACCACTGGTCCTTAAGAAGATATTCCAAGAAGATAATGGGAAATTCCAAGAAGTTATTGAAACCAGGGGATATAGTGTAAGTGAATTGCTTCAGTTTGTAGATCAGCACTGTCAGCTTCCTAAGGAACCATTATTAAAATAGATTGTGAGAGCAACCAATTTAGGGACAGTGTCTTTAGTTTGAATGCTACATAATGGAAGACTATGTGTGAGTTGAAGCAAGACTCTCCACTTACTATGGAATAATCACAAATGGTAATACTAGGTACCTTTACACAAAAGGCCAGAGAGGATGGTCAGTCTGGTGGGCTGGATAAAATTTGCAATAAGATATTGTTTACCCTGAGAAGGGAAACTGCCACTCTTCCTCTCTAAATACTCAAAAAGGCATTCCAGAGGAAGCAGCTAACATGCTGCTTATGGAAGCAATGTTGGAATGGCTTATCGTGACCATGATATTCATCCAAAGAATATGCCCTTTACACAGGTCATCATAGATATGCTAATCAAGTGAGCCCCTTCTACATGCTCACCTCATGTAATCTTACTATTGCACAACAAAGTAACAATCTGAGAAGCCATGTCAGAATGTTGGCACAACTTCCCCGTATAGGTTTTATAGATACAAAAAACATTAAAGTAATTAATAAAAGAATGTGAAGAGACAATTGGGACAGAACTTATCCCCATATGAAAGATTTTTACATGGTAACTGACTGATAAAAAGGATGAATATAATGTACATTGATAGAGTTAATACAAAGTTTTTAATACAACACTACAGGACATTCCTATAGTTCCAGCTTTCACATGCTTATGAGGTTATTGAAAATAAGTGAATAAGGAAGACCAAAGAAGTACTGATGCCTTTGAGTTGTGGTGTTGGAGGAGAATACTAAAAGTGCCATGGCCTGCCAAAAGAATCAATAGATCCGTTTTGGAAGAAGTGCAGCCAGAGTGTTCCTTGGAGGCCAAGATGGCCAAACTTCGTCTCTCATACTTCAGACATATTGTCAGGAGGGACAAGTCACTAGAGAAGGATATCATGTTTGGTAAGGTGGAAGGTCAGAGAAAAAGAAGAAGACCCCCAATGAGATGGATTAGCCAAGTGGCAGCATCAATGGGCTCAATCGTGGCAACAGTAGTGAGGTTGGCCCAGGATTGGGCGATTGGGCAGTGTTTCATTCTGCTGTGCATAAGGTCGCTATGAGTCGGTACTGACTTGATGGCACCTAACAACAACAACAACAGGAAGTTGGGTAGACCAAAGGAAACTTCCACTAGGCCCCCAATATTAAAACCACCTAAAAAAGTCTCTTCTATTCATCCTAACCTGGAACAATAGGATGGTGGAATTCCCACCTGCAACCATTTGAAGCATAGGCTCTGCAAGCCGATCAAGATCAGGATTGACAAGGAGGTCAGGGTGTTCTGATCCAGCCCCCAACAGGAGATACAAGGCCTTGTGCACATGTGTGGGTAAAATGGCCCAGAGTGGGAAACATTTCTGGAGCTCCTGCACACAGGGGTCCTATGTACTGGAATCCCCAAACCAGAAAATAAAATATTAAAGGACCCTAAGTCTAAACATGGGGGATATGCAGATGAAATAGTTGATAGAACTAAGGTAAAAGTTTGGATGAGAATTGGGAGATTTAAACAGATCTTGTATGAAGTAGGTGTATCTCCCTTACCTGAATGTATTATTAGTATGCATATTATTTCTAATTGGGGAACACTCTCTCTACCTGATATTGTAACATGGAAGGCATGTGAGTCTGTCCTTACACCATTATTGATTGGACATACTAAATGGGAACCATTAGAATTGCCCCAACACACTTAGGTTCTTAATTTAAAAGTTAGGATACCTTTAATCAGAGCAAATGAAATTACTGCTCTGATTAAAGATATGCTGCAAAATAGAGTGTTGATACCAACAAATTCTCTGTATAACAGTCCTGCATGGCCTGTGAAAAAGGTGAATGACTCACAGAGGTTGACAGTAGACTAATGAAGGTTAAAGAAAGTAGTGCCACCTGTGGCTTCAGCTACTCCAGATATGGTATTCACAGCGCAGAAGATACAGAGTAAAGGAGACTGATACTCAGTAACTGAGCTTGCAAATGCCTTTTTTTTCAATCCTAATCTCAGAACCAACAGATCAGTTTGGGATGGAGTGCAGCCAGAGTGCTCCTTAGAGGCCAAGATGGCCAATCTTCGTCTCTCATACTTCGACATGTGAGGAGGGACCATTCGCTGGAGAAGGATATCATATTTGGTAAGGTGGAGGTCAGAGAAAAAGAGGAAGACCCTCAATGAGATGGATTGTCCAAGTGGCAGCATCGATGGACTCAAGCGTGGCAACAGTATTGAGGTTGGTCCAGGATCAGGCAGTGTTTCATTCTGTGCATAGGGTTGCTATGAGTCGGTCAACTCCATGACACCTAACATCAACAACAACATTCTCAGAAAAAAGCCAGTCACAATTTGATTTCACATGTAAAGGATCCCAATATACCTTATGTATGGTGTTTATGGGTTATTTAAACTCACCAACTGTCATAATATGGCAGAAGAGACTTGGATTTGGTGAAGATCACAAGTGCAGTCATATATTGCATTGAAGATATTAAGTTAATATCAAATACAGAAGAACAGGGTAGGGCAGATTTGAAAACAGTCATGGACCACAGACCAACAGATGCTGTTTAATAAATCAAGCAAAAATTCAGAGCCTGGCCCAAACAGTGGAATACTTAGGTATAACTTGGGCTGGAGCCATTCATGATATTCCACATGCAACCAAGGTAAGTTGCTCTTGTCTCAATTTGTGCCACTAAATTATATTTCCTCAGACTACATAACATTCCATGTTTAAATTAGTAATTGATATTACAGCTGTTTCTCTTCATTTTAAGTTGTGCCCCATCAACAAAAGAAGGTACCCAAAGCTTTACTCCATTTGTGTCATGACAGTCAAGTCAATTTTGAGGAGGAACCTGTTACCCAGTTGTATTTTGAGAGTCTTCCAACCTGAGGTACTATACGTTACAAGGTTTTCAGTGACTAAACATTCATTGGTATTCTGCCTCTCCTTCTTCCAAGTGTGCATTAGTCTAGAAGCTCAGCTGAAACCTGTTCTCCGTGAGTGACACTGCCAGCATCACAGCAAAATGCAACATGCAAGCCACCATAGTACAATGGATGAATGGTGGAAAATTCATGTTAGCAGATAATAACACCCTCGGAAACCCTGTACAGGGTCGCTATGGGTCGGAACCGACTCGATGGCACTTAACAACAACAACAAATGATTACAAGGAGTCTTGGTATGTGTCTTAGGCTGGATTTTCTAGAGAAGCAAAATCAGTTCTCTCTTTATCTATATATATAGATAGAGAGAGGGTGTGAGAGAGTTTATATCTACGAAATGGCTCACAACTGGAAAGACAGGAGAGTCCCAAGTGCAGGCCAGGTGAACCAAGATCAGTGGATGGCTCTAGAAGGCAGGGATACCAAGTTGAGGCACAAAACTGGACTCAGTGCTGGAGCAGAGGTGACAGCAGGGTGACAGTCCACTAAGGCCTGAGCAGGTGTGCTGCAGAACCTGTGGTGCAGAGCACACTAGCTGGGGCAACAGTAACAAGCATTCAGGGCCCTCCGATGAGCGTCTGGTTTTCGAGTCATACTTGGCATGCAGGCCTAGCAGGCAAACACACAATTGTTGTTGCTTTGTGCTGTGAAGTCGGTTCTGAATCCTATTGACCGTGTACAGGGTTTCCAAGGCTGTAAATCTTTACGGGAGCAGAAAACCTCATCTTTCTTCCATGGACCACCTGGTAGTTTCGAACTGCTGACCTTATGGTTTTCAGCACAGTTTGTAACAACTATGATACCAGAGCTCCTTAAACACACAATAGAGTAGGCCAAAAGTTCAATTGCAAGAACTAGAGATTGGAGAACAACCCAGAGGAAAGATCTAATACCAGCAAGGAAATCAGAAAATTTTTCCTGCAAGTGCATTATATTGGGAGCAGCAGTCCACA
>NW_006408540.1:7618812-7620206 GCF_000296735.1 Chrysochloris asiatica
CTAAGAGTTGGTACTAACTTGATGGCACCTAACAACAACAACAGCATCCACATATATATTATGAAACAACTATTAATTTACTCAGCTATACTTTGTCAAGCACTGTGTTATAGAATTTAAATAAATTATCCATTAATTCTCATTTAGTCTTGTGATATGACCACAATTATATGACAACAATAACAACATATGTATCAGAATCATCATAGGAAGGAAGAGGAAGATAATAGGGAGGTCTGAGTATTTTTCAATTGTTTCATATCTAATAAACAGTAATAATGGTACTCTTTTTTGAGTGTTTATGACATCAAAAGTCTTTGCTTCCTATTCTGAATCTTTGTACTGGTTTATTTTTTATGGAATTGCTATCCCTAAAAATATTTGGAGCAGCAGAGCCAAATTTACCAATTTCAAGTTAGAGAGAAAAAGAATTTAGTTAGGCATCAGTGGGGATTCCAACTGCAATTCAGGCTGTCTTAGTGGAATCCCACTTGTGATTGACTAAATAGAGTCAATATCTTTTTTACATTGGAATGCATACTCTGGTAGACTCACTACTTTTAAAGGTACTTTCCATTATTCAAGTCACAAAATAATCAAAAGTAAATATCAACCATAGCAATCATATAAAACAGTAAGAGTAACATTTCTGATGCATAAGGAATTTCTCAATGTCTTAATAATCCTCCAGGAATAATTGCCAAGATGGCCACACATAATATATTTGTCCTGGAGTAATACATAAAGAAACAAAGCAAACATGGAATTAATTAGGCTAACAAGTTAGTAAATATTAAATAATAGTAATTTAATAAGTTATAGGATGGATCAAACTAAAATATAATATCTTCATTTAGAACATAGTAGAGTAATCGTTGGGTACTTAATGGTTGCTGTAAAAAGATTTTGTAACTCTGCTGGAGCCAAGGGGCATTAAGGCTGAGATGCCTGAAGGTTTGGTTGAGAAAAGACACTGCATCAAAGGACTCTGTCTTGTATATTTCTGTTCCTGAATTGTAACCTGTTAACTTCCCTAATAAACCCCATAGTCATGAATATTGTCTGTGAATTCTGTGTGGCCATTGCAGTGAATAACTGAATCCAACAGAGACATAAAGATGGCTGTGGAGGGATGTTTGGTGTCAAAATCGGCATGCATAAATTTGAATAATATTGGTATTAACTGGGCTTCCCTATAGGCGCATGGATATTAGCCTATCACTTACATCATTGTACCTCATGATTGATCTGGATATGTTCTTTTTGACAATGAATGCAACACCATTCCTTTTCAATTTGTCATTCCCTGCATCGTAAACCATGTGGTTATCAAATTCAAAATGGCCAATACCAGTCCATTTCAGCTCACTAATGCCTACGATATTGATGTTTAT
>NW_006408540.1:7622607-7627632 GCF_000296735.1 Chrysochloris asiatica
TGCATGGGGTCGCTATGAGTCGGTTCTGACCCAATGGCACCTGACAACAACAACAACAACAACTTGCTAATATCTTTGACTGGTTAAATATCTTTTACAAATCCAAACTTCTACTTCAAAATTATCTCTGTGGCATAAATCAAAGTAACCAATTATGAAAACAAAATGTTGTTGATTCTTATTGGGTACACTTTGAAAAAAATCACTTCGTGCATTTTTCATCTTGTGATTTTTCTCCAGGCTGTCAGATAAAATCGTATTTCTTTTTATAAAACCTTTATTGTTGGCTGTACTAACAATCAGTTGCTGTCTTTCCAGTCTGTATCTGTCTCACAGCTCTGTGTGACTAATATAATTTTTTGTCTTAATCCTTATAGTTCCCATAGGATTTCAACCACTCTTTTAGCAACCAGGATATAATAGGTAATGAGTTATCATGTGAGCACATTGCAGCAACTAACAATTTATACTCTATGAATGCCAAAGCTTAAGTTTATGATTTAAAAGATAAGTAACAAAATACAATATGTTGCAGTGATTTATAAAAGGAAAGAGCCATAATAAAGATATTTTATAACTATATTTATTAAAATCCTTTATTTAAAATATACCATTCATTTACCAGTATAAAATACTTTATTATATTGAAACCCTAAAGTTTGAATTCATGTAAACTAAAGCAGTTATTCAATAAATTAATTTACTTCTTTATGCTTGTCATTATACAGTGTGGACATACCAATGATTTCCAATTAGAAGGTTATAATCATGTAAGCATGTTTTAGAACTAGCACCTGCCAAAAAATAGGGTGTTTTAGAAGTAAATTTTCTGTTTATTTTTGTTTTAATCTCTCTTTTACATGGGACATTTACAAAAAAACTTCTAAAATAATCTTTTCAGGATTATTATTATCTTAAAATCTTCAGTTTACAAGAAATCGGCCATTGCATTACTACCACAGAAAAGTTGAATGATAAACATCTTAACATAAAGAACATGCAATCAAGAAAATTGAACAACATAATCCAATGACTAAGAGTGTACTCATGCATTGACAGACATGTATTTGTATGTGTGTGAGAGAGAAAGTGAGAGAATTAGATCCATTCTTAGATAATTCAAATGAAGTTGATTTGAATTTGCAGCATTTAACATTCTCCTTTCAAAAGCCCTCTAACCCTCATACTTAGATTCATATTCCAATACTATTACTCAAGTTCCACACCACATCCACATTCTTTTTAGTAGAAAGATGAATAAGAGTCCAGGACTTCTCCCATTAAGGATTCTCAGAAGGTAGTAAGTCGGAAAAACTGAGAAACGTTAGTTATAGCTGCAACATGTCCTTTCATTAAGCTGATGGTTAAGAGCTATTTATTAAGTACACAGTTTTTTAAACTTTAAAATTAAGTTTAGGAGCTCTGGTAGTGTAGTGGTTACGAATCGGGCTGCGAACCTTAAGGTCAGCAGTTCGAAACTACCAGCCGCTCCAAGGGAGAATAATGAGGCTTTCTACTCCCGTAAAGATTTACACCCTCAGAAACACTGTACAGGGTTTCTATAGGTCGGAACTAACTCGACAGCACTTAACAACAACAAAATTAAGTTAGGACTCGCCATTGCAGCCCCTTTCTGGAGGGCTGCCCAGCATAGTCTGAGCCTTGAGGAATGTGAGTTTGATGATTTGAATAAAGAATCCTGGTCTTTTTTTGGATAGACAAAAAAAAAAAAAGTTAGATGCATATACATTTATCATTTTCTAAAAGAAACACTAATACAAAAATTCGAGTAAAATATTGCATTCTAATATTATGAGGGAGCATAATTATATATCCCTTTCATAAAACTAATTTTTAAATTTTTTATTGTTGATAATATACCCAGTGTCACATCTGACAATGGCTATACTCCGCGACCCTCACAGAGAGATTAAACCTCAGGAGGGGCGGTGACGTGAGATTAGAAAAAAAGGAAGACACAAGACACAAAATGAAAGAAGTAAAATCAGGACCAGGTGGGACACAGCATTCTGATGGAGATAACTGTGACTCTGACCTAGGTTCAGCACGTTTATTATATATAGAAATCAAAGGAGAGTGCTGGGGGCAGGGGAAAGAGTGCAAAAAACTTTTGGTGTATTGATGCAAGCATTAAGCGGGACTGTATCAGAAGAATGTAGTTGCTAGGAGAATAGAGATAGGGGCAGCTAGATGTTTTTGCAGACTTGAACTGAAGGTCATACAAGGAAAAAACCTTGCAAGTTCCGTGTTCCCCCGAGGCAGTCCTGCAAATTCCTCAGGGGGGCAAGTTGATCTGGGAGCAGCCTGATTTTCTGGATCACAACTGTTCAGTTGCAATCCTTCAGTAAAACTACCCCCAAGTCTGAGACCTTCAGCTTAAATCACTGCCAACAATACCACTAACATGGAACAATTCAACAGTTTATACATGTAAGAGTAACATTCATTATATACTCTGTGTTGTGTAATTATTCCCAAGCTCAATTTCTGAGACTTTCCTCCCCTGTTAACAGAAACTTGCTAGTCCATAAGCTGGTGAGAATTTAATAAATTGATGTTGGTGGTAGTTATGTGTAATCAGTTAGTTCTAACTCAGAGCTACCCTATATACAATTTTATTGTTGTTGTTACGAAGTGCCATCGAGTCAGTTCTGACCCATAGTGACTCTGTATAGGGTTTCCAAGGAGCAGCTGGTGAACTTGAAGTGCTGACCTTATGGTTCATCAACTTTGCAGTCCAGTGCATTAACCCACAGTGCCACACTACTTTTGCAGGCTATAAATCTTTACTAGAGCAGAAAGTCTTATCTTTCTCCCATGTAGCAACTGGTAGAGAGGAACCACCAACCTTACAGCTAGCAGTCCAACACATAACCCATTATGCCACCTTTTAATAAGGTAGCATATGAAAATCTGCAGACAGAAATACTAACACTATGCACAGTTTAGGGGTTGAACAGCCAAAAGAGCCCACATGCTAAAACAGACCTACGTGTGTACTTTGTGAAGCCCAAACACTATTTTGAGATCAAAAAAAAAAAAAAAATTACTATACATATTTCATTCAAATTTTATGTTGAGAATTTTGCTGTTGCTAGTTGCCATAAAGTACCTCCAAACTCACATAAAATTTCCTAACAATAAACCTAATTCTAGCCACAACCAAAAACAAAGTAATTTTTATTCTCTTGAAAACGTTCAAACATAGATAACAGCAGTTTTTACAAACAACATAATTAATCTGTTGTCATTTTTGTGACACATGACTTTCTATCTGCCATAAACTCTACACTTCTCTATTGTCTACCTCCACTTGCTTTACCTTATGGAGATTTAGTGGTGCTGTAGTATAAGCACTGGACTGCTACCCATACGTCAGTAATTCAAACCCACCAGCTCCTCTAAGGGGAGAAAAAGTGAGACTTTCTGCTCCCATATGAGTTATTGACTCAGAATCTCTATACAGGGGCACTATGAGTCAGAATCAACTTGATGACAACCAGAGAGGGATTATTTCACCTATTGCAGTATCTACACTTTGTATTCCTTGGTTTACAGCTTATTGAAGCAGAGCTTCTACCTTGGGAGGAAACTTTCTGATAGAAAGGAATCACAGTAGTTACTTTGAGGGAATCCAACATACAAATTCAAACACAGTTGCCTGTATCACAGTTGCTATCTAACTGCAGCAAATTAATAAAATGAGCAAAAAAAACTCTGTTGAATAACACCCCCCTCTGGAAAAAAAACAAAACAAACAAAAAAAAAAAGATTGTCTGGAATGAATGTTACATTTGTGAATGAGTTTGAACCATAAATGTGAGTCATATAGGAGAGTAGTGTCTCAAGAGGTTAAATACTGGACTTCAAATACAATGTCAGCAGCTCAAATGAGGCTTTCTGCTCTCACTGTAAGACGGAACCTACAACAACTCAATCCAGGTATAAAAAAAATATTAACAAGGTGGTGTAAGCATTTTATTGCTAGCCATAAGACAAGAAGAGGAAAGGGGACTCACATAATTTAATAACTTTCAGAGATCATTGTTAAAATGAGGCATGATAAAAATTAAATGATTTGAAGTATCTGTCAAATGTCTGGATTTAATAAAAACACATATGATAAAAGCACCATGCTTGATATATATTTTTGGTACTATATTCTGACACCACAAAAAAAGGTGGGGACATTTTCAGTAAGATAAACTTTTAATTTATTACTGAAAAGATGAGGTTTGATGAGTGAAGCTGTAAGAATGACATTTATTAATAACAGGAAAACTACTTTCTTATATTCCATAAAATGGTTCTAGTTGTTTTCAAAACCTTGCTGCAGGCAAATGAAATTCAAAACAACTTTCTGCCAATGTAACTTTTCTTCCTTTGCAGTGAGTGGCAAAACTTTCTTGACTTCATTAAAGAAAGCAAGAATTAGAGAATTTACCAAATGATTCAAAAAGCATTGTTTCAATGCATGCTGTTTTTCTTTTATCTTCTTTCTGCATGCTTCTTTGTTTATTAGGTTTCTCCTGCTCAGAAGATATCATTGAATACTAATGTGTCAGTGTTTGCCTATTAATGTTAAGGATTTCATGTTCCAAGCAACCCACTAGTTAACTAATCAGACTGTTTAGGGAATTCATATTAGAGTGAAGTCCCTTAGGTATGAATGCGAAAGTGTAGATGAATATACAGACTGAAAATATGATTCCTTATACCTTTTTATCTTTATATAATATTTGCTCTTGGTTTTTATTTTGTTACTGTGAAATTAACATGTATCTCCCAAATAGAACACAAATCAATAATAAATTGCCTTGTTCAGTGATATATTTCTAAAGTAAGAAGTGGCAATATTGATTGCTCTCTAACAAATAATGTGATGAAGATGAACAACCTGGAGATATAATATGTTTGAGTTCAATTATTTATGGATCAGTACTCTGGTAGTGTAGTGGTTACGAATCGGGCTGCGAACCTTAAGGTCAGCAGTTCGAAACTACC
>NW_006408540.1:7628172-7633475 GCF_000296735.1 Chrysochloris asiatica
TTCCGAGGGTGTAAATCTTTACGGGAGTAGAAAGCCTGCTCTTTCTCCCACGGAGCAGCTGGTAGTTTCGAACCGCTAACCTTAAGGTTCGCAGCCCGATTCGTAACCACTACGCTACCAGAGCTCCTAAAATATAGCATAAACTCCAATAAAACCATTTTTCTCGTGGTTACTTTCAATCTGACTCCTGCTGTCAGAAGCAAAAGACTCAGGAAAACAGAACCCAAACGAACTTTGTTGAGGAAATATTGGGCACCAATATTAGATCTACATAATTAATATAAAATAAAAATAAAAGTACATGCCCAAGTTTCATGTCATTACCACGAAATAACTGCCTATCTTTAGCAAAATAGAAAAAATGTACTAAAGTCACAATAAGACAAAAGAACAACACAAAAACTAAGTTAAAATCTCTTGGTTTCATTTAGATGATTTGTTATGCTGCCCTGTTCTTCAGCAAGGAGCTCTGGTAGAGTAGTGGTTGGGTTTCTAACCTCAAGGTCAGCAGTTTGAAACTACCAGCTGTTTCGGGGGAGAAAGAGGAGGCTTTCTGCTCCCGTCAAAATTTACAGCCTTGGAAAACCCTGTACAGGGTCACTATGAGTCTGAAACGACTCGAAGGCACATCACCACTACCACCACCATTCTTCAGCAGCGTCATTTAAAGCATGTGTTGTGCAGTGGGTTAATGCGCTGGGCTGCAAAGTCGTTTTGAACCGCAAACTCGGCGGATCAAGCCCACTATATATTGTTAAGTGCCGTCGAGTCGATTCTGACCCATAGCGACCCTGTATAGGGTTTCCAAGCAGCAGCTGGTGAGCTTGAACCACCGTCCTTGCAGTTCAAACCACTTTGCAATCTGTCGCATTAGCCCACAGCGCTACACCAGGACTCTATATAAAATGGTGTGTGTGTGTATATATATATATATATATAATATGTGTATATATAAACACACACATATATATATACCATATTATATACTTAGCAAATAGATATACCTGAATCTCAAGCAAGAACATTCATTGATTTTCCAGCTTTGTTTTGTTTAATAACCTTTGCTTCACTTCCAAATCAATACTTCTCCTTTGCCTCTTGCTGAAGTGATATGCTTTGTTTGGGAGTCATGATACACTTCAAAATATTTTTTTTCAGAAGAAAATTAAAGAGAAACATAACCCTATAATACACAAGAAACATAGAAAAACAAGATTGGATGCTACTGCCTGTGACTCAATGCATACACTAAAATAAAGTAAGCTTTTTAAAGTAGGAACATTTCATATTAGAGTAACCATATAAAGTGTAGTAAAATGCATACATAAGACAGTAATATAGATGTTTGCTATAACTATCAAAACTTGTATTGTAGATTATATATGGACTTTTCCCCTTATACGCGGCAGCACAATTACTTTATTTGAAATACAAGTGTTGACTGCCAAGAGCTGAACATTAGCTAAGATTCAATTACATCCTCTATATGCAGCTTGCTGATTAGAATTTCTAAATTCCATTATAATTTTAAGGGACCATGCACACATATACAGACAGACATAAGGTGCATGACTGTGTGTGTACATATATATACAGTTTCCATGGTTAACCATGAGTAATTATCACATCTTGTTTAGTTTGGACAGAAATCAAATATTTAGATTTACTTTTGCTTGAATAACTTAATTTATCTTTAAAGTGATTTTAACTGATTATTTTATAAGCAAATATATGCTAAATGCCCTAGTATATTGTATGAAAAAATAAGTAACACTCTTTGTTTTAGGCTGGTTTCTCTAGAGAAGTAAAACCAGTAATATACATAGGTATAAGTATTGATAGATAGATAGATAGATAGATAGATAGATAGATAGATAGACAGATAGAAATGTATCTGTATGTGTGTGCGTGCGTATATATATATATATATATATATAATACCATGTATATGTGTGTGTGTATATACACACACACACACACACATATACATACATACACCTATATGTAGATATGTGGATAGATAGATATACAACTATATGTGTGTGTGTGTGCGAATATATAGATAGATAAACAGGCAGATAGCTAGCATAAGAATGGACTGCAAACCACAAGGTTAGTAGTTTAAATCCACCAGCTGAGACTCTGAAACGCTATACAGGGTTGCTATGAATTGAACTGACTCAATGGCATTTAACAACAAGAACATATAAAGAGACATTTATATCAAGAAAATGACTCACTGTTGTGTATGGGAGAGTTCCAAGTGCAGGACAGGTTAACCAAGATTGACAGGCAGCTCAGAAAGCAGGAATCCCAAGTCAGGGCACAGAGCAAGACCTCAGTGCTGAAGTAGAAGAGGCATCAGGGTGAAGTTCGACCAAGGACTGAGCAGGCAGGTTGCAGAACCTGCGGCACAGAGTACATGAGCTAGGGTGGCAGGAACAGGCATGCAGGGTCCTCCAGTGGATGCCTGGTTTTCCAGGAACTTTCATCAGGCATATCCAGTAGGCAAACGCACAATAGAACAGGCCACTGGTTCAGATTCAAAGAACTGGAGGTAGAAGGACAACCCAGATTGAAATCCAGATTCAGCGGGGAAAGGACAGAGTCTTTCCTCCATGTCCATTATAACAGGAACAGGCCATAACCCCAAGAAAACATCCTTTCAATTGATTGGCTGCTCATAGCCAGTCATCATAGATCACTATCTATAGCTACCAAACAACTCAGAACGCTGGCTCAATCAAGTTGACACAGACCCTAACTATCACACGCTTCAAAACGTCATTAAATAATTGCCTTACCTTAGATACAATTAATTGTTGTTATTGTTAGGTGCCATCAAGTCGGTACCGACTCATAACGACCTTATATGCACGGCAGAACGAAATGCTGCCGTATCCTGGACCAACATCAGTACTGTTGTCACGCCTGAGTCCATCGATGCTGCCACTTGCCCAGTCCATCTCATTGGGGGGGTCTTCCTCTTTTTCTCTGACCCTCCACCTTACCAAACATGATATCCTTCTTCAGCGACTGGTTCCTCCTGACAATATGTCTGAAGTACGAAAGACGCAGTTTGGTCATCTTGGCCTCCAAGGAGCACTCTGGCTGTACTTCTTCCAGAATGGATCTATTAGTTCTTTTGGCACTTTCAATATTCACCTCCAACACCATAACTCAAAAGCATCAATTCTTCTACAGTCTTCCTTCTTCACTGTTCAGCTTTCACATGTATATGAAGTTATTGAAAACACCATGGCTTAGGTGAGGCACACCTTAGTCCTCAAGCTGACATCTTTGCTCTTCAACACTTTAAAAAGGTCTTGTGTAACAGATTTGCCTAATCAATATGTCATTTGATTTCTTCACTGCTACTTCCGTGAGTGTTGATAATTGAAGAATGAAGTCCTTGACAGCTTCAATCTTTTCTCCCTTGAAGTTCAATAATATTGTCAAGCATTTCTGCCTGTGAAAAAAATTCTTAACATATAATTATATTTTTGTTTATTAGCCTCCTGATGGTGACTTACCTAGCCCACCTAAAGCTGTCACAAACTGTCCTCAATGAGGAACTTGTAAACTTGTGAATACGTCTCAAACTGTATTTCTGCCAATCTTAGCCCCAAACATAGAACTGAGAAAGAGGTGTACAAGAAACTCTTTCACTGTGGTAATGAATCACATTTACTTGTTAACTGATTATGACTCTGAATAAACAGTCTATCTTTGTTCTTTAAAAATGATCACTGCCTACTGAGTGTAATCTTAGTAATGAGAATATTTTATATGGTTTTCCCATATCATCTTTTCCTTCTGAGCATCGTTCTAAGGTCTATCTCTCCAGAGGTGTTTTATTTATTTGAAAGTATATGTGATATAATTGAATCATTAATCAATTTAATAAAATCTACTTTGTCCAAGAAATAGAGAATCATTGCTGTTAGAAGTCCCCAGCATATGTCACAAGAAACTCATTTCCGCTCCTCCTCCCTCAGTAGAATTTCTATCCTTTATTATAACTGAAATCATCACTTTGATTTATTCATCATGTTACCACATATATTTCTATCTCTAAGCTTTATATGATTTAGTTTTGTATTAGTTTAAAAATATCGTAGTAAATTTTTTCTCTTGGAACTAGTATTCCATTTTCTATTATGTTGTTGAGACTTATCAATATTGTTGAATGTGGTATTTTTTCATTTACTTCCATATCTTTATCATTTTCAATTGTATGGAATAAATTATTTGAATTTATACAATTTTCTGTTATTTAGACTTTTTCTTGTGTTTTGCTATTGGAAACAGCACTGATAAAACTAGCTTTTTATATGCATCCTGTATAAACATATATAGACTTATTTAGGACAAAATCCAGATTGCTGGATCAATATAGGTACATTTAGAATTTCCATAGAAAATGCCATTTTTATATTAGAAATGATATGTTTAATTATATTAAATACCTATAATCACATGCATGTATACATTTATTCATTAAAATATGTAGAAGGTTTTTCTAGGATAAGTAAAAAATCATTGCTACTAGGCTTCTACATTATATATGAATTTATTCCAAACAAACTATGTCTAAATATGTCTCTGAGCTCAGTTGATAGTGAAGACTAGTTTTCTCAATAATACACTTGTCTTAGTCTTATTAGGATGCCTTCCAATCAAGGAACACTTTTTTTTACTATAGAAAAAAGTTAGTTGGAGATCAGGGCTAATATCAAATTTTGAACAAAAATCAAGTTGTCTTCTTTCCAAATCATTGAAGTATTGCAAACATTTACTGCCCCACATAAGGCAAACTTTTAAGTGACTGTAGCATTTTAAGGAAGAATGAGAAGAGCTCAAAGATGAATTTAAATCTCAGAATGTGATGGTAACTGGTTTTTTGTTTGTTTTTTACCCTGCTTTAGGAAGGATTCCTTAAATCTTGACAGATTTGCTAAAAAGACACAGAATGATCACAGGGGTGTATCATGAAGAAGACAGAAAATTACATTGGTGGGGAAAAGACTAGGAAAATTGTACTGAATAATTCTTTTTCTGGCCATGATAATTCACCTGCTCATTCTTCAAGGGTAGCAAGGACTTGCCTAGTGAATTTAGTTGGGAAACCTTACCTCTTTCACCCTACAGCGCCTCCGCCCCCCGCCCCCTCACCCCCCGCCCGGATTTTGCCCTTTCTAATTTCATTTCATTCCGCAGACTCAAAGAACATTTTTTTTTAAAGGAACATGATTTGTGTATTCCAAGGATGCCAGAACTGTCGTTTTGATGTTTTATAAGTC
>NW_006408540.1:7633996-7638381 GCF_000296735.1 Chrysochloris asiatica
AAGTAAATGATCGTATTATTTTTGTTGAACTATTTTTTCAACTTATTCTCATGTATATTTACTTACACTAACCAGACAAGTAAGCTAAATTATTTCAAGAAAAAATAGCTTCATTTTTTTTAAAGTAAATGATCCTATTATTTTGTAAAACTATTTTTTCAATTTATTCTCATGTATATTTATTTACACTAACTAGACAAGTAAGCTAGATTTCTACACCTCCTTTGTATTCTCGCTAAAACTGAAGTTTGTATTTTACAGTAGCTTATTGCAGAGTACGGTGCATCCATTTGATAAGCATTGGACTGAGAACCACAAGTTCCACCGTTCGAGACGGTAACAGTTCCATGGGAGAAAAATGAGACATTTTGCTTCCTCAGAGATTGAAAGCCTCTGAAACCCGTATAGACTGGCTATGAATTGGAGTCAACTTGATGCCACTTAACAACAACAAATTACAGATATATAGCCTTTTCTCTAGGATAGCAGGTATGTTTGTTGTTCTTGTTTTTAAGTACCATCAAGTTGAGTCCGACCCATAGTGACCCTATAGGATTTCTAAGTTGCCACGGTTGAGCTTGAACCACAAACCTTATGGTTCAAACTGCAGTCTCAAGCATTAACACACAATGTCACACCAGGACTACAGCAGCTATTTTTAGAAACCATTAAATGTTTATGAATTATTTTATCACTTTTACATATCACTTGCAACTGTGAGTTTTTCCTTTTATGTAGATATGGTATTCAAATTAACTTTTTGATATTTGCCTAATTATGTCAAATCAGAAAATTGAATATTTTTTAATGAGTATTGACACAGAAAAATCTGATTCCACTTTGAGTTGTATTTCTGTGTAATGTTTTCTTCTGGATATTGTTAGAATTTTTTTTTTTTTTGTAATTGAGATTTTTTAAGTTTTTGTGGGTATCTAGGTATGGTTTCTTTTCTTCACTTCTTGGATATTTTAAGGCATATTTAAATTTCAATTATAGAGAAGGACATCATGCTTGGTAAAATGAAGTTTCAGTGAAAAAGAGGAAGCTCCTCAATGAGATAGATTGACCTAGCAGAAGCAACAATGGGCTCAAACATAACAATTTTGAAGATGGCAAAGGACCAGGCAGTGTTCATTTCTGTAGTGCTTGGAATTACTGAGTCAGAATCAACTTGAAGGCACCTAACAACAACTTTTGGTTACAATCATGCTTTCTTAAACAATCTTGATATTCTTAATTTAATAATGGGTGACAGTCTTTATTACGTCATTTGATTATCTTTCTCTGAAGATTATTGTTGTTTTTGTTCCAAGTCAGTTCCAACTTATAGCAACTTGGTATAGAGTTTCCTAGGAGTGGCTGGTTAACAGTCTAGTGCTTATCCTGTAGCGCCGCACATGATGTCTTCTGAATAGCAATAATAAAAATTTCCAAATTAATATGTCCATCCACACACTTTATATAAAAAGACATAGCTATCATTTTTGGGAGTCTTGGTGTGGCACTGCAGGATAAGCATGGCACTGTTGATTGCAAGTTCAGTGGTTCAAACCCACCACTCACTCCTCAGAAACCCTATACAAGGTTATTATGAATCAAAATTGACTTGACTGCAATTAACAACAATAAGCATTTTTAACTTAAAATTCTTTAATCTGGTTGCTTAATTAACTCTACCCAAATAATTTACTTGATAATTGAAAGGAAATTTTTAAGGTTTAGGAAGACAAGAAAATATATAACTCTTACTACAAGTTGCATCACTGTTTTGTAAATTGAAAATGCTTAAAAGAATACTCAGAAGCATGGAGCTTCTTTTTTAATATGGCTTATATAAATTTCTCCCCAAAATAGTTTTGATGTTAAGTGCCTCTAAGTTGGTTCATGACGACCCTGTATAGGGTTTCCAAGGAGTGGCTGTTTGGTTTGAACCACCAACCTTGTGGTTCAAGCTCACCTTGTGGTCCAGTGCATTATCCTGCAGCACCACACCAGGACTCCCTGAAGGACTCCCAAAATACTAACCCTTGCATAAATCATAATTTGTATCATTCTCTGTGTGTTCAAAATTTAGTTGGAATGCCATAGAAAAATAAAATTATAGATCCTCAAATTAAATTAGGATCCAGCTTGACTGAGATAGAATAGGTGAATATACTCCTTCTAATATCCTTTCTTCCCATGATCTCTAAATTCAGTGGGGAGATATATTCAGAGCACAGTGTTCAAGAGCAAAGATGTCAGTTTGAAGAGTAAGGTGCACCTGACCCAAGCCATGGTATTTTCAGTAACTTCATATGCATGCAAAATTTTGACAGTGAATAAGGAAAGCTGTAGAAGAATTGATGCATTTGAGTTATGGTGTTGAAAGAGAATATTAAAATTACTATGTACTGCGAAAAGAACAAACAGATCTGTATTGTAAGAAGTTCAGCCACAGTGCTCCTTGGAGGCCAGGATGGCCAAACTTCGTCTCTCATACTTCGGACATATTGTCAGGAGGGACCAGTCACTGGAGAGGGATAAAACGTTTGGTAAATATCCACACTTCAACTCATAAACCTATATTTCTGTCACTAACTCAACAGTAAGACTCAAGGGCAAAGTTTTGTTAATCTTCGTTTTTCTAATTCCTGGCTTTTAGAATTTGGCAAATTATATATTTAGATATTATGTTGATGATGGTGATTGTGTGCCATCAATTGGTTCTGACTCACAGCAACCCTATATAGGGTTCTCAAGACTATGAATCTTTATGGGAGCAGAAAGTCTCACCTTTCTTCCATGGAGTGACTGGTAGATTCGAACTACTGACCTTGTGGTTAGCAGCCCAGCTCATAATGCACTATGCTACCAGGGTTCCTTTTATAGGATAAAATTAATTGAACTAGCTCTATGGTGGTGGTACTTTATCTTTTTTAAGAGTAAGTTTAAGTAAAATAGAATTTGTTCAACCATAACTTGTAGAAAGAATAGCCTAATACCAAATTAAAGTATCATTTTGAATAGATATTTGTGAATATCTAAGTAAATTGAACTAAGTGCAACTATTGACATTGTGATCTATTTTATTCATGAGTTAGCTTGTTGTCCCTCATCTGTTGGACAGATATAGTGAAATATTCCTAAAAATAGACACTTGAACATTTAAATTCGCTTTTTTAGATAATTATTCTCCCCTTGGGAAACTTTTCCTAATTAATGTATGACTGACTGAATATTAACTTATCATTTGAACTTACTTACTCATCATGAACTGGCTGTTATGCACTCCATTGTCCCATATGGTTGGTCACGTAATGGATAGCCCATTATCATATGAAAATGGTATATCAACAGCTGATTAACTCAGAGTATTTTTACATTTACTCTGCTAGCTTCCTCTCTATCATTATTCTCTACACCTATTCTTTTTTCTTTCTTTCTTTTCTTTTTTAATTTCTCAAGGAATTAAATTCCAGGGTTGTGCAAACCTCATCATTTACCTCTGTCCCACCTAGCCCATAGAACCTGCTCAACCGTTTTCCCATCTGTCTTGTTTTTCTTTTTACCCTCCCTCTTTTTGTGTATTGCCAACCCCACATCCCCCACCCCCGCTCCCAGGCTCTCCTGTGTCTATTCCCTACCCTGTGCTCTTTCTTCCTTTCCCTCCCTCCCCACCTCTCATCCCATACATACCACTGATCAGCTCTTATAAAGAGAGAGAGATTCCCCCCACTCCTTTGAGTGGTTTCTTTTTCTTAGTCTTTTACAATAGTGGTCTTATGCAGTATTTCTCCTTTTGTGACTGACTAATTTCACTCAGCATAATGTCCTCAAGGTTCACCCACCTATTCTTTTATACAACTTGTTGAGTGAGAAGGAAACTGGTTTAGAGATATTTCTTCATTTTATGCTAACACTAAGAAAATATAGTGCTTATATATAATGTCCCAAATAGGAGTCTCAATAAAAATAGAGCTAAAGGGAAACACTCACTAGAGGTAGAATGTATAGTATATATTGGTTAGTCAATATCTAAGCTGAGAGTTGGAAAGAAGTATATAGCTACATGTATCATTGCTTGGTGCCATAAAGTCAGTTCTGATTCATAGCTACCCTATCCACAATGGAACAATATGCTGCTCAAGCCAGTGCTATCCTCACAATTGTTATTATGTTGAGCTAATTATTGCTACCACTGTGTGGATGCAGCTCCCTGTGGATCTTTCCCTTTTTCATTGACCATTCAGTTTGCCCAGCATTATGTCTTTCTACAGGGCCTCATCCCTTGTAATATGTTTGAAGTATGAGAGACGAACTCTAGCCATCTTTGCTGCTAAAAAATATTGTGGCTGTACTTCTCCCAAGAGAGATTTTGTTTGCTTTTCTGGTAGTCCGTGGTA
>NW_006408540.1:7638890-7640964 GCF_000296735.1 Chrysochloris asiatica
CATGTTCTTCTTCATTTAACCCAGTTTCTCTGATTATTTACTCAGCATCCAAACTGAAAAACTATGATGAAAGGATACAACCCTGGCACACAGCTTTCCTGATTTTAAGCCATTCAGTATCCCCTTGTTCTGTTCTTGGTTGCCTCTTGATCTATATACAGGTTCCTTAAGAGCACAATTAAGTATTTTAGAAAACCCATTCTTTGTTATGTTATCCATAGATTGTCGTGATCCATACAGTCAAGTCTATACATAGTCAACAAAACACAATTAGACATCTTTTTGGTATTCTCTACTTTTAGCTAAGATTCATTCAACATCAGCAAAGAAGTTGGATGTAATTAATATGCCATCTGGTAGTTAGCTGATCACCTGGAAGATGATTCCATATTGAGAACTCAGCTTTGGTCTTTGCTGCTGATAGTGACAGTACTCAACAGTCATTGTAGCTAGGGAAAATCTGTGCTTCTGAGCCCTTCCATAATGTCTATCCCTGATAACATCCCATTCTTTTCAAGATCCCATTGGGAAATGTCAGAAATGACTATAGAGAGGTGAATGGTATTAACAGTACAAGTAACAGTGCAATAAATCTATCCACTTGATTATTAAAATCATTCTCTGTGTGGTTACTATTTGGTGAAACTTCAAATGGTGTACAGATATATCACAATGTTGCTGTATTCAAAGAGTTCCATCTACATACAATTTCCCCATACTTCTTTGTCAACAATTTTACAGTCATGTTTATTCCAAATTCCAAAGATTTGATCTTTAGAAATATATAGATATCTGGGATATATAGGTACAAAAATGGCAGGGAGGCCATATCTGACCTCCTCTGGCATCACAAGAGTGAAGGAGAATCACACTCAGATTCAGCATAAGGGTGATTCCTATGAAGCAGAGGTCAACCATGCCTCCACCAAACAACCTTCTTTACCCTATTCTGGCACCAATCATTCCTCTACACCAGATCTGCTTCACATCTGGGTTCGATAATGCATTTCAGACAATACTCATGATTATGCGTGTTATTAAGAAAATGAAGAAGGTACAATTCAGGTTTTGAAAAAACTCAGGGTACAGCAGTTCTCTAGATAGGAATGCCTCTTCTCTGCTGTTCTGCATACCTAACTCTCATCATTTGCCTTTCAGCCACATGACCACTCAGACTCTTCCCCATTCAGGCAAGTTACAAAGCTCCTTTAGCCAATGTGTATATGCATGTAAGGCACATCTACAAGCCATCTTTCTGCCTATAGGCACTCAGCTTTACTAAGTCCATGCTAGGCCAGGAAGCAAGCCATTGCTCTGTCTCTCCATGTTGCTGCCTCTGCTGCTGTTATTGCTTTTCCAGGAAGGGACCTCATGCTCTGTACATGACTGTTTTCTTAATGGTCATAGATTTTCTGTTGCTTCTTCTGAGACAGCTCCTTTAAAACATAAAGGTATTACAAAACTAACCAATCCTGCTGTTTTGGAGTTCTGTACACCTTATTTGCAAAGTCCCACCCAATCATTTGGTGCAAATTAAGAAGACATTGGATAGAAAAGTCATATCAAATAAATTCATAGTACCACAGGCTATCTCCCAGCTTTCATATGTAAATGACTAACAACCCCCACCCCCTTTTCACTGCCTCTTGGTCTATGTACAGGTCCCTCATGAGCACAATTAAGTGTTCCAGAATACTCATACTTCACAATGTTGTCCATAGTTTGTCATAACCCACACAATCAAAAACTTTTGCATAATCAATAAAGCAAACATCTTTCTGGTATTCTTTGCTTTCAACCAAGACCCGTCTGACATAAGTAATAATATCCCTGATTCCATGTCCTCTTCTGCATCCAGCTTGAACCTATGGAAGTTCTCTGTCAGTGTATGGTTGCTGCAGTTTTTACATTATCTTTAGTAAAACCTTACTCACATGAGATGTAAATGATATTGTCCAATGATTTCCGTATTCCATTGGATCACCTCTCTTTGAAATGGGCACAAATACAGATCCCTTCCAGTCAGTTGGCCAGGAAGTTGTCCTCCAAATTTTTTGGCATAGATGAGTGTTTT
>NW_006408540.1:7641144-7641997 GCF_000296735.1 Chrysochloris asiatica
TGTTTTCTCAATTTAATGTTAACAAATGCACAGTCTAAGCTTATAATAAAATCCTTGATTTATCTCATTAAGTTGTTGTCTGTTCATCATTTAAGTGGTCAATAAACATTGTTTTAAATGTGTATATTCTTGGGAAATTTTTAGTATTTTAGAAAATGTTTGTTTCCCTTTCTCTAGAAATGTCAGAAGGATGTGAAGTATTTAATAAATTGAATACAGACCCCAAATCAAGAATGAAACCAAACACAACTTTTCTCTCAATTCTATTGCAGGAATGACCTCAAGGGCAATTTTGATTCAAAAGTTTCTAACTAGGACAAGAATCTCAGCTAGCTTATTTGCTTCAAATTTATAATGCAATAGAAGACACATTATATTAGGTTTTCTTATCTCAACTATGAAAGTTATTCCCAATTCTCATAGTGTACTTCAAAATTTTCACAAATATTGTGGCCATTTGGACAAACTTTTGTGCTTTATGATCTATGTAGATATTAATAAACTTGTCTGTTAATTAAAGGTACTTTAATATACTTTATACAAATTGAATGAATGAACACCTTATGAATAATTTCATGGCTGCTTTGATCTTGAAATGAAAATGATCTCAAATGAGAAGTCATCCAAACTGACCCATTTTAGTGAAGACTCATTCTGATAGCTCTTGGCCCTTCCTTTCATATATCTTCTGTTCTAATTCTCCTGTTTATGTGACTTCAAGTAGTTCAAATTTCTTTTTTTTACTTACCTTCTAGACTTAAAATTACTGAACTTATAATAAATAATTTGTTAAAAGAAACAGCTTTATAATCATTCATCTACTTTCACAAGATTAACTTATCCTTTTTATAGC
>NW_006408540.1:7644328-7657555 GCF_000296735.1 Chrysochloris asiatica
TATTTCTGTCCTTTGTGTAAAGTGTGTCTCTTGTAAACAGCATATGGAAGGATCCTATTTTCTTATCTTTTCTTTTACTCTCTCTCTTACCTGGTACATTTAATCTATTTACATTCAGTGTAATTATCAGTAGCTATGAATTGACTGCTGTCGTTTTGCTGTGGTTGTTTTGTGTGCATGTGTGATGCTGCTTGGTTTTTTTTGTTCTACATAATGTTCTACACTGAGTTCATATTGTTTGTGGGTTTTCTTCATTTATATTTTGCTAATGTCTCCTACATTTTGCTGATTTCCCTCCTTTTATTTATTTAGGCATTTTATATGTAGCCATTTAATCTATTTTAAAGCTATGAATCAAACCCATGTTCCACTTATCTCAGGCAGTCAGATTGTAGTTCACAGTTGATGTGGCATTTCAGCCAGAGGTACAAGGGTTAAGAAAATGCCTTGAATATCCTGCTTTTCTTTAATCCCATTTTTTGAAGCTTTTATTGTGAATTTAGTGATGGTTTATGTGGCAGAATGGCAGTTTTACATTCAACCAATCATATTTTGTTTCATTTCAATGATTACAATCACCTCCATGCATCATAAGTTACTAGTATTTGCCTCTATTCTCTGTTTGCTTGTTTCTTCCTTTTTTTTTTTTTAATATATATGCAACAAGATGCAGGAATATATAATTGTTTAAACAACCAAAGGGCACATTTTGCAAGCCAGCCTCCTGCCTGCTACTTTCTCTTTCCATGAGTCTAGAGTTCTCAGCTGCTCTATGTCTCCATGCCATCACCTCTGCCTCCATCTCTGGTGTCGCTGCTTCTCTGGTTAGGATTCCATATTCTGCTCATGCTCTTCTATCCTGATGGCCCTAGGGTCCTCTGTTCCTGGAATGTAATATTACCTCCTTTTTATTTTGATGTGAAAATGTATTCATTTTAAGATTACCCTACAATTAATTATTTTTTCCTCCATTTAAAACATTCTCTTTTATCTTGAAATCTGCTGCAAAATACATATTTAAGTTTTAAAAAGCAAAAATGTCACTATGAAGACTAAGGTGCACCTTACCCAAGTCATGTATTTTCAATCGCCTCTTATGCATGCAAAATCTAGTCAATGGATAAGCAAGAAAGAAGATGAGTTGATGCATTTAAACTATGGTGTAAGCAAGGAATATTGACTGTATTATGAAATTCCAGAAGGAGCAAACCTGTCTTGGAAGAATGACATCCAGAATGCTCTCTAGAAGCAAGGATGGTGATACTTCATATCATAATCTTTGGACATGCTATCAGGAGGGACCATTGTCTAGAGAAGGCTATCATTCATGGTAAACAGGGAGTCAGTTTAAAAGGAGATGGCTCTCAATGACCTGCAATGCCAAAGTGGCTGCAGACATGGAGTCAAACATAGCCATGACTGAGTACATATAAGATGGTTCAAGACTGGGCAACCTTTGTTCCGTTGTACACAAGGTTGCTATGAACTGGAACCAATTGGATGGCACCTCGCAACAACAGAGCTCCCTAAGACGAACACTGTTTTAGGAATATAACTGTGCATTTACTACCTCCAACCTTCCTTGCCTGTTCCTCTACTCTATTGTCTCTATGTCTTTTTCTATTTCTTGCTAGCAGGAAGTTAGTTGTTGCCCAACTCAACTGATAGATAGTATTCTTTTTCTTTTTCCTTTCTTATAGGGATCCTTTTTATTAAGTCTTAAACAGGACACAGTTAAAACAAATATAACTATTCCAATTAAGGGAAACATCAGTATGTTCGCAGTACAGAAGCTGAATGGAGTTTGCTAACTTCTGGCAATTTAGCATTGATATATAGCAGATATAAAAGAAATTCATCACAATATCATGACTGGTGGCAGATCATTTCATCACTGTTGCATCGGGTACTACAGAAGTAAGAGAAAGAACCGTGATTGGTATATATACACAATTACAGATTGAAAGGCTTACAGGATTGGTTCTAGGGTATGACCATGTGGTTACATGGCAGTCAGAGCATGACTCATTACCTTGTAGCCCTGAGTCATAGTCATTAATCAGAATCTCATTTTTTTAGTTAAACTAGATTATTGTTGTTGTTAAGTACCTTGGAGTCCGTTCCGACTCATAGTGACCCTGCACAGGGTTTCTGAGGCTGTAAATCTTTACCGGAGCAGAAGGCTCATCTTTCTCCTGTGGAATGGCTGGTAGTTTCGAACTGCTGACCTTGAGGTTAGCAGCCCGATTCGTAACCACTACGCTATACAAGCAGCTATTTTAGTAAATCTTTAAGGGTACACCCAGGCAATTTCACAGGTTCTCTTTATAAGCCTGAAGGCAAATTAATTCTGCCTAGATTAGCCTGAGACTTTCGAAACAATAGCCTCATTTCTGGTTTATGAGCAAGAACTCAAATGGTTATCTGAAACTGTGTATTCAAAATGGAGTTAGGGCTTCCACTCTAGACTGTAATCTTCCACAAACCAATGGTTTTGAATTTGAACTCTAATATATTCCCTCCTAAGGTGCCCTGGTAGTGTAGTCGTTACGAATCGGGCTGCTAACCTCGGGGTCAGCAGTTCGAAACTGCCAGCTGTTTCCGCGGTAGAAAGAAGAGGCTTTCAGTTCCCGTAGAGATTTACAGTCTCAGAAACCCTGTACACGGTCATTATTAGTAGGAACGACTCCACTCCACGGCACATAACAACAACAACAATATATTCCCGTGTGGCGCTTTGGGTTAATGCGCCAGACTGCAAAGCCGTTTGAACTGCAAGGTCAGCGGTTCAAGCTCACCAGCTACCCCTTGAAAACCCTATACAGGGTCGCTATTCGTCGGAACCGACTCCACAGCACTTCAGAACAACAACAATATTCCCTCCTTTGGTCACATATTAAAGTCCTTTGATCATACTTAGGTTGGTCTTTTACACAGACAGGTTGATGAGTTTTTTACATGGCTGATAATGTTAGGATATGCTTTTAAGACCCCAGATTCTATCCTTTTCAGGTTCCATTTTTTTTCTTTTACTATGCTTTCCTATAGCACACAGTCGTCAATGATTTTCTTACGAGGGTAAGTATGAAGTAGAACCACATTGTAAGGACAAGGTGGACTGTGGTTAGGCTACCAACTTCAGAGCGGGAGCTCACATGCATCCTTGTATCTTGTCTGTATGGGGTCCTGGTGTGGCACTATAGGAAAAGCACTAGACTGTTAATCACAAGGTTGGAGGTACAACCCACTAGCCACTCCTTGGAAACCCTATACAGGGTTACTCTGAGTTAGAACTGATTCAGCAGTACTGATGAACAACATATATACACATATGTTGCTGATAACTTTGTGGACAGTATATTAAAGTTCTGAACATATAGAAAACATATCGATAGTCTATAAGGAAAATTCTTATTAATCAATAAACTTAAGTTACCAATGTAAAGCAATCTTAAAAGAAGTAAAGATTTGAACAAAGTCTAGTGATTGCAGATTGAAAGGTCTAGTTTTTTGACCTTGAGAAAGCTACTTCAAGATTGCCTGCTTCTGCCCAAAAATACTCAAGTGTTAGTTTCCAGATAATTGGCAAATCCAAACTAATAGGATGTATGGAAATAATCTTGAGACAAATTTGAAACAGCCCTTTCTTGTACTACTCTTTCTAAAAAAGAAACATAAAGCAACAAAGACAATGCTTCAATGGACCAAGAAAAGTTGCTTTAGTTTTAAGCAGTGACCTGAGATTTTCCTACCTTCCAGTTTGTCTGCTTGCAGATTAGTGAGGAGTGCATAGTATTCTAATGAATGGGATGGTACTGAAGCAGCAGCTAACTAAAGCTTCAATTAAAGAGGTCATTAGTGTTAAGCCTTTTCTACACTTCCTAATAGATAAATCAATTGTTAACTCCCACTTTGAACCCTATTGTTATTGTTAATGCCCGGTGAGTCACAGGGATCCTGTATAAGGTTACTGAGGAGCAGCTGGTGACTTTGAATCTCTGACTTTGTGATTAGCTGTCCAGAACTTACTTTATTGTGCCACACCAGAAATCTCTGAGAGTTATTTGTTGTTGTTGTTGTTGTTGTTATGTGCCGTGGAGGCAGTTCCAAGTCATAGCGACCCTGTACAGGGTTTCTGAGGCTGTAAATCGTTACAGGAGCAGAAAGGCTCATTTTTCTCCCATGGAACAGCTTGTAATTTCGAACTGCTGACCTTGAGATTGACAGACCATTTCCTAACCACTATGCTACCAGAGTTATTACAGGAATAAAATTCCTGAAATTTCTTAGACCTCTACCATGCCTAAAAGTCCTATGAATCCTCCTTCATCTTTTCCCTCAGGGAAGCAGTCTTTGAAGGTCATGTACTCGCTCTGCCTCCTATATACTTGTTGTTGTTAAGTGCAGCAGACTTGATTCCTACCCATAGTGACCCTGCATAGGGTTTTCAAAGAGCAGCTGGTAAGATTAAACCTCTGACCTAGCTGTTCAAAAGACTTTGCAGTCCAGCACATTAACCCACAGCACCACACCAGCACTCCTCCTGTATACTGTTGTTGTTGTTGTTAAGTTCTGTGAAATCCATTCCGACCCAAATCGACCCTGTATATGGTTTCCAAAGAACAGCTGGTGAGCTTGAACCACAGGCTTTGCAGTTCAAAGGACTTTGCAGTCTGATGCATTAGTCCATGGCAGGACACCAGGACTCCATCAAAACTTTGTTTATGGACTTCTGGTGTGAAGTTGTAAGATCAAGACTGGACTGAGAACAAGGTCAGCAGTTCAACCCCACCAACTGCTCCTTGTGTGGGAATGAATATTTTTTCTTCAAAAATTATTGTAATTCTGTTTATTGTATTTTGGTGTTTTTTTTTTTTTTTTCCTTTTATGATTTCCCAAAGTGAGTAAACACTTTATGATCTTTTTCTTTGACTACTTCATGAAGTGAGGAGAGACCTTATGACCTTTCTTTTTCTTTTACTACTTCCTGAAGTCAGTAGGAACTAACTGTATGCCCTCTCTTCTACTTTTTACTATTTCCTGAAATGGGAAAGCACCTTAGAAATTTGAACTAGCCAACTGGGTAAGGGAAAAGATTGTGTGGTTGAAGCTCTAGCCAATGGGGTGAGACACAGCCTTAAGACTTGCTTCAGGGATTAAAAACCTGAATATGCCTGCTTGGTGTGCTTGCTGGTCTCTTCCTGTAGAGCTATGCACACACACCGTTCTGTAGGAGTAAATTTTGCTTTGCCAAAGTAATTTAGTCTCACAGAGTGTCTTTTTGTGCAACATCAGGATTCATTTCTAACACTTGGAAACTCTATAGAAGGTTGCTACGAGTTGTAACCAACCCAATGGCAAACAACAACAAAGTTATGACACGAATATATATATATATTGCTTCCAATAGTATTATTGAATTAAGAATATTTTTGAATCCTCTTTTAATTTTCTTCTTGTGTGTTTTGGGTTGAATTCTTTCAATATTGTAAAAAATAAATGACATGTTTTCATTTGAACAGATCTTCATGTTTACAAAACTTTCAAACAAAAATCTTTGCAAATCATTTGAATTAGATATGGGCAGAAATAAATTGATTTTTTTTTCTTCCCCTTAGTCTTGATAACAGAAAACAGCTCCCCTCAAAGAATTGACTTGCTAATTGTTTTCCAAATTACCCAGGCCAGTCCACACATATGCAAATGAATTAACAAATCTAGGATTTTATCTTTAAATGCGAGCCTGGGGTTGTGGAAGAAACTCACAATTCAGTATGATAAAAGCCACTGGGGTACTGTAGGTTATAGGTTAAGCTGCTAATCACAAAGTCAATTTCATAACCACCAATTACTACCCTAGAGAATGAGTTTGTCGGCTCCCATAGAGATTTAAAATCTCAGAGATTCAGAGGAACATCCCAAATTTACCTTATGTAATTACCATGTGTCAGACTAGATTCCCTGACAACAATTTTAATTGTTGTTGTTAAGTACCCATTGAGTCAGTTCCAATGCATAGCTATTAGGAATAGAAATTTTTAAGGTATTTTAAGAAACTAAACTTAGATTTAGAAAAATTTGTAGGAGCTTAAAGGAAGCCCTGAGATATTTGACAAATTTTGTTTCAGCAGTGATTAGGCTTAACAGTGTGTAATTTTGAGATCTTTAAGTGAATTTAATAGTGATAAATTAAGTTAAATTAAATTATAAGATAAATTATAATTTAAAATTCACATGCTTTTATTTATCAAAGGAAGAATATATTCATTTGAAGTCTTCTAAATAATGTGTTTGGTTTTTTACTTTTTTCATTTAAAGGATTTGTATTATAAGATACAACTGAAACTTTTGTTTTTTAATTCCATTAAGTTATCTGGTATAATCACACTTAATACACTTCTAGCTGAAGTTTAGTAGTGTAATTTTATACATTTTAAGAAATTTAAATGTTATAAAGGAGTTCTGTGTGATGCTGTAAGATGCTGCAAACTGCAAATTTGGCAGTTCAAACCCACTAGCTGCTCATCGGAAATCCTATACAGGGTCACTAAGAGCCAGAACCAACTCCAAGGCACTTAATTATGACAGCAACATTATCATCATGAAATTAAGAATTAGATTTCTTATCATCAACAAATCACTAGTCTGAAAGTTCAATTCATTCTTTAAATGATCTGAATTCCAAAACAATGGTGGATTGAATTTTGTCAAGCCACATGCTGTTGATTTATTTTAATCCAGCCAAATAATTTTACTTCATGTGTTCATAATTTTAGTTATTTTCATTGCCAACTTGATAACTCTACTTCTTTTCAATCTAATTGGTTATCTATGTGCTAGTACTAGTAATTTAATAATTTTGTTTCATACCTAAACATTTCTAAAAATAAGCCTGATCATAGTCTTTAAATATTGTAGTCTAACATTCCCTCTAAATTTTAATTACCTTCATTTGACTTTGTATTAGTCTATAATTCCCACAAAGTCTTGAATTATATGTTAGTTATTTTGTTTTGTTGTTTAAGTGCTGTCAAGTCTAAGGCAGGAGACTTTCTGAAAAACCAAGAGCAGAAAAAAAAAAAAAAATTCAGTTAGGGATTGTAAAAGATTCACAAGCTAGCAAGATAATACAGGGTAGATTCTTCCTGTTGGAGGCCTATTTTAAACATGCTAAGTGTGCCACTCTAAGGACCTCTGGTAGCTTAGTGGTTAGGAATCAGGCTGCGAACCGCAAGGTCAGCAGTTCAAAACTATCAGCTATTCAGCAGGAGAAAGATGAGGCATTCTCCTCCAGTAAAGGTTTACAGCCCCAAAAACCCTGTACAGGGTCGCTATGAGTCAGAACCGACTCCTCGGCATATAACAACAACAAGTGTGCCACTCTAGATTAAGCACTGGACTGCTAACTGCTATGTCAGTAGATAAAACCCACCAGCATACCCGAGAAACCCTATGCAGGGTCTTTTTGTGAGAAATTTTCAAGATGATCCTTCTTCAGGAATAAAGGGTACATGAGTTTGATAGACCAGACACAGGTTGGTGATTCACACCCAGGGGTATGTGAGCAGGATGAATTGGGGGAGGGGAAAAGAAATCTGTTCTAGGACTGTTGTTGTTAAGTGCCATGGAGTCTGTTCCAACTCATAGCGACCCTATACAGGGTTTCCGAGGCTGTAAATCTTTACGGGAGCAGAACGCCTCATCTTTCTCCCACGGAACAGCTAGTAGTTTCAAACTGGTGACCTTGCGGCTTACAGCCTGATTCCTAATCACTATGCTACCAGAGTAGGAACTTTAAATAATACAGCCATTAGTTTGGAGGCTGGGCTTGATGGCGCATAGAGTAGAAGTGCCATGAAGGTCACCATCAGCAAAACCATGGAATACCAGGTGAAGAGGGTTCAGAGCAGAATTCCAAATCTCTGAACCACATAGGCAGGAATATTTAGAAAGTCTGAAGGTTTATAGCTAGTGTAACTTGTAACAGTAGTAAGAAAAGTAAATTATTAAATTACTAGTATCAGAATTAAGCACATAGATAACCAATTAGATTGAAAAGAAATAGAGTAATCAAGTTGGCAATGAAAATAACTAGAAACTAAAAAAATAAGAAAAACTCTTGAATCTGCCAGTCTCAGTGGCCCTGAGACTACTATTTGGGTAAGACCAAACAGCAAGACCAAGTGGGGGAGCAGACTCACCACGGAGTAATGTACGGGAACCTCAGAGCAAAGGTGGACAATATACTACTTTTAGATAAACATGACCTACCTAATCTTATACAGAGTGAAGGAGAAAACCTGAACAGACCCACAACATAAGAAGAAATTGATCAGGTCATCAAAAAACCTCCAACCAAAAGAAGTCCAGGCCCAGATGGCTTCACTGGTGAGTTCTACCAAACATTCAGGGAAGAGCTGTCACCAATCCTGTTCCAATTTTTACAGAATATAGAAGAGGATGGAAAACTTCCTAATACATTTTATGAAGCAAGCATAAAACTCATAACAAAACCAAGGAAGGACGTCACTAAGAAAGAAAATTATAAACCAATATCCTTTGTGAACATAGATGCAAAAATTCTCAACAAAAAGCTAGCCAACAGAATCTATCAGCACATCAAAAAGATAATACACCATGATCAAGAGCGATTCACATCTAGGATGAAAGACCATTAGAAAAACAATCAATGTAATCCACCATATAAATAATAATAATATAGTCATTAAGGTCATAGGGTCTATCTGGGTTAGATTGTGAACCCCATACTAACTTGGGAAGGGACTCTCAAAACAGTGGAAAGAAACTGAGCTGGCCATGCAGCACATCTGCCCATGAATACTCGGTTGGGCACCTGATTTTGCAAAATTGATTAAAGAAGCCTCGATGGCTTGATGATCAGAACTTGACTAAAGGAAGATGAAAAACCAATTTTTGATAAAGGAAGCAGGTGTAAATTGCTACAATTTGATGAATTTGACCTATACTTATGGGTGTAGTAGTTCAAAATACCAATTGAGATGGAAAAGGAAGAGGTCTTTACATCAAGGATCAATCTTATCCCCTCTATACACAGGGTTGATAGGGATGGCAACTTATACATTGGCTATGTAAAATGAGGGGGCAAGAAAGGCACAAAGTGACTGGCTTACAAGTTTTCAAGAGAGACTTTAGTTTAAGAGTGTGCAAGGAAGGTAGAGTTCCCACTGAACAGTTTTTATCTTTTCTAGATGGGTCTGGTGAAAAGTGATGGGGATAAGATTCTTATGATTCCATAGTAGGTAGTTGTAATCATGACTAATTGCAACAGTCACAACTGTAAAGGTAGAAGTTCTATAACAAAAAGGGTGGAGTAGTTAATTTTACAGTCCAGAAACAAAGGACTCTAGGACCATCAGTGGAGAAGAGCATGAGTGGAATGTGGGACCCTATCCAGAGAAGCAGTGACACCAGAAATGGAGGCAGAGATAAGGACATGGAGAGAGAAAGCAGCTGAAGACTCTAGACACATGGAAAGAGAAGTATTGAGTGCTGGTGGCTAGAAGGCAGGCTTGCAGAATGTGCTCTTTGGTTGTTTAAATAATTGTATATTCTTAAGTGTTTTTGTATACATTCCCTCGCAAAAAGAAAAAGAAAAAAAGAGGGAATAGAAGCAAATACTCTTGTATGATGATGCATTGGGATTCTAATTATTCAATGACATGATGAGTATAAAACTGATATTCACTTATGTAAACTATCAATTCACAATAAAAACTTAAAACAAAACCCTTACTCTCACTAAAATGAGTACAGATTGGGTTTCTTTAGCATTTGCTGATAAGCGCTTCTGATAACTCATCTGTGACTTCATAATCAAGAGGAACTGATGCAGTATCCAGGATATCAACAACATTTCTCAGTTTTGAGTCAGAACCTATTTGACATAAATTAGCAAGAAGTGTTCTTCTGTAGGGCAAACTGCCCTTCCCTTGTTTGCCCACCAAAAGTCAGGAGTCACTTCTTGAGAAATAGACGTAAATACTAATGCAAAATAGAGTAGGACTCAAACCTTTTGTTAACCCATTCTTCTTAGGCTAAGTGTTCTAAGATTTTGTGGTGCCCTTACATATATTTTTCTTCCTCCAGTCACTATTAAACTTCTTACCTCTATCAAACACACACACACACACAAACACACACACACACACACACACAAATACACACAAATTGTAATGGAGTTGATTCTAAGTTATATCAACCTATAGGACAGAGTAGAATGGACCTACAGTTTTCTAGATTTAAATCAGCTTTCTCCAATGGAGTGGTTTGTTGTTGCTGTTGTTAAGTATCCTCGAGTAAGTTCCAACCCATAGAAACCTTGTTAAGGGTTTCCAGGAGCAGCTGGTGGATTTGAACCACTGATGTTGTGGCTCAAACTGACCTTTAGATCCATTGGTTATCCTATAGTCCCTGGTAGATGAAAATCACCAACCCTTTGGTGAGAAGCTGAGTGCCACTAGGGCTCTTTACCCCCAAAGAAAAAGTATGTTGTTGTTGTTAAGTACCATGGAGTTGGTTCTGACTCATAGTGACCCTGCACAGGGTTTCTGAGGCTGCAAATCTTTACAGGAGCAGAAAGTCTCATCTTTCTCCCATGGAACATCTGGTAGTTTTGAACTGCCAACCTTGAGGTTAGCAGCCCGATTCATAAATACTACATTACCAGAGTTTAACTTAACTCATTTCATTCTATAGAGTCCATCAGAAGTGATTGATTTTCTCTGAAAGAAATACATCAGATCATTGTCATTGTTATACAGTGCTGTTATAAGAGAAATACTACAAATAAGTTAGCTAAATAAACTGAAATTTATATTCTCACAATTTATTAAGTGTTCCAATTCATAGCAACCTCATATAGGGTTTCCAAGGAGCAGCTGTGGGGGTATCTACTGACCTTTGGTTATCAGAAGGGTGCTTATCCTACAGAGCCACATGTCTCACAGTTTAGAAAGCTAAAAGTCTAAATTTAGGGTACTGACTCTGGGGGAAAGCTTTCTCTCTCTGTTGTTCTGAAGGAGAATTCTTATCTCTTTTGAGTTTGTGCTATTCAATGATCTTCAGGTAGTGTGACTTCTATTTTCCCTCATATATGCTTGCTCACTTAAATCATTTAACATATCTCAAATGAGATTGACCTTCATGACTAATTGAGACTGTCACAACTGTTTTGTAACAAAAATGGGGTAGTAGTTAATCTTATAGTCCAGAAACAGAGGATCCTAGGACCATCAAGGGAGAAGAGCACAAGAAGAATGCAGGACCCTATCCAGAGAAGCAGTGACACCAGAGACATGGAGAGAGGGAGACATGGAGAGAGGGAGCAGCTAAGGGCTCTAGATTCATAGAAAGAGATTAAAAAGAGATTAAAGTCATTAAAAAATGCTTAAACATATCACTCACTTCACAATAAAAACTTTAAAAAAATGCAAAAATAAGGAAAAGACAAAATGAGTGCCTGGGAGACTCTGAAACTTGCTCTCTAGTGTGCAGTTGCTAATGCAAGTGGAAGATATGAGGAGATAAAAGAGTTGAACAGAAAATTTCAAAGGGAAGCTCCAGATGACAAAGTCAAGTATTTGAACGAAATGTGAAAAGACCACCTTTTAGAGTTAGAAAACCAAAAGGAAGAATACTCTCAGCATTTTTAAAATTGAAAGAACTAAAGAAATATTCAAGCCTCAACTTGCAATATTGATCAATTCTATGAGCAAAATATTGAATGATGCAGAAAGCATCAAAAGAAGATGGAGGAAATATACAGAGTCAATGTACCAAAAAGAAATTGTCACTGTTTAAAACCATTTCAAGGAGTATCATATGATCAAGTGGAAGAAGTTCAAGGTGCACCAATGGCATTAACAAAGAACAAGGGTTTGGGAACTGATGGAATAGTTGAAATCTTTTGAACAAACTGATGCAGCATTGGAGGCACTCTCTCATGAATGCCAAGAAATCTTGAAGAAACCTACCTAGTAAAGCCTTTGGAAGAGATCAATATTTGTGTACATTCCTAGTGCAAGTAAAGTTTTCCTAAAGACAATTCAAATATGACTACAATAGTTCATTGTCAGGGAACTTCCAGGTACAAATGAGGCTGTAGAATGAGGGATATCATTTCTGATTGTGAGATGGAGCTTAGCTGAAAGCATAGAATACCAGAAAAATGTTCATCTGTGCTTTAAATAAGCAAATGTTTTAGATTATATAGATCATAACAAAAAATGAGTATTCCAGAACACTTGATTTTGCTAATGAGAAACCTTTATATAGACCAAGAGACAATGGTTCGAACAGAACATGGGGACAATGAATAGTTTTTAAACAGGAATGGTGTGTGCTAGGGCTGCATTCTTTTACCATACTGACTCAATCTGTATGCTGAGAAATAATCCCAGAAGCTGTACAATATAAAGAAAAATATGGCATCAGGATTGGAAGATAAACAGAATTAGCACCTTGCAATATACAAAGGATACAACCTTGCTTGCTGAAAGTGAAAAGGACTTCAAATACTTACTGATAAAGATAAAAAAAAACACAGCCTTTGGTGCAATATGGATTGGACCTCAATGTAAATCAAACAAAAATCCTCACCACTCGACCAAAGGAAAAAGTCATGATAAATTGAGAAAAAATTGAAGTTGTGAAAGACTTCATTTTGCTTGCATCCACTATCAATACTTATGGAAGCAGCAGTCAAGAAATGAAATTATGTATCGTATTAGGCAAATCTGTTGCAAAAAGCATTGTTAAAGTGTTCAAGACCAATGGTATCAGTTGGAGTATTAAAGTGCACATAATCCAAACCATGGTATTTTCAATAGTCTCATATGCTTAGAAAATTGACAATGAATAAGGAAGACCATAGAAGAATTGATGTGTTTGAATTATGTTGTTGGAGAAGAATACTAAAAGTACCATGGAGCAGAGGGTGGTTGTTGGGAGAAAACCGAATTAGAATAAAACCAACTCTAAACAAACAAACAAATGCTTAAACAAATTACAAACTCACTGAAAATATACAAAGCCTTGGTAAAATAATATAAGACATTAAGAGGCTTGGGACTACAGGCATCGTGGCCTCTGCAGGCAGCAACTCACTGCCCTGCAATCTTTACTGCATAACTTCCAACCCGTAATGTACTGCGATCTTTACTCCATGCCTTCCAACCAGTAATGCAC
>NW_006408540.1:7658561-7660376 GCF_000296735.1 Chrysochloris asiatica
ATTACATCTCAATGTAAAGAAAACAAAAATCCTCACCACTGGATCAATAAACAATATTCTTATCAATGGAGAAAGATTGAAGTTGTCAAGGACTTCATTCTTATTGGATCAACAATCAACACTCATGGAAGCAGCAGTCAAGAAATCAAATGATGTATTGCCTTAGTCAAATCTGCTGCACAAGACTTTTTTAAAGTGTTGAACAGCAAAGATGTCAGCTTTTGGACTAAGGTGCGCCTGAACCAAGCCATGATATTTTCAATAACTTCATATGCATTCGAAAGCTGGACAGTGAATAAGGAAGATCGTAGAAGAACTGATGCCTTTGAGTTGTGGTGTTAGAGGAGAATATTGAAAGTTCTATGGGCTTCCACAAGAACCAATAGATCCATTTTGGAAGAAGTGCAGCCAGAGTGGTATGGTGGATGGTCAGAGAAAAAGAGGAAGACCCCAATGAGATAGATTGACCAAGTGGCAGCATCGATGGACTCAAGTGTGGCAATGATAGTGAGGTTGGCCCAGCATCAGGCAGTGTGTTGTTCTGATGTTCATAAGGTCTCTGTGAGTCGTTACCGACTCAATGGCACCTAACAACAACAATAAGAGTCCCAGTAGGAAAATAAAATGTAAATCCTTGGGGGAAAAAAAATCATTGACTGCTTTCAAATTTGGCAAGAAACTTACACATGTGAATTGAAGTATCTCAATGTACCTCAAACAGGATAAGCACAAAGACATGCATACCTAGACATATCACGATTAAATTTATGAAAACCAAATATTAAAAAAATAATAATTAGGAAAATCTTGAGTAGATTAAACAATTTTGAAGAAAACAAAAAGGATGAATTACTGTTGATTTCAAAATACATTATGTAGTTAAAATGAAGACTGTTATATTGTGGAATGATAGAGACATAGATCAACAGAAAACACAACTAAAAATGGATTCACTTAAATAGGCTCATCTGAATTTTATTAGGTAGTGAAGTCAATTAAATGAAGAAGGAAAGACAGGTTTTTCCTAAACAAAGGTTCTAAAATTTTTGAGTATTGATGGGAGAAAACTAAAACAAAGAATCTCTAGTTAAATTTCACATCTTTTATAGAAATTAATGCAAAATGACAATATTTTTTAAATTAAGAGAAAATCTTAAGAATCTACATTCAGCAAAATAGTTATTAGACTTTACACCAAAACAATGGCACAAGGAAAACTTGATACATTGAATATCACCAAAATTAAAAATATTTGTGACAATAAAGATTCTGTGATGAGCATGAAAATATTTGCATACTTCAACAGACTATCAAAACCCAAAAAGTCAAACCTACTTCCAAGTAATCAATTTTGACTGATAGTGACCATTTTTGCAAGGTTGTAAATCTTTATGGGAGCAGAAAATCTCATCTGTCTCTCCCAGAGTGGTTGGTGGGCTTGAACCACCAGCCTTATTGCTAGCAGTACTGTGCTTATCCTACAGCATCACACAAGGACTCCACGTAAGGACTGTTATTTGAGGTACAAATGAAAGTCTCAACTCACAGCAATCATACGTACAACAGAGTAAAACACTGCCTGGTCCAATACCTATTTCAGAATTGCTGTCTATATTTGAGCCCACTGTTGAAGCTACTGTGTCAATCTATCTCTTTTGGGGTGGGGTGTGTATTCTTCTTCTTTTATTTTATTTTATTTTATTTTATTAGGTGACTCACTACTTTACAAAGGATAATGTCCTTCTCCAGGGACTGATTCCTCCTAACAACATGTCCAAAGAAACTGAGACAAACTTTTGCCATCTTCCTTAAGGA
>NW_006408540.1:7662016-7664798 GCF_000296735.1 Chrysochloris asiatica
GGTGTTGGAGGAGAATATTGAAAGTGCCATGGGCTGCCAAAAGAACCAACAGATCTGTGTTGGAAGAAGTGCAGCCAGAGTGCTCCTTGTAGACCAGGATGGCCAAGCTTCATCTCTCATACTTCAGACATATTGTCAGGACGGACCAGTCACTGGAGAAAGATATCATATTTGGTAGGGTGGAGGGTCAGAGAAAAAGAGGAAGACCCCCAGCAGGATAGAATGACAAAGTGGCAGCATCAATGGGCTCAAGCGTGGCAACAATTGTAAGGTTGGCCCAGGACTGGGCAATGTTTCATTCTGTTGTGCATTGGGTCACTATGAATCACTACGGACTTGATGGCACATAACAACAACATTTTATCCATCAAATACTTCAATATTTCAACTTGAGGCTTGAATTTTTCTTCAGTTTTTTCCATTTGAGAAACTCTGAGTGTGTTTTTCATTTTTGGTTTTCTGACTCAAGGTCTTTGCCCATTTCAATATCATACTTAACTTTGTCTTCTAGAGCTTCCCTTTGAAATGTTCTGTTCAGCTCTTTTTATTTGATCATTTCTTCAGTCACTTTAACTACTCTTTGTTTAAGAGGAAAGTTTAGTGTCTCCTCTGACATGCACTTTTATTCTTTTCTTTCTTTCCTACTTTTTAAATGACCATTTGTTGTCTTCATGTATGATGTTTTTGATGTCATCCCACAATTCCTGGGGTCTTTAGTTACTAGTATCTAATGCATCAAATCTCTTCTCGACGTGTTCTCTAAATCGAAGTTGTTGTTGTTAAGTACTTTGGAGTTGGTTCTGACTCATAGCAACCCTGTACAGGGTTTCTGAGGCTGTAAATCTTTACAGGAACAGCTGATAGTTTTGAAATGCTGAACTTGAGGTTTGCAGCCCGATTTGTAACCACTATACTAGTGGAATATATTTATGGCTCTTGTGAATTATTTTAATTTTCTTCAGCTTTAGCCTGAACTTACATATGAGCAACTAGTGGTCTGTTTAATAGTTGGCACCTGGCCTTGTTTTGGCTAATGATATTGAGTTCTCATAGTCTCTTCCTAAAGATATAATGAATTTGATTCCTAAGCATTCTTTCTGGTGAGATTCACATGTGTAGTCACCTTTTATATTGCTGAAAAATGCATTTGCAATGCATAAGTCATTGGCCTTAATGGTATTCTATCATGAGATCTCCAGCATATTTTCTATCACCAAGTCCATATTGGTTTACTACTGATCCTTACTCATTTTTTTCTAGCATTCACGTTCCAATCCCTAGCAATTATCAATGCATATTGATTCATGTTTTATCAATTTCAGACTGAAGTGTGTGGTAGAATTTTTCAATTTCATCATCACTGGCTTTTCAGATTTGTGGGTATATTTTAATAATGATTGTATTAACTGGCCTACCTTGTAGGTGTATGGGTATTTTGCTATCACAGACAGCACTGTACTTCAAGAAACACTCTTTTTGAAGATGAGTGTGACAATATTCCTCTTCAGTTTGTCATATCAGGCACAGGAAAACATATGATTTTTTTAAATCCAAAATGGCCAATACCAGTCCAGTTCAGCTCACTAATGCCTAGAGGTTGGTTTGAAATGCAAGGTCAGTGATTTAAGCTCACCAGCTACTCCTCAAAAATCCTATACAAGTTCACTCTGAGTCAGAACTGACTCAATGGCACTTAAAAACAGCAACAATTCCTAGAAAACTGTTCTTTATGCCTTCCTTGTTTTTGACAACTTCCTATTTTCCTAGAATTGTATTTCAAGCTTCCCACATTACGTTTTGAATTGTGCCCCACCAGCAAAAGTTTCTAACACTTTGTTCCCTTCACATCATTAACATAGCTCTTCTGTAAGGAGGCAGTCTTCTCCATAGCATTCTGACTGTCTTAGTTAGCCTTATCTTCTGGCACTATCTTACAATGAACTGCTGCTATCCTAACATTTCTAGTGGCTCACATTCCAGTATTGGTCTACCTGTCCTTCTTCCTAATTTGTCTTATTCTAGAAACTCCATTTATATCTGTTTAGCATGGGTGTTTATATGCTCTGCTGGCATTTAAAGTACCAATAGCAAGCTTCCAGTTCACAGCAATACTGAAGCCAACATAGTGTGACAAACTAACAGAAGAGTGGTAGACTGTGAAGTTGGATTTACATATATTCACTCTTCTTTTTTTTTTTTTTTTAAATGTATTTAAAGAAAACTACCTAAAGAAAGTAAGTAAAAGTTTAAGTAAAAGAAGAAAGACCTAGTCAATTATTTTTATAACAAGCACAAGTGAGATATAATTTCATTAACACCTATCCTCTTTGATAGGATAATATTCATGCGCATACATGGAAGCCCAGTTAATACCAATATTATTCAAATTTATGCACCAACCACTAAAGCCAGTGAAGATGAAATAGTAGATTCTACCAACTTCTTCAATCTGAAATCGATCAAACAGGCAATCAAGATGTATCGATTATTACTGGTGATGGGAATGCAAAGGTTGGGAGCAAAGAGAAAGGACCAGTAGTTGGAAATTTTGGACTTGGTGATAGAAAGGATGCTGGAGAACAAATGATAGATTTCTGCAAAACAAATTATTTGTTTATTTCAAATACCTTCTTTAGACAGCATAAGAGATGACTATACACATGGACCTCTCCAGATAGAAGACATGTAAATCAAATTGACTACATCTGTGGAAAGAGAAGATGGAAAAGCTCCATATCATCAGTGAAGACAAGGCCAGGGGCAGACTGTGGAACAGATCATC
>NW_006408540.1:7664898-7671651 GCF_000296735.1 Chrysochloris asiatica
AAATGTAGAAAATGAAGAATTAAATAATAAATACAATTGTGGTTATTTAAAATACATTGCTAATTATCTGAATACAACTGAAAATTCACAGTATTTTTTTTTTCCTTTTAGCATCAGCATTTTTATATATGCTATATCACAAGGACATTTCCATTAAAATAATAGTTACTGAAATGTGCTGGGCCACTGGGAATATACTATTTTAATGAGTACAAATCAGATTAATCTGAATCATAAAAATATAATGATAATAATATAAGGGTAATGATGATAAAGTGACTCGTACTAAGTCACTATAGTGAATCAGGAGTAAATGTAGGCAGAAAGGTTAGGTGTTCAGCCTATCCACTAAATCATACTACCTTTCTAATTTTCAACACTCAGTAGTAATGCATATTAATTAAACATGCAACAACTAAAATTTAAAAGCAATACATTCTGGCTGCCTAAAAGAGATGATTTCTACTTCACATCATTTTCCTTTCTTCAAATATGGTATTAACTAAGATGCTAATATCCTTTATTATTTCTGGAAATAGTTAGCTTTAACTGACTATGTATTTCCATATATAGCTTGTGATCTTCTTTGAGAAATAAAGACAAATAAATGGCCAAAACAAATAGGAAACCATAATATCTCATATATTGCTTTTCAATGAAGGCATGATGGTTACAAGAACAAAGTGAATGCAAGAACTTATAACTTTCCTTTTAAAATGTCATGAAATACTTAAATGGCCATTTTTATGTAGATAGAGATATACTTACTTTCATAAAACAGAAGAACACAAACCAGTCGCTCTAAAGTTGGCTCTGAAGAGCATGGTCAACTCAATTGCCTCCCACAGGATTTTCAGTGGCTGGAATCTTTTGAAAGCAACTTTCCAGGCTGTTCTTTTAAGGTGACTGTGAATACATTCCAATCTCCAACTTTACAAAGATTAGTAGCAGAATGTTTACATCACCCAAGGACTCCTTAACTTTCTTAGTTGAAAATATGTCCCATAGATCTTCAAAAGGACATCAACAAAATTGTAGAAGAATTATTCTAGGAATGATAGACTTCTAGAACTGGATATGATGTTACCAAAACTGGATAGGTTAAATTTATATAAGATTTTAGACAAGGACTCCTTCCTTAAAGGAACCCTGGTAGCACCATGGGTTAGGCACTGGGCTTCTAATCATAAAGTTGTTGGTTCAAATCCACCAGGCATTCTGTAGGAACTAGATGCAGCTGTTTGCTCCATGAATATTTATAATTTCAGAAACCCTATATAGGTAAGCTATGTGTCAGTATTGGAGTCCTGGTGTGGCGTGGTGGGTTAATGAGCCAGACTGCAAAGTAGTTTGAACTGCAAGGTCAGCGGTTCAAGTTCAAGAGCTGCTCCTCATAAACTGTATACAGGGTCACTATGGGTCGGAATCAACTCAATGATGCTGAACAACAACATGGGTCAATATTGACTCGAAGACAGTGGGTTGAGTTTGGTTTTTGATTCCTTCCTTCAAACTCATCCTTTAATGGATTATTTATTGCTTGTAGTATTTTTTAGATAATTTTTTTTACCACTAATGGAATGAATGCCAAATCATGGAATGATTCAAATCGTGTTAGGTATGATGGATTTTGATAAATGTTATGTGGGCCACTTTCATTCCAGTGAATTCAGGTGGTAGGATAGGTGAGTGAGGCATGGAAAAAGTCACTGGAGGTTAAGAATTTTAGTTTACTGAGTATTTTAAACATGAGGCAATACATTAATGCTCCGTTTACTGGCTGCACATAATTGCTGCTCAATTCTGTTTCTTACTGTTGCATTCTCTGTATCATCTTCTAGTTCCTTTGACAAGTAAAAGATTTCAACCTGTCAGAGCCAAATTTTATTTGGCACCTGATAACTCCTGGCTTATTCTTGACAAGAAAGGAGAATCTTACTCTTCTTTTGATTTCCTGGCCCACAGTAAATTGCCTAATGAGAGTGATTCTGAAATGCCCATCTGCCCTGACTATTACTATTCCACATTGTAAAACCAGTTAAAATGTGGAATCAAACAAGGACCTAGACCAATTGGTGCCAAATAAAGGAAATAATAAATATCCTTACACACCTTATCTTGGAACTGTACAGAAGCTCAAAGAGACAGAAGTTTTACACAATCGCTATTCCAGGATGTGCCACCTCATACAATAGACTCTCAGCACAAGAAACTTCCTTCTGCTTTTGGTAGTTATGCAAAATCTCAGTAACATGTCCCACCACTACTCTGTCATTGTGTCTTACTGTGATGGCTTGCATGTTGCTCTGATGCTACAAGGTATGCTGCCAGTATTTTAAATACAGGTAAGGTATACCTATGTTGGACAGGTTTTAGCTGAGCTTCCAGACTAAGGCAGACTAGGAAGGATGAGAGACAGACTTCTTCTGAATGTTTAATCACTGAAAACCTTGTGAGTAGCAGTGGAACACTGTCAGAGAACACCAGAATAATAAATATAGAAATATGATGAGTAGTAACAGAATATTGTCAGATACAGTGCTGATAGATAAGCCGCTCAGTTTGGAAGGCACTCAAAATGTCACTGACGAAGAGCTGCCTCCTCAAAGCATTGTTGACGGTGATGATCTGAATGGAGAAAAGCTTTCAGGACCATCATTGCAGATGGGTCAGAACTCAAAATGAGAAGAAACAAACTACAAGCATCCATTATTCATTGGAACATGGAGTGGATGAATCTAGGAAATTGGAAAGTTATCAAAAATGAAATAGAATGCATAAAGATCAATATCCTAGATATTGTTGCTGTTGTTAAGTGCCATCAAGTGGACTCCAACCCACAGCAACCCTGTATGGGTTCAAGGAGCAACTGGTGAGCTTGAACTGGTGATTATGAAGTTCAAACAGGTTTGCAGTCTGGTGCATTAACCCACAGCACCACACCAGGACTCCATTCTAGATATAGGTGAGCTGAAATGGACTGATATTGGCCATTTTGAATCTGATACTTCTATTGTTTATTATGATGTGAATGACAATTATAGAGGAATGGCATTGCATTCATCATCAAAAAGAATATTTCAAGATCAATCTGAAAGAATAATGCTATCTCTGATAGGATAATATCCATATGCCCTATAAGGAAGACCAGTTAATAAAATACCACAATTATTCAAATTTACACATGAACCACAAAAGCCAGTGATGATGAAATTGAAGAATTCTACCAACTTTTTCAATCTGAAATTGATCAAACATGCAATCAAGATGTGTTGATAATTACTGGTGATTCAAATGCAAAGCTTGGGGGGAAAAAAAAGGAGAGATCAGTCATTGGAAAATATAATTGTGGTGATAGAAAGAATGCTGGATATCACATGATAGAATTATGCAAGACCAATGTCTTCCTAACTACATAGAATTATGCAAGACCAATGTCTTCCTAACTACAAATACCTTTTTTTTTTTTTTTAAACAATGTAAAAGATGACTATACACATGGACTTACAAGATGGAATAAACAGAAATTTGACTATATCTGTGGGAAGAGGTAGTGAAAAAGCTCCATGTCATCAGCCTAAACAAGGCCTGGGCAGACTGTGGAACAGATCATCAATTGTTTAAATCCAAATTCAAGCTGAATCTGAAGAAAATTAAAACAAGTCCTTGAAAGCCAAAATATGACCTTGAGCACTTCCCATCTGAATTTAGAAAACATCTCAAGAAGAGATTTGATGCATTAGGCACTAATGTCCAAAGACCAGAACAGTTGTGAGATGTCATCTAGAAAATCATATAAGACAAAAGAAAAAGTTCATTAAGAAGACAAGAATGAGGAAAAGAACAAAATGGATGTCAGAAAAGACTCTAAAACTTGCTCTCTAACATAGATATGCCGAAGCAACTGTACAAAACAATGCAGTTAAGGCAGCTAAAGGGAAAATTTCAAAGGGTCTCTCGAGAAGACAAAGTCAAGTATTACAATGAAATGTGCAAAGATCTGAGTTAGGAAACCAAAAGGGAAGAACACCACTGGCATTTCTCATGCTGAAAAAAACTAAAGAAAAAATTCAAGCCTTGACTTGAAACATTGAATGATTTTATGGGGAAAATATTGAATGAGGCAGAAAGCATCATAAGAAGATGGAAGGAATACACAGAGTCACTGTAATAAAAAGAAATGGTTGATGTTCAACCATTTTAAGAGGTAGCTTATGATCTAGAGCCATTGGTACTGAAAGAAGAAGTCCATGGTGCACTGAAGGTATTAGCAAAGAACAAGGTTCTGGGAATTGATGGAATACAAATTGAAGTTTTTCAACAAACAGATGCAACACTAGAGGTACTCACTCATCTATGCCAAAAAATGTGTCCAACTGATTAGAAGAGATCCATGTTTGTGCCCATGCCAAAGAGTGGTGACCTATCAGAATGTGAAAATCATCAGACAATATAATTACTATCACATGCAAGTAAAATTTTGCTAAAAATAATTTTAAAATTATCGTTATTGACAGAAAACTTCCAGCGGTTCAAGCCAGATTCAGTTGAGAATGTGGAATACTCAGATAACAATATTGCTAATGTCAGATGGGTTTTGGTTGAAAGCAAAGAATACCAGAAATATATATTTTTTATTTTTGTTGCTGTTAATTGCCATAGAGTTGGTTCTGACCCATAGTGCACTGTACAGGGTTTCTGAAGAGCAATTGGTGAGCTTGAATCTCTGATCTTGCAATTGAAACCAACTTTGCAGTCCAGCGCATTAACCCATAGTGCCACACCAGGACTCCAGAAATGTGATTATCTGTGCTTTATTGACTATGCAGAGACTTGGATCATGACAAGCTATGGACAGCATTGTGGAGAATGAGCATTCTGGAACATTTAATTGTGCATATGAGAACCTGTATATAGACCAAGAATAAGTCATTTGAACAGAACAAGGGGACACTGAAAGGTTTGAAATTAGGAAAGCGTATACCAAGGTTGTCTTTTTTTCTCCGTACTTATTCAATCTGTATGCTGAGTAAATAATAAATGAAGCTGGATTATATGAAGAAAAACATGGCATCAGGTTTGGAGGAAGAGTCATTAACAACCATATGTGGATTATACAACCTTGCTTGTGGGAAGCAAAGAGTACTTATTATATTGGCTAAACCATGCTTTCTTTTTCTAAACTTTTTATTGTCAATTGAGTGAAGGTTTACAGATCAGATCATAAGTTTTACATTCAGTATATCATATATTTGTTTCATTACAACGATTGCTGTCTCCTCCATGTACCATCAGTTAACAATATTTACCTCTGTTCACTGTACCCTTGCTTTCCTCCCTGTATCTTTCACTACCATAATTTTCCTTTTCCAACCTCCTTCTTGTTGTATTTGCCTTCTCTCTCACCCAAGTTAGCATGCATCTAGTAGCGTAGTGGTTATGAATAGGGCTGCTAACCTCAGGGTCAGCAATTCTAAACTACCAGCTGTTTCACTGGAGAAAGATGAGTCTTTCTGCTCCCATAAAGATTTACAGCCTCGGAAACCCTGTACATAACAATGGCACATAATAAGAACAACAACCCTCTAGCCAGTGAATAAATTTCCCTTCTCTTCCACACCTAATAATCAACATAGAATGTTTCTTTTAATAAGAAAAACTTCTCTTACCTTTTCACGGCATTTGCTGCTTTAAGAGCCATGGAACCAGTTTAGACTCATAATGACCTTGTATAAAGTTTCCAAGGTGATTTTGAACTGCTGGCCTCATAAAAAATAGTCTTTGATTATTTTATACATTAATGACATACATCTGGCAGTAACAGACACCAAGATGTGAGATAAGTGTACTGCTGATTAAAGTTATGTGTCAAATTAGCTTATGATTCTCAGTGGCTATACGGTTATGAAATTATGCAATTTGGCATATATGTACTAATGTAGTCATTCGTCATTTATATATAATACTGGTTTTTGCATAATGACCTGGCCTTTGGAGTCTAAATATGTCAAGTTTATGCATGAATACACACACACACACACACACACACACACACACACACACACACACTGGAGTCATGGTATCACACTTTAGTATAAACACTGGGGAGTCACTTACTCCAGTGTGCTACAATAAAGATACCCTTAATACGGTGTTCATGGAGCCAACAGTAAAGAACTGCTGCCCAGTAGTAACAAGCAAGTTCTGCCACATTGTAGTCAATGAAGATTGAATTTATCACCTGGCTTCTTCTTCCACCAAGCAGTAAACTGTGTTTTTCCTCCTCCCTACCAAAAGAGTGTTAGGAAAAGGCAGGGTTTCCAAAGAGTGAGTGGCTGGTGGGTTTGACCTTCTGGTTAGCAGTCCAGTGCTTATCCTACAATGCCATACCTTTAGGACTTATCAAAAAAGCACCAGAGATCTAATACTAATAACTTATGGTGTCATTTTATCTGTTCATCCATACACATTGTATAATTATAATTCTTTCACATTAAAAAAATAAGTGTTTTAACTTAAATCTTTAGAAGCAAGACTAATTTGCGTCCTTTTATATTGTGGATAGCAAGTACTGTTTTACTGTATAAGATGTTCTAATATAGTGTTATGAAAATGAAGTTGGTCAGGATTGACAGTATATCAGAACTTCCTCTTTTCATTCTTTTAGTTCACTATATTTTTATGACCTAAATCCTGAAAACTATAAATGACTGTTTTAGTCCTCAGGCTATTAAAAAAAAAAAAAAAAAAAAA
>NW_006408540.1:7671831-7673618 GCF_000296735.1 Chrysochloris asiatica
AGCTATATGATTAATTAAAACTGTCTCCACAGGTTGTATGTGCTTATCTTTACATATGTATTTTTTTCCAGTCCTTTAGGTAACTTTGACCTACAGTACACTGATCTTTATAATGGGTTTATAGAGAAACAATTAGTCTGTGTGTGGGGGGGGTGGGGAGTAAGACAGAGAACATTATTCATTATATTGTTGATGTTGTTAAGTGAAATTGAGTCTGCTGCCTCGGCTATTCCCTAACTTCAACTACTTCTCTATGAAGCAACTTTATGCTCATTTCAGCTTCTAAAATGTCTCCTTTTAAACCTTGTTGTTGTTGTTGTTAAGTGCCATCGAGTTGGTACTGACCCATAGCAACTCTGTATAGGGTTTCTGAGTAGCCACTGGTAAGCTTGAACCACCAACCTTGCAGTTCAAACGGCTTTGCAGTCTGACACATTAACCCACAGAGTTACACCTGGATTCCTTTTAAACCTAATGGAAGCAAAACTTGCCAATTCCTGTGTTAGAGTTCTGTAGACCCTATTTGTATGATCCCACCCAATCACTTGATTGGGGTAATGAAGACCAAGTATACAAAATACATAAGAAGTAAATTCACAAATAACCTCTTAGCTGAAAGCCCATTTCAACTCCCCACCAAAATGACCATTTGAATAACTTTCTAAAGTATTAAAACTATTTCATCCATGATCACAGTTCATTTCTGCTATTTTCTATAGGGAAGGTATCTATAAGTCTTCCTAAAAACTGTCTAAACAGGATATTGAAATTCAAAATTTCCAGAAAGGTGAATCTTTTTTTCAATTTTCTTGGTAGCAAAAATGACCTGATTTGATGTGAGACAACTTGTAGACATTTTCTCAGCTGGTTTTAAAAGTTATTTATTTCTCTGAGACAAATATGTTTGATTATTGGGTGCTGCCACAAAACACACTGTAACAATGCTACAGGGGTGGTGTTCTATGGTAGATACATGTAACATGAGAAAAAAAAAATATGAAATGCATGTAACCACAAGGGTTTGCATTAAAAGATTTTCTACTTGTTTTCTTTTGAAAGATGAGGACAAAATACCAGAAAATGTTATGTAAGTTGGTCAAGATCACATTATTTATAATCTTATAGAGTATTTATGACTTCCATTGTTCCATTTTAGGATACTAAGAAGTTAAGTATTTGTCAATGTTCTCACAACTAGACATGATCAGCACTTGAAGGGAAGTTTTCTGTCATACCCAACTCAGAATTTTTGTTCCTGTTTTTAAAAAAACATACTTTCATCCCACAGATTCTAGACATTGGAATGCATTATTGTATTCCACATTGCATCAACATTTTCATTGCTTTTGTTTTCGTTGTTTCAGTCCCATTAACATAAACTACTTGAACTCTAATCAGCTCACACTCTTTATATTGCCTTCTAGCTCCTTAAAACTTTTTAAAAATAAACTTATAGATCATCATACTGCCTCAGTGTAATTGCTATATAAATGCCATTTGTGAGGTAGTAAAAATCATTATAGCTGTTTTTACGTCAGCTTGAGTAAAGGTCAGTCTTGTATGCTCTGTAGGAGAAGTACTGGTCTGCTAACCATGAGGTCAGCAGTTCAAACCCAGAAACCACTCTACAGAAACCCTATCCAGGGTTACTATAAGTGAGAACCACCTCTATGGCACAACAATAACAGAGAAAATTTAACTTTCAATTGTGAAAAAATCAATTTGGTATTCAGAAATCAATATATATTAAATATATATATATATATATACTTTGAAATGTCTTTCAT
>NW_006408540.1:7673843-7683249 GCF_000296735.1 Chrysochloris asiatica
TTTCCGAGGGTGTAAATCTTTACGGGAGTAGAAAGCCTCATCTTTCTCCCGCGGAGCGGCTGGTAGTTTCGAACTGCTGACCTTAAGGTTCGCAGTAGTTACTTCTACTTGAAATTACATTGCAAAATTATTTACTAGTTTATTATAAATTCCACAAAGCCAGTTACTTACTTTTTTACATCCACACACAATAAACTGGTAGAATCAAGTATTCAGTAAATGAATAGTCCATTCCATCATTGTTGTTTAGTGCTGTCGAGTCGGTTCTGACCCATAGTGACCCTGTATAGGGTTTCCACAAAGCAGCTGGTGAGCTTGAATTGCCGACCTTACAGTTCAAACAGCTTTGCAGTCTGGTGCATTAACCCACAGCACCACACCAGGACTCTGATTCTGTAAGGATTTTTCATCACCACTTTCCCTATAACAATGAACTCTTAACAAGTCTTTAAGTCTTTCAGTGTTTTCATAACTATGACTATTTTCTACTATGCATCCAGCTTAGTAATTTTTACAAATTAATTTTTTTTTCAATTCTCACTCCTATATTCTGTCCATAGTAAGAACTTAAACACTTGAGTGACTTCTTATTTCTCTGAGTTCTTAAGGTATTCCAGAAGGCTCTGTATAGAGTATCCCTTGTATTTCTCATGTGCTATCATTGTGAAGGAGCTCTGGTAGCGTAGTGGTTATGAATCAGGCTGCGAACTGCAAGGTCAGCAGTTTGAAACTACCAGCGGCTCCGCAGGAGAAAGATGAGACTTTCTGCTCCTGTAAAGATTTACAGCCTCGGAAAGCCTGTTCAGGGCCGCTATGGGTCGGAACCGACTCGATGGCACTTCACAACAACAGCAATCATTGTATTGTATTAAATTATTTCTGTTCTAGCCTCAATCATTTCCCTTGCATTCCTGTAACAATGCTGCCTATTCTTCTTCCTATTCTTCTTCCATACAGGACCTTTGTAAAACTTAATTGTTTCCTTGGAAATCCACTTTGCTTTCTAGCCTTAACTTAGGAATTTTCTATCTTTGCTTAAGATCTAATATTTAAGATCCATCTTTACTTCTTTAAGGAAAGTTTCCTTGATCCTCTGAAAAAGCCAAATATTTTTAAATACTATACTTCAGAGCATCAAGTATTTACCTTTGTACAGTTACCATAATTGTAGTTTCATGTGTGTACGGGTATGTAAAGACACACAGAATAGGTTATTTACTGGTTGTCTATCTTATCTAGTAATTTGTAAATTTCAGAATCATATGGGCTTGTTTTGTCCTTATCTGTGTTTATCATCAATATCTCGTAAAACGTATAACACATAAGACAACCTCAAATGCTATTTAAATGAACAACTGATTTAATAAATGATTGATATCCTGGACTTTATGATATTTACTATGCTAGAGAAAAAAGAATTTGGCATATTAATATATTGGTCTTAGTTTCTGTAAAGTTGAGGTTTTCTGCTCTCATGAAAATTTATAACCTCCGAAACCTTATACAGGGGCACTATGAGTTGGAACTGATTAAATGGCACACAATAAGAACAACTTCTGTATTATGTCGGGTGAAAAAAAAAAGAGTGTGAATAATAAATGCACTTAAGGTGAAGTTTAATTCTCTATCTACACATTATTTTCTCTATTTCATTTGTATGCTAGATACTTTACAATCCTTTGAATCATTTTACTGAAGTTATGAAGATTTTTCATTAAAATATTATTTTCCTGGTAGTTTGAGATATCTTTTAAATCTTTGAAAAACAGGGAAAAAAAAATCTATTAATGGAGGAAACATATGAAAATTGCTTCAAAATTATCCTAAGAAAACACAGATTAGTATTTTATGAAGAAGAAATGTATAAATAAGAAGAAGTCTAGTTGATACAATCATTGTCTTAGTGTACACAATTATAGGATGACAGGTGATTATGGTGGTTAATGCAAAATAAAAAGAAACCTAATTAGCTAATGTCTTCTAAGGATAGAGCTTAGCAGTAATTTGAAAAAAGAAAAAGAAAAAGCTTTTAAAAAACACACTGGCATAGTAGTAATTTGGAAAAGACAAAAAAGATTAAAAATGCACATTGAGAAGTATATGTATGTCTGTGTATAGCATAAAAGTATATGAATAATTTTAATCACTAAAACACTTAGTTTTGGTAATATTCACCTTTTAATTAAATTACATATGAATGCTGGAGGTGTCTAGGATTAGCATTAGGTGGTTAACTGTAGGAAGGTCAGTAGTTTAAATCCACCAGGGACCCTGGGGGAGAAATATGAGGCTTTTTTTCTTCCATAAAGATATACAGTATCAGAAACTCTACAAAAAGGGTACCTATGAATTGGGTCCAATTTGAGGGCACACAACAACATTTTAAATTACATGGCTTAGGATAGTTTGTTAGAAATACATCATAAAAAAATAAAAGATCATCAAATTTGCTTTTCAATCACTCATAAATTTGATTATTTCTTTAGAGTGTTGAATTATTTAGTTCTTCTGGGTCAATATGAATTACTTACTATTTGTAGAGATACAAAAATTTGAGTCAGGAAAATAATGAATATAGTAAAATAAATCAATTTATATATACACACACACAAATCATCGTCTCAGTCAACTGATTTTAATAGGACCTGTAGCAAATTGCTGTTGTTGTTAAGAGCCGTTGAGTCAGTACTGACTCATAGCAACCTTGTATATGGTTTCTGAGGAGTAGTTGGTACGTTTAAACCACTAACCTCATGGTTCAAACTGACTTTGCAGTCCAGTGCTTATCCTATAGTGCCACACCAGGGAAGGGAAAGTTCAATATTTTTTTTAAAAAGAACCTATAAGATTAATGGATTAGTTTAAAGCATAAACATATATTAGTTTTTTTTCTACATTTTTATAATGAAGCCTAAGAGTATTTAGTTTAACATACTCAATTTACAATTATAAAGAAGAAATTATAGACCTGAATATGCTAACATATATTTGTGGGCAACTAAGGTCTTGAATCATTACATAAAAACACTTCTAATTACTTGAATTTGCTCTTTAAGGAAAGAGAACCTGGTGTGGTGCTGTGGTCTAAGGCACTGGACTGCAAGGGCATTTGAACCTCAATGTTGATGGTTTAAAATCACCAGCTGCTCCTCAGAAACTATACAGTCTCTCTATTTGTCAGAACTGACTCTATGGTACTTAGCAACAACAACAAATAGATACCTTGAAAAATATTTTATAAGAATAGATTAAACCTAAACCCCAGAAAGACAGTACAGATACAGATGCAATGAGACAATGCAGTAAACACCACACACAGAATATTTTATTTTTAAACATACACAAACTCCTAGAAATGCTAACCATGATTATATGGTTTTAAAATGAGAATGCAATTTTTAATTTGTATGATATTGTTTTGTAGCATGTCTATGACAAATGATAAATACAAGTCAGTGTAAAGGAGAATATAGAGAAGAAGGAAAAAGCAAGTATTCTGAAGACAAGCATACTAGGAACATATTTTGGATTTCATCATTTATTACTGTTATCATAGGCAGTTCATTATGAAATGGTGAAAATAACAAAGGCTACTTTTGTTGTTGCTGTTGTTAGGTGTCATCGAGTCGGTACCAACTCATAGTGACCCTATGAACAACAGAACGAAACACTGCCTGATCCTGGGCCAACCTCACAATTGTTGCCACGCTTCAGTCCATCGATGCTGCCACTTGGCCAATCCATCTTGCTGGGGGTCTTCTTCTTTTTCTCTGACCCTCCACCTTATCAAACATGATATCCTTCTCCAGCGAATGGTTCCTCCTGACAATATGTCCAAAGTATGAGAGAAGAAGTTTGGCCATCCTGGTCTCCAAAGAGCACTCTGGCTGCATGTCTTCCAATACAGTTCTTTTGGCAACCCATGGAACTTTCAATATTCTTCCCCAACACCATAAATCAAAAGCATCAATTCTTCTACAGTCTTCCTTATTCAATGTCCAGCTTTTGCATCCATATGAGGTTATTGAAAATACCATGGCTTGGGTCAGGCACACCTTAGTCCTCAAGCTGACATCTTTGCTCTTCATCACTTTAAAACGGTCTTGTGTGGCAAATTTGCCCAATGCAATATGTCATATGATTTCTTGACTGCTGCTTCTATGAGTATTGATAGCTGATCCAAGAAGAATGAAGTCCTTGACAACTTCAATCTTTTCTCTGTTGTTGAGAATGTTGTTTATTGGTCCAGCCTACTTTTGATGATTGTCAATATTATATATTCTATATAAAACAGAAAATATGAAATAAAGAACAATCATTAGTTCACAATGATAAAAATATAAATAAATTATACAATGAAATATTTAGGGTTAATTCAATTGAGTATAAAAATTTTTTTTACAGTACACAAAATTTCTTAATCTGTTCCTTTTTTCCTTTTCTTTATGTACATTGATACTGAATCAAGCTAGGTACAATTGTGTATTTGCCAAGTTGGAGATCTTTGTTGTATACAGCTTTGCTCACTGTGGACATTTTAACTTTTCTTTTCTGATAAACTGATTATAAACCAGAAACTATTATCAATTACTTTTATGCATCTGCTATTGTTGTTGTTGTTAGCTGCCATCGAGCCAGTTTTGACTCAAAGTGTCTGGTGTACAACAGAATGAAACAATGCCCATTCTTATGCCATCCTCACAATTGTTGTTAAACTTGAACCCATTGCTGCTGCCACTGTGTCAATCAGTCTCATTTGGTGTCTTCTTATTCTCTGACCCTCTGCTTAAGCAAGCATGATTTCCTTCTCCAAGGACTGGTCCCTCCTGATGAAGTTTCACCATCCTGGTTTTAAGGAGTATTCTGGCTGTTTGTTCTTCTGGCAGTCCATGATACCTTCAATGTTCTTCTCCAACACCACAACTCAAATGCATCAATTCTTCTGTGGTTTACCTAATTTATTGTCCAACTTTCACATGCAGATGAGGCAATTGAAAATACCATGGCTTGCAGCAGGTACACCTTAGTCCTCAAGCTGATAGTTTTGCTCCTATTGTTGTTTGTTGTTAAATGCCGTGGAGTTGGTCCTGACTCATAGCAACTCCCTGTATAGGGTTTCCAAAGAGCGACTGATAAGTCTGAACCCCAACCTTGCAGTCCAAACCAAACTTGCAGTCCAACACATTAACCCACAGTGCCACACCAAAACTCCTTTAAAGTCTACATTCCCAGATAGTTCCAGGTGGTCTCCCATCTAAGTACTAACCAGACCCAACCCTTCATAACTTCCAAGATCAGACAAGATCAGGTGCATTCAGGGTGGCACAGGTTCTTTTTATTTTTATTTTTTGAACAACTGCCTCTTGGTCTATGTATAGTTCCTCATGAGCACAATCGAAATACTCTGAAATATTCATTCTTCACAAAGTTATCCATAGTTTGCCATGCTCCCTACAGTTGGAAGCCTTTGTATAGTCAATTAAACACAAGTAAACATCTTTCTTGTGTTCAGTCAAAATCCATATCTATGTCAGGAATGATATCCCCAGTTACATGTCTTTTTCTGAATCAGATTTGCACTTGTGATGGTTCTCTATTGATGTACTGTTGCAGCTGTGTTTTAATTATCTTCATCAAAATTTTATTTTCATGTGATATTAATGATATTGTTCAATGATATCCACATTTCCTTGAACCACTTCTCTTTGGAGTAGACACAAATGTGAATCTCTTCCACTTAGTTTGCCAGGTAGCTGTCTTCCACACTTCTTGGCATAAGTGAGTTAGTATCTCCAGTGTTGCATCAGTTTGTTGAAAGATTTCAATTTGAATTCCATTAATTCCTGGAGCCCTGTTTTTTTGTTTTTGTTTTTGCCAATGTCTTCCATGCAGCTTGGGTTTTTCCTTCAGTATAATGGGTTTTTTTATCATATACTACAGTGGTTATGAATTGGGCTGCTTACCTCAAGGTCAACAGTTTGAAACTACCAGCTATTCCATGGGAGAAAGATGAGGCTTTCTGCTCCCATAAAGATTTTCAGTCTTGGAAACACTGTGCAGAGTCTATGAATCGGAACTGATTCCATGGTACTTAACAACAACAACAAACCTTATGAAATGGTTGAATATAGACCATTTGTATTTGGTACAGTGACTCTGTGTATATCTCCCATCTTCTTTTAATGCTTTTTGCATTTTCCAATATGTTGACCATTTGTTCTTGTTAAGTGTTGTCAAGTCGGTTCTGACCTATAACAACCCTATATAGAGTTTCTGAGGAGCAACTGGTGAGTAGGAGCTACCAACTTTGGGGTTCAAATAACTTTTCTGTTCAGTGCCTATCCTAATATTTCAAGCCAAGGTTTGAAATTTTTTTTTCAGTTTTTTCAGCTTGAGAAAAGTTGCATGTGCTTCTCTTTTGGTTTTCTAACTCCAGGTCTTTGCACATTTCATTATAATGCTTAATTTTGTTCTCCACCTGCCCTAAGACATTTTCTGTTCAGCTCTTTGACTTCCTCAATTCTTCCATCGATATTAGCATGTCTATGCTGGAGAGCAAATTTCAGTCTTATGACATCCATTTTCATTTTTTTTTTTCTTTGCTGTCTTTTTAATACCTTTTGCTTTTTTCCCATATCATATTCTTGATGTCATCCCACAACTCATCTCGTCTTTAGTCATTAGTGTCTTATGCATCAAAACTGCTTTTTAAGATGGTCTCTAAATTAACATGGAATGTGTTCAAGATAATATTTTTATTTTCATCGAGTTGTTTTAATTTTCTTCAGGTTCAGCCTGAATTTGCAATTGAGCAATTAATGGTCTGTTCCAAAGTCTTCCCCTCGTCTTGTTTTGGCTGATGATATTGAACATTATTTTTATCTTCAAGATGATGTAGTTTGGGAAATAACTTTAAATTTACCTCACATAATTTGTTGTCCTGGTGTTGATTACAACTCATGGCAACCTCAAGTGCTTCACGGTAGAATGGTGTAACAGAGGGTTATTCATGACTGATTTTTAGAAGTTGATTCTAAGGCCTTTCTTCAGAGGTGGCTCTAGGTGGAATTTTGTATCATTCTGTTGGCACATTAATATCTGAGAAGTAGGAACCTTGAGGGCTAATGTCAAATAATAGATATACTATATAAAAATTTAAATTGATGAGAAGGAGAAATAATAGATATGATTTTTTTTTTTAGAGCTATAAATAAGCAAAAAGAAAAGCATCACAAGTGAAAAAACAAACAAACAAAATAAGCAAAATATAATACTGGATTTATATGACTTATAGGGCTATTGGTGCTTCATTTTTCTACCTCCTTGAAAATATAAACACCATAGTCTCAGATAATCAAGTCACAAATCCAGGGTTTATTCTCACTCATTTTCTTGTCTTCACATCTTAAATCTAGTTCATCGGGAAGTACTGCCAAATTTATCCTCATTTTTTTTTTTTTTTTCTCATTTCTTTCTCTAACATCAAGTCCTCTATGGTCAAGACAGATATGAAGATCGACATTTATATTCCATTATGTTCAGGTTAAAAAAACCCAGTTACCTTCAGGACGTGGCAGTATGATGTCCCATCTTCAATGTTTCTACATCAGTAATATATAAATGAAACTTGATAAATGTCCTGACTGAAAAAGAAGAAAAGGTAAAAATGTATTTTTATTACTTATTAGTGGGATAAGAAGAAATAAAATAATTCTTTGAAGATCAGAGCCTTGAAATTGTTTGGTGTCTTGAAGTCAGTTTCAACTCATAGTGATTCTATGTGCAACAGAATGAATCACTGCTCAGTTTTCTCTTCCTCATAATTGCTTTGTTTAAGCCTATTAATGTTTCCATTGTGTCAATCCATCTTCTTGGGGTTCTTCCTCTTTTTCTTGGGGTTCTTCCTCCATTTTATCAAGTATCTTGTCCTTCTCTAGGGCCTAACCCCTCCTGATAACATGTCCTAAATATGAAGACAGTCTTACCATCCTTGCTTTTAAGGAGTTTATTCCAACACAGATTTGTTTATTCTTCTGGCAGTCCCTGGTCTTTTCAATATTCTTCTCCAACACCATTATACAAATGCATCAATTCTTCTAAGGTTTTCCTTACTCATTATCCAACTTTCACAGGCAATTAAAAATACTATGGCTTGGGTCAGGGGCACTTAGTTCTCAAACTGACAGCTTTGCATTTGAACACTTGAAAGAAGTCTTGTGCAGCAGTTTTGCCTAATGTAATACTTTGATTTTTGACTGCTGCTTCCATGAGTGTTGATTGTGGCGCCAAGAAAATTGAAGTCATTGACAACTTCAGTCTTTTCTCCATTTATCAGGATCTTATTTATTGTTGAAAGAATTTTTGTTTCCTTTACATTAAGATGTAATCCACAATGAAAGCTATAATCTTTTATCTTCGTCAGTAAGTGTTGTAAATCTTCACTTCCAGCAAGCAAGGTTGTATCACTTGCATAGTGCAAGTTTTTAATGAGTCTTCCTATAATTCTGATGCCACCTTAACTTTCACATAATCCAGTTTTTCTTAGCATACAGATTAAATGAGTCTGGTGAAAACATATCTTGCCGGACTTCAAACCATTCAGTATCCTTTTGTTCTGTTTGAACATCTGCCTCTTTGTCTACATACAGGCTTTTCATGGGTACAATTAAGTGTTCTGGAATACTCATTCTTCACAATATTCTCCACAGTTTTTCATGATCCACACAGTCAAAAGCTTTTGCATAGTTGATAAAGCACAAGTAAACATCTTTCTTGTACTGCCTGCTTTCATCCAATATCTATTTGATCTCTACAGTGATAACACTAGTTCCACATCTTTTTTGAATCCAGCTTGCATTTCTGGTAGTTGCAATCGATTTTTAATCATCTTCAGAAAACTTTTATTTGCTTATGATATTTTAGAAGGTTTTTTCATTTCATTAATTAGATGACCTCTCTTGGGAATTGGTATAAATATGGATCTGTTCCAATCATTTGACCAGGTAGCTCTTTTCCAGATTTCTTGACATAAATGTAATACACCTGCAAAGGTGTATCCATTTGTTGAAAGGCTTCAATTTGTTTTCCATCAGTTCCTGGAGCCTTGTTTGTTGCCAGTGCCTTCAGTGAATCTTGGACTTCTTCCTTCAGTAACCTCAGTTCTTGATCACATGCTACCTCTTGAACATCAATCATTTCTTTTGATACAGTGACACTATGTATTCCAATCATCTTCTTTTGATGCTTTCTGCATTTTTCAATATTTTGTCTATGTTGTTGCTGTTGTTATGTACTGTGGAGTCGGTTCTGACTCATAGTGACCCTGCACAGACTTTTCAAGGCCGCAAATCTTTATGGGAGCAGAAAGCCTCATCTTTCTACTACGGAACAGCTAGTAGTTTCAAAC
>NW_006408540.1:7685646-7692264 GCF_000296735.1 Chrysochloris asiatica
TCAAGTGTGGCAGCAGTAGTGAGGTTGGCCTGGGATTGGACATTGTTTCGTTCTGCTCTGCATGGGGTCTCTATGAGTCGGTTCCAACTCGATGGCACCTGACAACAACAACAACAAGGATGCTAAATCTGCCATTTTGACTTGGTGTAAACCAAAGAGTTTAGAATTCTTTAGGGAAGAGTTAGAGTTGAAAATACGACCTTCACAATGTACAGACCTAGATGTAGGCTATGTCAAGAACAGTAGATTTACAATGAGATATTTTTGGTTAATAAACATTTCAGTGATTTATAGCAATACTTTTAGATTAATCATAATGAGTAACTTCAAAATAGCTTACATATATTCATCATTCAGTTCTAAGAGAAACTTCAGATTTGTATCAGAATTAAAGATGATGCTTATGGTAATACTTATACATTTATTAATAAATTGCCATGAGTAAATATATGCTATCATTTTCATTGAGTTTTTTTTTTTTTCTTTACTTTTTAATTTATTACTGATGAAGCTCTTGAGGTTTGTGCACAAAACCACATATCCCCCATTAGTTCTGTGGGTTTTACTGCATCATTTTTCATGGATTAGTAATTATTAGGAAGGCACATATTGCATTTTAGCAATACTGACTGTCAATCTTCACATATTTTCTAATCCAAATGAAATCCACAGAGCAAAGAAATCAACTGATGCAAGCCATAAAGCTGAGTTTTTTTGGAGGCAAAAACACAGACTCTATTGAGAGTGGATATGAAGAAGTGAATAAAACCATCCAGCGCATAACCACTATACTGTGTTGCTTTTGATCTGTAAAATTAATGTTTTAAAAAATATTTTATGGTGTTTTTGATGAAGCTTTACATGCTAGCTTAGGTTTCCATCCTATACAATTTCTAAACAAGTCATTTAGTGACATTCATTACATTCTTCACAGGCATGGACATTCTAAGTTTTTTTCTGGTATTTTCATTTTCATTATTCTAATTTGACTGTGCACTTACATTCCAAAATTTCTTTTATTTCTTTTAAACATTTTATTGGGAGTCAGATGAAGGTTTACAGCTTTATATTCATATATATATATATATATCTGCTTTGTTTCATTTCAATGATTGGAATCCATTTCATGCAATACTAGGTATCCTACTTCCTCCCTGTGATTGTTGTCTTTATTCAGCCTTCTTTTCTAACCTTCTGAACGTTGTTCTTAGGAAATGCTGCCTTCTTGTTCTTGAATGATTAGCCTTTACATGGTGTGCATACCTCACCAATGTTGTTGCCTCATCCCCTCATATACCCATCTACTGCTTGTCTAGAATCTGCGCTACACATGCAGGTTCAGTTTCAGACTTAAAGAACAATCAAGGGCCATAGTCTCAGGTTCCTCCAGTCTCTCTCTGACATATAGAAGGGGTCTTTTTATAATTTTGAGTTTTGTTCCATGGTTTCTCCCACTATATCTTGGTCCTTCTAATGTGAACCCTGTTAGTAGTTGGTAGTGATAGCTGGGCACCATCTAGTTTGTCTGGTCTTAGGGTTATGGCAACTGATGACCACCCTCATTAAGGACTTTGGTAATGGCTAAGAAACTTTCATAATTTTGTCCCCTCTATGCTCCACCACATTCATGAATATGTTTGTAGCAAAGGTAAATACACATATACAAATATCCTATTAAACCTTTATATATTTGTACTCTCCTTCCATTAGCTATTCAGCCTGTATGTCTGTCCATATATCTACATATAGATGGCTGTTATTGAAGGATTGTGATATAATATTATTTACCTGCATTCCCATTAACTTTTGAACTCCTCCCTGTGTCTTCCTGTGTCTGCCAACTTCCCTCATTTTGTATATTCCCATTATACAATTTGCCTTCCCCATCACACAAATTCTAATGTGGTGCTGTAGTATAAACATTAGTCTGCGCGAGCCACAAGGTCGACAGTTCAAACCCAGCAGTTGCTCCTCATGAATGTTATCTAGGGTTGCTATGAGATGGAACAGAGCTAACAGCACTAAACAACAACAACTCTCTAGCCAGTGAATTATGTTCCCTTCTCTACCACCTCTGGTTACCCTGAAAGACTGTCAAAAACTATAAGTTTTTGAAGATCTGTAATTTAGTATACAAGAAAATATTACAGGAGAATATTACAATAATTTCAAAGAAGAAATCTCTCTTTTACACCAATACTTTCAAGATGTAAATAAAGTAGCAGAATACCCCAGCACATTTTAGGTAACTAATATTAATCTATTTTATGACATTTATCTTATGCAAAAAAAATTGGTTAAATCGAAGTAAAGTGCTAAACAAATATTATCTAGTCTGTATTAAAAATTAGTAATGATGAAGGAGCTCTGGCAGCATAGTTGTTATGAATCGGGCTACTAACTTCAAACAGTTGAAAACTACCAGTTGTTTCATGAGCGAAAGAGGCTTTCAGCTTCCATAAAGATTTACAGTCTTGAAAACCCTATAAAGGGTCGCTATTAGTAGGAACCAACTCCAGGGCACATAACCAACCAACCAACTAACTACTATGCTAACAAACCGGAAAGAAGAATATATTATTATACATATTTGACACATGTTTATGATACCACTCACTACCCACTACCATTGAGTCAAATCTGACTCAATGAACCTTACAGAACAGAGTATAACTAATCTGAGATGATAGATATTTAGGGTTTCTGAGGCTAGAAGTATTTAGAGAAGCAGACAGTCTCATATTCCTCTGTGGAACAGCTGGTGACTTTGAACTACTGATCCAAGGCATAGCATATTATGCCACCAGGCCTCATTTATTTATGATAAAATATTAAGAAAATTTTAAATAGGACATTTCTTTGTTCATAATGAATCCTATAAAATAACAACTTGGAATACGCACCTTAAGTTTTAGAATAACTGAATATGCATTCTATTTTGGAGATCTAAATATAATCCTTAATGTGCTGTACAATTTTGGTTATGCATTTCATTGTTGCTTTATATTCAAATTTGTGAAAACTGTTATAAATAGGGAATATTTGTTTCTTTTGAGACAAACAATATAAACATAACAAATATCGTTTAACATCATTTTGACAATCCTGGTACACACAATAAAACAATAAAATGCCACAATAGTTATGAGGATTAGAATTTAGGATTGGGTTTACATGATCCCATGGTAAAATCCTCATATACAAACATAATAAATCATAAAATATTAGAAGTCATGAAAGATTTCAATTAGATATAAAGTACAAAATTATCTTACAAAATTTAATAGCATACTTTTACATTAGCAATGATTGATCTTAAAGAAAATATTAAAGGATACAATTCACAATAAAAATCATGAGCAAAGAGTTTGTACAGTGTACCTTATAAATCTACATTTTTTTTTTTTTTTACCCTCTATCAAAGGTTGTGGAGTCCTGGTGTGGCACTGTGGAATAAAGCACTGGACTGCAAGGTCAGTTTGAACCACAAGGTTGGAAGTTCAAACTCATCAGCCATTCCTTGGAAAGCCTATATAGGGTGGCTATGAGTCAGAACCAAGTTAATGGTTCTTAACAACAACAACAACATCATCAAAAGATATAAATAATATATGAATAATTGGAAAGTATGTACTTGGAAATTTTATATACAATAATTTGATAAAATCAACTTATGTTACTTCGAAGAAAAAGTAAATATTTAGGCTCAGAGTTCTAAGTAAAGCATAATTACTTGTTTACTAAGTGAAGTGAATTATGTGCTTTGACAGTATTAAATGGTTCCCAATATGAGAGAATAATAAAAATACATCATTTTATCTAAAGTAATAACCAGGAAAAACACAATAAAATATTGATGCAATTTTCTTCTGAAATATTATTATCATCGAAGCATTTCCTTGAGTATCAATAGAAAACACACTTTTAAAAATTATGTTTACATTGGTTTCCTAGAGCATGAATACCTATCATATAATTTATACAATTCAGTACCTATGTTAGTACATATTCAACAAACACAATGCACTTAAATATCATAACCAACATCTATTATGAACTATCAATAATTTAAAAATTTATGTCATAGAGTGAGACAATATTGACAATTTTGAATTCTTAATGATTTTGAGTGAGCTGAAACAATTATTTTAAGTCATATCTTCTTGGATATTTAAAAAATAATGTATGTTCTATAATACATGTTAACAAATAAATGGCATTATAAATACAATTGAACTATCTCCTACTGTAAAATTGATAACATTACAGTCTTTTTAAGACAATGAAAAAAAAAAAAAAAAGATAAACTAAGAAAAAATAAAATTGCCACATTAATATAAGTCTATAGCAGTGAGTCTGGTGTGGCGCTGTGGGATAATGTACTGGACAGCAAGGTCGTTTTGAATCACAAGCTCAGTGGTTCGAATTTACCAGCCACTTCTGGGAAACTCTATATAGGGTCACTATAAGTCGAACTGATTCAATGGTACTTGACAAAAACAACGACAACATAGAGGGATAGGGAGCAAGGTGACTCTATATGATAAACACTGAACTGAGAACCACAAGGTCAGCGGTTCAAAGCCACCATCCACTCTGTGAGAAATAGATAGGATTTTCTGCTCCTGGAAAGACTTGCCTCCTCCAAAACCACATAGAGTGTCACTATGTGTCAGAATTGACTTGAAGGCATTTGACAACAACAACAATAGCAAGGATAGGATTAGGGTGATGCAGGTGAGGTGCCCACCTTTAATACAAAATATGTTGTTGTTGTTGTTGTTAGGTGCTATAGAGTTGGTGCTGACTCATAGTGACCCTATGCACACCAGAATGAAACCTGCCCGATCCTGGGCCTACCTCACAATTGTTGCCATGCTTGAGCCCACTGATGCTGCCACTTTGCCACACCAGTTGTTCGAACAGAACATGGGAACACTGAATGGTTTAAAGTTAAGAAAGGTGTGCGACAAGGTTGTATTCTTTCACCCTACTTACTTAACCTGTATGCTGAGCAAATAATACAAGAAGTTGGGTTCTATGAAGAAAAACGTGGCATCAGGATTAGAGGAAGACTCATTAACAATGCAGATGAGACAACCTTGATCGCTGAAAGTGAAGAGGTCTTGAAACATTTACTTATGAAGATCAAAGAGCACAGCCTTCAATATGGATTACATCTCAATGCCAAGAAAACAAAAATCCTCACCACTGGATCAATAAACAACATTCTTATCAACGGAGAAAAGATTGAAGTTGTCAAGGACTTCATTCTTCTTGGATCAACTATCAACACTCATGGAAGCAGCAGTCAAGAAATCAGATGACATATTGCATTAGGCAACTTTGCTGCAGAAGACCTTTTTAAAGTGTTGAAGAGCAAAGATTTCAGCTTGAGGACTAAGGTGTGCCTGACCCAAGCCGTAGTATTTTCAGTAACTTCATATACATGCGAAAGCTGGACAGTGAAAAAGGAAGACCTTAGAAGAATTGATGTTTTTGATATATGGTGTTGGAGGAGAATATTGAAGGTGCCATGGGCTGTCAAAAGAACCAATAGATCCATTTTGGATGAAGTGCAGCCAGCGTACTCTTTGGAGGCCAGGATGGCCAATCTTCGTCTCTCATACTTCAGATATTGTCAGGAGGGACCAGTCTCTGAAAAAGGATGTCATGTTTGGTAAGGTGGAGGGTCAGAGAAAAAGAGGATGACCCCCCATGAGATGGACTGGCCAAGTGGCAACATCGATGGACTCAAGCATGGCAATGGTAGTGAAGTTGGCTCAGGATCAGGCAGTGTTTGGTTCTGCTGTGCATAAGGTCTCTATGAGTCGGAACTGACTAGATGGCACCTAACAACAACAACAACAACAACAACAACTTCCCTCTGCTTCACCAATCATGGTGTCCTCCTCTAACATTGTTTCCTACTGATGTGTCCAAAAGCAAATGAGAAGTGTAGTGTTCTGTTCTGTTATCATCTATAAGGTTTCTGTTGGTTGATCTGTAAAAGTATTGTTGTTGTTAAGTGCCGTCGAGTTGGGTCCGACCCATAGTGACCCTGTACAGGGTTTCCGAGGGTGTAAATCCTTACGGGAGTAGAAAGCCTCATCTTTCTCCCGCGGAGCGGCTGGTAGTTTCGAACCGCTGACCTTAAGGTTCGCAGCCCGATTCGTAACCACTACACTACCAGAGCTCCTTACAAGACATTTATTCCTACTCTGTTATAGTCTGTAAGCTCTCCTGAAACCTGCCCGCTATTTGAGACTTGTTGATGTTTGAAATACCAATAGCATAGCTTCTTACATCACAGCAAGTAATGAAGAAACCACAAAACGGCAACATGACAGACAGATCTTCAAAATAAAACTAATCATAAAGAGGATTATGTTTTTTGTCAGTCTAATAAGGCTTAAAATGTATTTATTTTGCTAATATTTATAAATAATGTTAGATATGAAATACTATAGGAATATTGAAATTAATAACTTCTGTTTTGGTAATAAGTTTTTCTTTATCATAACAGAAATTTTTCATCATTAACAATGTGTTCAAATATTAGTTATCATTACAATGATATAATAACAATAAAATGAACTTTTATTGACTTCATTGAAA